>NC_081430.1:65289888-65624888 GCF_949786415.1 Peromyscus eremicus
TGATGCCTTCCTCCCATTTTTGACAGTTCATCTGACTCACTTGTCTCTTTCACATTTCTACCTGTCTTCACGGTCATTACCCTAGAGTTACAAGCACCTTAGATGTCTGCCTTCTGTTGTGATCCTATCCAGGTTATTCTCCCTGTAATGACTGAAGTCTCTCAAGAATTATGACTCTTCTGTGGTTAAAAACATTTCAATGGCTTTGCATTACAGTTTGGGTAATATCTAATGCAGGGAACAGAGGAAATCTTGAGTGAGTGAAGTCCTGAGTCAACGTATATTTTGATACGGCTATGCTGAGGACTCCAAGGCTTCAGACCTCCATGAAAAATTGGCATTGCAAATATGGGCCACGCTCAAAAGGAGTGGCAAGCTTTCCTCTGGAGTCCAGGTATGAGTGTTTATGAACAATTGATTGGTGTGTGCAAAGACAAGCAACTTTGGCTTTCTTCCTGGCCTGAGACTTCATGCCTACAGAGATCTCCTACCAAGTCTAGCTAAACCCTGCCGCTAATGTACATGACAAACATGGTGAGGTTCCAGGTTGTGTTGTGAGTTAGAGAACCTACCTATTCCCAGTTCAACTGCACATATGTCTGTGTGTCCATCCTTTCTTCATTCCTTCACTGCCCCTAGCCAAGGTTACAAGACCTAAGTCACATGGGTCCCAGTAATCTAAACCCTTTCTTTCCTTGAGACACTTCTAAGACTCCAAACTTTATGGAAAATATTTCATTTCTGTACTGTCTTCCTGAAGCTTATCCAGAGTTAAATTGTCTCATCATCCTCTCCTCGTTCAGAGTAGACACTGAACGCTTGTGTTCCTCAACATTTATACAGTAAAGTCTCAACCACCAGTGTGACTCTGTGTCTTTGAAAGTAATTAACATTAAGTGGGGTCATGATGGGGGAGCCCTGACTCTAGAAGTAGTATCCTTAGGAGACATATGAGGAGGGAAAGGTGATGGTCCACAAGGCGGGAGGACCCCTCACCATAAACCAACTCTGATAACTTGCCTTTGGCTTTCTACCCTCCACAACTGAGGAACATATTCTTCATTTTCCTCACCTGTTAATCACCCTGATCTGACTAATCCATCATACTCCACTTCTCCCCTCATCTCATGGGTTCAAACAAAGCTGAAACAATCTGAAAACAGCTCTAAATCATCAGCCTGTAGAAAGTACTCCCAACCCATCCCCTCACGGCACCGTGAACTACTACCGTCTGTCCCTCTTCATGATGTCACCACTTGCTCTAACTTAAATGTATCTGCTCCCAAAACAGCTCCTGAAACTAAAGAGTGAATGTGATGGGATCAAGAGAGACAGACATTATGAGGTGATTAGGCTAAGATGGTGCTTCCCATGTGCATAGCATTAAAGGCTTGTGGAAGAAGCTTCATGCTGATTCAGCTGGCATACCATTCTACCTTATGCCAGTGAGGATGACATTTCTTTCCTGCAGAGATTCACAACACCAAAGTGGCAACTTGGAAGCAGAAATACTGAGCTATAGCTAGCACTCTCTTGGACTTCCCATCATCATCCAGAACTGCGAGAATATAAGTTCCAGCTCTTTGTAATTACCCAGACACTGGTATTTTGTTATATAGCATGCATAGATGAACACATCACTTAACGGTTAATATTTGGATTCATAATGGACAAGAGAACTACAAAGTCCTGTAACCCAACTTTGTACAGCCCTAGCATCTGACCCATATCTGATATGATGATTTCTCAGAGTACTTCATTGAGTTGATTTAAGTATTTGAAAGAGCAGACCATTTTCAGTCTTTATTTTTGTTAGCTGGGAAAAATCAGTATTAAATTTTTCAGAAGATTTATTGAAAAAAGGTTCGGAAATAACTTTAAGAGCAGTGAATTGTTTATAGTAGAGTGCAAGGCAGTGGTCCTTCCTCTGTTCTAAGTGCTGTATACTCTAAGGACACTGTAATCCCCACAGGTCAAAATGCATTTTAAGAGCCAGGCTTTGCAGCCGTGCTGACTCCCATGGAACTACAGCTGACCACTACCTCACAGGTGTGTGACTTAAAGACATGATTTGATAAGCTTCACTTCCCTCCACCCTCTCTTCTTTCCTTTCTTCTCTTATTTTGCATATGGAACCTAGGACCTCATATAACCTAAGCTAGCTTCTACCACCAAACTGTGTCCCCAGCTCCTATGAAATTTCTCCGTCATGCAGTATCTTAGTTACTGCTCTGTGGCTTTGATAAGACATCATGACCAAGGCAACTCATTGGAAAATGAGTTTATTTGGGAATTACAGCTTCAGAGGTTTAGAGTCTATAACCATCATGGCAGGGAACGTGGCAATAGGCAGGCAGGCATGGTTCTAGAGCAGTAGCTGAGAGTGTACATCTTGATCCACTAGCACAAGGCAGAGAGAGAACTAACTGGACATAGCATGAGCTTTTGAAATCTAAAATCTGGCCCCCAGTGACAGACACACCCCCTTCAACAAGGCCACAGCTCCTAATCCTTCCCAAACAGTTCCATCAACTCAGGACCAAGTACTTAAAGATATGAGCCTGTGGGGGCCATTCTCATTTAAACCACCACATTCAGTTTTCTTAGCCGTTCATTGCAGTTGATAATTAATACCCCTTTTCTAGAAATGTTAGAGCAATAAAAGAAACAACACAGGTAAAATCTCTTAGAATAACAACCAGCGTGTGGTAGGTACTCAGTTGTTGGTAACTGTTATAATTTTTTTAATTAGTGAAACAGGTTTAGAAAAAGGCAAACTGTAGGTTTTTCTGTCCACCAAGGTTGAGGACAGGGACTGCGCAGTTTTATATACTGTAGAATGACTGATGACTTTGGGTTTTCTTTTGAAGTTCCCGTGTCCAACACGATTCTAGTCTACATGCTCCCCACTGTGTTCCAAATAGATTTAAGAGAGATTAAACATGAATGTAAACTACAACAAAGTTAATTTAGAGTTAGAGATAGAATAAGAGTGGAGACAAAGTTGGGTTAGCAATAAATAATATATCACTAAGACTAGGAGTATATAAAGGCTTAAGACACGGTTCTAAGAGCTGGAGAGACGACTCCTCAGGTAAAAGGTGCTGGCAGACGAGCCCGATGGCCTGAGTTTGATCTCCAGGACCCACATGGTGGAAGGAGAGAACTGGCTCCTGAAAACTGTCCTCTGACCTCCCAGGTGTGTGCCTTGGCATGTGTCCCTTCGCCAACAAATGTAATACATTTATTTTTAAGATGAAGCACTAAAGCGAAAGAAGCTAAACTGGAATGTTAATTCTCTTCTATCTCTCTTCCTTTTAAAAGTTTTTCTCAAAGTTATTTAAATGGTATATTAATTTTTTAAATCCTTATTTTTATTTTCAGCATCAAAATTTCTATTTAAAAACTGTCATACATGGTGCACACTTTTAATTCCAGCATTTAAGAGGTAGAGTGTAGTTAGAGTTTTCCTGCCTGGCCCACAGTCAGGACAAATCTCTCTCACCTGGCAGTCCCACAGCCGCTCAAACCCAACCAAGTAAACACAGAGACTTATATTGCTTACAAACTGTATGGCCGTGGCAGGCTTCTTGCTAACTGTTCTTACAGCTTAAATTAATCCATTTCCATTAATCTATACCTTGCCACATGGCTCGTGGCTTACCGGCATCTTCACATGCTGTTTGTCATCGTGGCGGCTGGCAGTGTCTCTCTGACTCAGCCTTCCACTTCCCAGCTTTATTCTCCTCCTTGTCCTGCCTACACTTCCTGCCTAGTCAATGGCCAATCAGTGTTTTATTTATTGAGTAATTAGCAACACATTTGCCATACAGAGCACCC
Source organism: Peromyscus eremicus (assembly GCF_949786415.1). Classification (NCBI taxonomy): domain Eukaryota; kingdom Metazoa; phylum Chordata; class Mammalia; order Rodentia; family Cricetidae; genus Peromyscus; species Peromyscus eremicus. The sequence goes on from NC_081430.1 coordinate 65,293,729, forward strand.
TACAGCAGTAGAGCCATCTGAATCTCTGTGATTTTGAAGCCATTAAGTTCCAGGACAGCCAGGCTACATAGTAAGACCATGTCTCAAAATAATAATAATAATAGTAATAATAATGATAGTAATAATAATGACAACCTAAACCTATGGATGAATTCTGATTTTCTCTATTTTGGTTCACAAAGCTGTGATGGTTACTTGGTTATCAACTTGGCTGCATCTGGATCAACTAAGAAGAACACTGTTGAGCACACCTGTAAGGAATTTTCCTGGGCAGGTTATTAGAAGTGGGGAGGCTTACAGAAATGTGGATAGCACCTTCTGGTGGCAGCCAGATAAAGGGTGACCTGGCCCAATGACGAAAGTTTCTCTTGTGCCTGCTTTCTTTCCCTGTTGTCTTCTGGTCCTGCTGACAAGCTCAACTACCTTGTTCAAGTCATTCTGTCAGTTCTTCTACTCTACTGCTGCTGCTACCATTTTTTTTTTTTTGACATCAGAACTCAGCCTCTTCAGCCTTCCAAGGTGGACTGAAGACCAGTGGCTCTTCAGGACTTTCCTAGGCCTTCCAACTGAGAGACATTCAGCATCACAGTACTGATTCTTACTGATTCTTCAGCCTCTCCAATGTGCTGTCAGCCTTTTCTGGACTCCCCATCCCATATCAGGAAAGCTGACTTAATAAATCCCCCTTGAATATATATGCATTCTATTGATGCGGATCCTTAGAGAACCGCAGCTAGTCCAGAAACTATATATAAGCCTTGTGAGAAGATGGACACATTCATGAATGGGAACACAGGAGTTTAGTGTTAATTAGACGCGGTGCCCTCCTGGGTACCAACCCAAACTCTCAATTGTTCTGCTGCCTTGACTTTATGAAGTAATTAGGTTTTCCATTCTGCAGATAAGGATTTATCTATAAACAGTGAACATCCTCGAGTTGCAAATAGTTAGAACTCAAATCTACGCCTGTGTCTGAGACTTCAGCTGCCACTATCACATCAGTAGCAGCTACTTGAGGAGAGAACACACATTCCTGTCCAAAGGTCAAAACATTGCAGATGAACAGTCTTATTAAATAAAAATTTTCATTACATATCCTATGTAAAACAAGCAGTTCCTTTTTAAAAGTAGATTCAATAATTTCCCTTTTATCTTATCATATCCATATTCTCTCTTTTTTCTTTTCATAATAGATTCAATAATCTACCTTTTGTCATTTTTATATCTTTCCCCTTTTCTTTTTAGAGTAGATTCAGTGATCTATCCATTTATCCTATTATTTATTTATCTTTTTTTTCTCAGAGTAGAGTCAATGATCTACCTCATATCTATATTCTCTTCTTTCTTTTTCCTTTTTTTTTAAAAAAAAACTCTGAATCTAATCTCCATGTTCAGCTTTTTCCCTGACCATTAACAATTAACAACTTGTAACCAACCATTGTAAACAATGACAATATCCAAAACTCATTAAATGACTGAAAAACCTCCCATCCCACCTCTTGGGAATGTGGGCATCATTTTCTTAAAATTACTTCCTGCTTCCTGGGGGTGAAGACATCTTTAGGGAATCCTGAAAAGAAAATTTTTGGGTTAATTGTCAAGTCCTGTATCATTTGTCCAGTTGCTGCATAATGAGAAAGTGCAGGGCTTGTTTCAAGTCCTTGTTCAAGTAATCTGTCAGGCTGGATCATATCAGCTAGCCATCTCGAAATTGTCCTGAGTAGTCTGTAGTCCAGAGTCGATCTTTCCGTGGAGTTAATCAGCTTAATGGCTTTACCATAGTCCATGTGGAATCATCATTGTGGGATCCTGTCATCTTTTTGAAGATTCCAAAGTTGCTGTTAGGCATGGTCATGGTTCCCTGCAGATTTTTTTTTTTTTTTTTTTTTTTTTTTTTTGTGCCTCCTCCTCTGTGGTTTGGAGCAATCACAGTCTGATAAATGTCTGTCTCTCAGAACCATGAACATTCTTCCCTAGGAGAGAAAATCCTAACAGCAATTTCTCCCCACCATTTGTCTTGCCAAATTTTTCCAAACTGACCTTTGCCAATGCTTTCTTGTAACATGATGGTTCTGGCAATTCTTCTCTGAACAAACAGCAGTAAGCCTTTTGTTCCAGTAGCAGCATCACCACAGTCACCAACACGATGAGAAGGAGCCAGCAATGTGGAGCAACAGCCTCTGCCTCCATGGTCCCACCACTGTTTGTGGCTTGGCCCGGACCGAAGCTTCTCCGAAGCCTCCTAGGTCGGCCTCAAACTAGGGATCCTCCTGCCTCTCCCTCCTTCATGTAGCTTGGGCCTGAGCTGGGGCCCACAAGGCCACAGGCAAGCAGCTTTTTCATGAATTTGTACCATGAACGTTGGGTGCCAGATGTAGCAGGAATCTTAAAAGGTCTTATTAATAAAATCAAACCTGAGGCCAGTTATTGTGGTGAATGCTGGAAGATCAGAGAAGCAGAACAAACCACAGCTACCTCACCTCTCCAGTTCCTTAGCTGATCCTATTTCCTCAGACTGGAAGCCTCTGAGTCCTCATCCAGAATGAATCTCAGCTGAACTGCTTCTCGAAAGCCTGAAAGCTTAACCAGCTAAAAGCTTCTAGTGTCTGGTCTTCACGCCTTATATACCTTTCTGTTTTCTGTCATCACTCCCTGGGATTAAAGGCGTGAGTCACCATGCTTGGCTGTATCCTTGAACACACAGAGATCCAGATGGATTTCTGCCTCTGGAATGCTAGGATTAAAGGTGTGAGTGCCACCATTTTCTAACCTCTGTATCTAGTGGCTGTTCTGTTCTCTGACGCCAGATAAGTTTATTAGGGTGCACAATATTTTAGGGAACGTAATACCACCACAAAACATCTCCAAAGAGCCCTTTGCAAGCCCAGCTTCTAAGGTTCATCTCCCGATGGGGAGATTTGCTAAGTGATGTGTGTCATTAGGTGGCCATGTTTGCATGCTGTGCCAGACTGCCAGCAAAAATGTCAGTGATGATTGGGAAGAAGGTCTTAGCATGGGTATGCAGGGCTATAGGAATCATTCAGAAGGTCCCAGAATCTGACTCAAGCCTAAGAAAAACAATAGAAATAAAACAAAATGGATATCAGATAAACTATGGATGTTGTGAATCAGAAGTACACATGGCATAATTAAAAGTCTATGAAAGGACCTCGGATCTTTAGAATTATAGCTCAAACCAAGGGAGATATTAAGATGTTAAAGCTACAATGCTCATTTATCCTTACCCAAACTAGGGGAAATGGTGCCTAGAAGTGTTAGTGTTTTCATTATGGGTGATTTAGACTCAAAAAAATCCAATGAAGGAAAAGTTTAAAATGGAATATCTATAGACATTCCTTCCACCATCTCACTAGTGAAATAGAAGATTGTGATAATTTATAATAATGTACAAGTAGTTGGATTTCAGTTGGAAAACATCAGGTTTAACTCTGAATAGTTCTGGATTAAAAGGTTTCTCTGTCTCTCTGTCTCTCTGTCTGTCTGTCTGTCTCTCTCTCTCTCTCTCTCTCTCTCTCTCTCTCTCTCTCTCTCTCGTATGTTTCTTTTATGCTTGCACATGAGGAGACTATTGGGAGATGTTGGTTGTTGTTCTATATAATCCAGAGAATGGTTTATAGTAGCTGTGTTTTGAAAGAGTGAATTCATTAAGTAGATAGCAAGTAAAAACAAAAGAATAAAAAGAATAAATATTGAGTAGTAGATAGAGAGAAGCAGCTGATAGAAAGAAAAACATCATCAAGTCAGGTGCTCAAACCTCCAGCAGGGACAACTGGGGAGCCCCACTGAGGCAGTCAGAGTCAAGGTGAAACAGCACCCCTGCCCCATTCCTCAGGCCAGTCTTCCAAGTTAAAGAACAAACAACATCAGGTAACATGATCTAACCAGTCACATACAACCATCTAGCAGAATTTGACTAGGGATGTTGAAGCAGTTAGCTAGAGAGTCCCCAGTGGAGCTTTATCTCTATGGATGAGCTTCCCATGGGGCAACTTCTGACTTCCCATTCCTACCATAGGCATTTGTGTATTACGAGATCAGCAATAATGTCAGTTGGAAATAGCTGACCTTGTGGCTACTCCCAAGAACATACTTTTGATACTCCTAGCTCTTGTTTCTCCTTTCCTTGCTATGGAGCCATGGGCCCAGCCTGACACAGGACAGAGGGTCTGGGGGATGCCTGATGGAAATATGCTTGGGTCTGAAGGATGTGTGAGAGCAACCCCACTTTCGCAGTGAATTCAAACAGCAGACGACAGTCTACTGATTCAATGTCCTACTCTGTTACTCTCTGCCTTCCTTCCTTGGGACAGTCTCTGTTGTCATTGACCCTGGAATGAAGCTGATAGCAAGCCCCAGGGGTCCCCACACACGAGTGCTAGGGTTACAGCTGTGTGTTAAGCCTCATCTGGCTTTTGATGTGGGTGCTGGGGATTTGAACTCAGGCCCTCATGCTTCAGAGCAAGTGTTCTGACCCACAGAGCCATCTCCCTGACTGCTAAACCCTTTTTATGAGCAAGCATGCACATAACTTTCAATCTGCCTTGGCAATACTGCTCTCTCCTGATCCCTTCTCCTGTCTTACTCATCCTCTAGTTCTCAAGAATAAAGGACATACACTAAACATTTTACACACTTTTGAAGGTTGAGTAAGGCAAGGCTTAGCAAACAGGGTCCAGTGTGGCTGCTCCAGTTTTGCCTTGAAGGGATGGTGGGCCACAGGCACACTTGTTCATCTATGTGCTGCCTACAATTGCCTTTGTGCTCACTGGCAGAGTTGAGTGTTGTGACCTTGAATCCACGAAGCCCAAAACCCCTAACAGAAAAAGTCTGCCAACTATGGTGGTAAGACAGAAAGACTTCCATCTCCTAACTTTTTTTTGTTAAAAGAGAAAACAAAAGCAAAAAATAAAGCTTAAAATAAAAAACAATAATAATAAAGTGTGTGACAGACGACATGTCCCTTGCGGGTGCTCCTCTGCCATGTGGGTTTTCTTTTAAAAGTGTTTTTGGGAAAACATTTAGGAATATGGACCAAGCCAGGCAGTGAAGACATATGCCTTTAATCCCAGCACTTGGGAGGCAGAGGCAAGTGGATCTCTGTGAGTTTGAGGACAGCCTGGTCTACAGAGGGAGTTCCAGGACAACCAGAACTACATAGGGAAACCCTGTCTCCAAAAAAAAAAAAAAAAAAAGCCGGGCGGTGGTGCACGCCTTTAATCCCAGCACTTGGAAGGCAGAGCCGGGCGGATCTCTGTGAGTTCGAGGCCAGCCTGGACTACCAAGTGAGTCCCAGGAAAGGCGCAAAGCTACACAGAGAAACCCTGTCTCGAAAAACCAAAAAAAAAAAAAAAAAAAAAAAAAGAAAGAAAGAAAGAAAGAAAGAAAGAAAGAAAAGAAAAGAATATGGACCAAATGTCATCTCATCAGCAGAACATTTTGTGTGGCTTGCCTTTTCTCTGTATCTGTAGTTAGCATGCTGCATGGGAACCATATCTGTCTCTTAGATAAATTCCTGAGTTTTATAATGAAAAAGACTAGGTGTATTCTCCAAAGCAGTTGACTCAGGGGCTACAATGGCTTTATAGCACAATGAAGAAAAACATTCATCTTTATAGTTTACAAAGTATTTCCCAATTATTTAACTGGATTTATTCTATCTAGTTTTTGTTCAAATATCAAACTAGAGGATGTCACTCTGTACATTACATAAAAGAACAACCTGTTCCACTCTAGTCCTTTTTTTCCACTAAAAAAAACTATATTGTATATTTAAACTGTATTTCAGGTGAGGCTATGAGATATGGCCGGGTAATGAAATAATTACTATAGTGATACTAACACAATTAAGACACCTCTTGTCTCAGAGTTGACCTTTACTTATGTGTATGGAAAGAACAGCTAAAGTCTACATTACTTAGCAGCTACTATTTAATTCTCTTGTTCTGTGTATTTGAATGTTTATATTTTAGAGTCCACATGTAAATGAGATTGTGCAGCTTCTATCTGTGTCTGATTTATTTCACTTCCCATTTCATGTAGGTTGATTATGTGTGACAAGTGACAGGGTTTCTTTTTTAAAGACTGAGTAACATTCAGTGTGTGTATGTAAATACATCATACTTTCTCCATTCATGCACTGATGGACGCTGGCTGTTTCCACTTGTGGCTATGGTGAACAGTGCTGTAGTGAACACAAGAACAAAGATATCTTTAAGAGACAGTGAACCCTTCTCTGAATTATGCTCAGGAAGAGGAATTGCTGGGTCATATGGTAGTTTTAGTTTTAATGATCTGAGTTTTCATATTGTTTCCATACAGGCTACACACATTGATCTACACTCCCAACATCATTGTTCTAAACACCCCTCCTCTCCACTGTTCAGTGGGCATTTGGTCTTCTTGACCTTTGAATGACAGATACCTTAGCAGGTGTGAGCTTGTGTCTCAGGGAGGTCCTGATTTACATTCCCCTAGTGACCAGTAAACTAATGATGTTGAGCATTTTTTCAGATTCAGAAAAAATGGGTAGTCAGCTATTTTCATGTTTTCTTTGGGGAAGTGTTTACTCTGGTACTTTGTCACTTTTAAAACATATTTAATATAATATTTTTATCAATTCTTTGAGAATGTCAAACAATGTATTCTGACCATGTTCACCCCCTCCCCTCCTAACTCCTAGTTCATCCCTGATCTCTCTATCCCTTCCCAATTGTGTGTCTTTTTAAAAATAACTCATGCAGTCCAATTTGTGCTGCCCATATACATGGGGTGGGGGACACCCATTGGAGCATAGTCTACACTGTGGTGCCATAATCATAAAGAAAACAGTTTTGTCCACTTTATTGGGTTGTTTTTCTAGTATTTGGTGGTATGAGCTCAATTTTGGATATTAATGTCTTAGCAAGTGCGTCGTTCACAAACCTTCCCAATTGTAGGCTGCTACTTCACTTTCTTGATTGTTTCTCTGCTGGGCCCAAGCTTTGAGTTGGAGATCTACTCTTTAATTAGCTTGTCTTTTGTAGCCTGAGCTTCTGGTGTAATATTCAAAGTACCCATTGCTCAGGCCAGTGCTCAGGCTTTCCTTCTGCTCTCTTCTAGAAGCTTTATGGCTCAGGACTTGCAGTTAGGCTGTAACCCACTGTGAGCTGATTTTTTTTTTTTTTTTTTGACACCAAGGTCCAGTTTCCTTTTCTCCTTTAGTATTTTTATAGCATACGTGACTCCTCACTACAGTAAATAGTTACTACTCCATATCCACTCTCTGGATTTTACAGGAAGTTCACCACCCCCTACCACCCTACCCCTTGTGAATAGTGTGTATATGCACTACTATGTTTCAATGGCAGAACTGTAGCCTGGGTACAAACTGGGAAGAATTATTTTTATCCTCATTCAGTAGATGTCAAAAATATAGAGGTAGAAGTTTAAGTTAAATTGGTTACATTCACGCAAACCATGACTATATTAAATAATAATTGAGGGCCAGAAGAGATAACAATATGGAAGAGTAAGCTAAGTGGGTTAGTGTACACCTGTAATCCTAAAAATCAGGAGGCTGAAGGAAAAGAATCATGAGTTCAAGGCTACCTGAGGCACACAGCGAAGATCAAGCTAGTCTGAGTTACATAGCAGGATCCCACTAAAAACAAAAAACAAAAAATCAGTGGTTAAAGAAGATGCTGCCATGGCTGATTCCATCCCTGTGGCTCACACAGAAGAAGGAAAAACCTGATCCCTGCCAAGTTGTCCTCTGACCACCACAGGTTAACCATGGCACATGAACATCTCCCTCCACACACAAAGTAAGTGAATGTTAAATGGTTTTACTTTTTTTTTTTTTAAGATTTATTTATTTATTATGTATGCAGTGTTCTACCCGCAAACCAGAAGAGGGCACCAGCTCTCATTATAGATGGTTGTGAGAACTGAACTCAGGACCTCTGGAAGAGCAACCAGTGCTCTTAACCTTTGAGCCATCTCTTCAGCCCTAAAATGGTTTTAAATAGAAAATAAAAAGATGAAAGAAGGGAGAATAACATAAATAAATTCATGTTTTTGAGGATCAAATGTGATAAGAGGGGGTTATAGGTAACGGAGATGGAAAATTACAGCTGCCCACACTCCATAGTGAGAGTAGCAACATTGAATTTCTGAGGTATTACAGGTGTCAGACCTGCTGAGCATAGGTCCCGTCCACTATGAAGTGTTGAGAAAGGAACATATTTCCGGTTGAGTGAAATACTGACTGGGATGCACCCCGGCTCCAGAGTTCCTCAAGTGGAGGAAGCAAGCTGGAATGGATGTAAGGAAGGGGACACACTGCGTCCCACCAGCAGTGATCAGCCCCTCAGTTGCCTCCTGGCGTTTGTAATAGCACCAAGAGCTGGTCATCCCTGTAATGGTCTCCACTTCACAGGAAGTAAGTGGAGGCTTACATCACCAAGAAATTGCCTAGGTCATGGAGCTAACATGGTTACCGTGTCTGCAAGATAGGAGCCCTCAATGAGGTGTCACTTTGGCAATGTGGACTTAGCACCAGTATTAGAAAATTTACGTTTAGGATCATCTCAATAAACTCTATTTAAAGAACATACTACAACAGGACTGTCATAGCAAAAACTGTCAATATTCCTTTATATCACATGATATTTAATAATATTTAAAATCTTTGATTTTAAATAAATTCCCTGAACTAAAACTCACAAAGCCATAAGTTCATCCTTTTAAAGTCCAGTTCAATGATTTTTAAAAGTATAATTATGTTGCCCACTTCACCACAACCTAGTGCCAGATTATCTTTATGATCCTAGAAGAATACATCCCATGACCATTACCAGTCACTTTTCATTTATCCAGAACTTTCTGGTCCTAGGCAACACGAATCTGTTTGTTTCTGTGGATTTACCTATTCTGGACATTTCCTGTGCACAGAATCATGTGATATCTGTCCTTTCATCACCTAGCATATTTTAAGTGTTCACCTGTGTATGTGATTGTTTTATTTTATTTCACTTTATATTTTATGGGTATATGTGTTTGTGCACTGTGTGCCTAGATGGCACTTGCAGACACCAGAACAGGGCGTCAGATTAGCTGGAACTGGAGTTGTGGGTGGTTGTGAATCACCAACTGCATTCTGAGACCCAAACCTGGATCCTCTGCAAAAGCAGAAAGTGCCCTTAACCCCTAATGCATACCTTCACCCCACTTCATTCTTTTCTGTGGCCAACTATTATTCCACTGTGCTGGATTTACATTTTATTGACCTGTTCACCAACTGAAGGACACCATGATGCTTCTGTGAACCTTGCAGAGTGTTGTGGAATCCACATTCTCTGTGCCCTCTGGTCATGGATGGGATGGAATTGCTGGGATGTGTGGTATCCCGGTGAGTACCTCCTAGAGGAAATTGAGAATTGTTTTTCACAAGGGCTGCACCATTCTGTCTTCTCAGTAGCAATGTACCAGGGTTCCAATGTTTCCACATTATTGCCAGCACTTTTTATTGTCTATATTAACCATCCCAGGGAGTGCAAAGTCATCTCATTGTGTTTTCATTGGTTTTTGTTTTTTGTTTTGTTGTTTTTGTTGTTGTTTTTAGTAGTTTACATATGGGCAAACTCTGTAATTTATCTGTACGGTAGTTTGAATAAAAATAGTCCCCATGGGCCCATATATTTGAACACCTGGTGCCTGGTTGGTGGAACAGTTGGGGAAGGATTAGAAGGTGTAGCTTTGTTGGAGAAGGTATGTCACTGAGGGCAGGCTGGAGGTTTCAAAAGACATATCATTATCTATGTTCTCTCTCTGATTTCAGTGAGCTCTCAATTGTTCCTGGTGCAATGTCCTTGCTCCATGGACTCTAATTCTCTGAAACTGTAAGCCTAATTAAATATTATATATATATATATATATATATATTCTAATATATATTATATACATACATATATATGTATATAGGTTTCCTTGGTTGTGCTGTTTTGTCACAGCAATGGAAAAGTAACTAAGACAATCCCCATCACTGTGATCTCTGAAAAATCTGTTAAACCGTCTTTACAGCCCTATGTGATAGATCCAGTCCCATTCGTTCCCTGGGGCTCTGTCTGAAGATGCACTGTGGAGTCAGTGGAAGGAAAATTATCATCTCCAAGAGCCCAAAGGCAAGTAAATCATCCTTTTCATGGTTTATTGCATTATTACCAGGTCACTTGGTCAGGGATAAGAAATCGGAGAAATAAGAGACTCCGAAGAGACTCTCTGAGTTGTGCACAGCATTAGAATATGAGTCCAAGGCACAGCTTGCACCTACAATATGTCTTTTGATGATTTGCCCCATTCACTTTTAAAGCCAGGAAGGTGACAATAAAAAGACTCTGCATCATGTAAAATGACATGCTTTATTTTTCATATTTGTTCCCTCAAGAAGCAGCATTGGGAAGAAATAGCACCTCTGAAAGCCAGGGCCTGCATCATTCATGAGCTCTGCATGGCTCTGGCAGGGAAACAGATACTTCAGTTCTCAAAACTCAAGACACAATTTACCTTTCATTGGAGCCTTGTTGTAAATCCTGTTTGTACATGTGTATACAGAGCCGTTTTATATTAGATGCCTCGGCCATAAGAGATGGTTACGTGCTGCTGCTGTCAATCAGAACAAGACCCTGGTTCATAAAAGGCAGTTTCTTTGCATAAGAGAAACCTAAGGATGACAAAAGGCCACCCTGTCCCCAGCTAGTCTCAAGCTCCTAGCATTCAAATACCCACTGCATTAGTTAGCCATGTGACATCCACTCTGAGGGAGGGGGAAAGAAAAGGACCCTGTAAGTTCATGTAACACTGACATTGCTGCTTTATTCTCTCAGGAAAATATCACCACATGGTCTTTATTTAATCCAAATCAACTTGTTGTCCTGTCTAATATCACTGAGTTTCTAGAGCTAATCAATTGCACATAGGGCCCCTTCCTTGGGTCCTTAGTGTGCCGCTTTCCTGAACATGCATTCAGCATCCAGTGTCTGGAAGGCACCAAGCTGCCCTTCTCTCCTTGGTCTACAGCCAGCTGGAATTTGCCTGTTACCTGGACAAATCTGCTCCGGGAGACCATCACTCAAGCTCTCCTCTGCTTGAGGCCTTCATCTCGGGTGAAAATCTCCCTCCCACATCCCTGTCCGTGATCTGCCACTTTGGTTTCGTTGTCTGTGTGGCACCCTCCCACTATGCAGTAAGAGTGACCAGGTCCTGGAGTTCAGTGTTTTCTTCCACTTTGATAACGTTAGAGCCCAAGTGGCTTTCGGCTTGTGGTTTTCCCGTCAGTATTTTTGGACATATGAAAGTGTGAAGATGGCTGCTGTTTATTACACTCTGTTTTTCACTTCTCCGGGCTTTCCTTTTTTTTTTTTTTTTAAAGAGTGAATGCACTAGCTTATTTTGAAACTCTGAGTCTGGCACAAGTCTCCATTCATTCTCTTCCCTTCCAGGCACATCTTCCTCATTCTACACATTTCTCTTAGTCGGCATGTTCTGTCCAGTCCTGCTGATGCTGTGATGTTGGACACTAGCGCTGGTCCCTTTCCAACAGAAATGATCATCTCCCCCAAACACCCTTAGAAGACATACTCTTAAATTTAAGTTAAAACAGAACCAGGGAGTTGGAGAGATGACTTGATAAAGAGCACTGGCTGCTCTTCCAGGGGTGATTCCTAGCACTGACATCATGGCTCACAACTATCTGTACTTCAGTTTCAGGATACAGTGCCTTCTTCTGGCTTCTGCAGGCACCAGGCATGAATATAGTGCACAGACATACACTCAGACAAAACATATATATATATATATATATATATATATATATATATATATATATATATATGTATTAGAATAAAAATAGAATTTACCTTTCAAGAGCCCTGCATCTTCATTTCTTTCTTTAGAAGTCCAGCTTCCTGTGGGTTAGGAAAGCTTCATCTTGTTTTTGTTTTTGTTTTAAGGGTATTTACTTATTTATTTTTGAGGTGGGCCTTCATGCAGCCCAGGCTCATTGTGAACTCTCTATGTAACCTAAGATGACCCTGGGCTCCTGATTCTCCTGTGCTGGAAGTATAGGCACAGGCCACTGGGCCCAGTTTGTGTGGGGCTGGGGATTGAATTCAGAGCTTGATGTGTGCTCTTCTGGTCTCGGCAGGACTTTAGCAACTGGGTGAATTCTCATAATCAGGAATTCAGGCTGTAACTGGGTGCTTGAAGATAGTTAAGGTTTGCAATGTTGAGAATTGCACAGGATGAGACCTTCTTCCTCTGGTTTCCTAAGGATAGAGAAGTAAGCCTCAGGGGCCTGATAACCTGTCCCCAAAAGGGGTGTCTTCTGTCTGGAATTGGAGAAGCAGTGGTATAGTGCCTTGGATGCTTCATCTGGTATCTTGGCTTTTTTTTTTTTTTTAAACCAGTTGAACATTATTTCCTCTGTGCTCCAGGCATTTTTCCAAACATTGCAGATACAGGAGCACGTCAAACTCATGAGCAGCTTTCTTGAGCCCTAGGATCTGTATAATCGCCCATGAAAGACAATAAAAGTATCTCAGTCTGGAAAAAAAAAAAAGAAAATGTTAGAAGGCAATGAATATTGCGTAGGCTGTCAAGTTAGACAATGTCAACGTTTTAGAAATTCTTGCACACTGGGTGACAGAAGTGAAGGTCTGTGAGGGAGGGGTGGGTTTAAGCAGGAATCTGAACGTGGAGAAAGAGGCCACCACACATAGATCAGAATGAGGGCATTCTAGGCAGAGTGAGACCCAGTGACCCTCAGCTGAGCCATCCTTGAGCTGAGCAGTCTCAGTGTGCAGCAGGGTTTTGCCTGCAAAGTCATCGCCTTCAGAATTACACGCTTCTGATTTTACAGCGGCCCCACCTCTAATTCCTGAGCACAACAGAAAGCTCAGCTAGGATTTCATCCTCATCCTCAGGGCCGTTTTCAAGCTCATAAGTGCAGTGGCAGGGGCAGCTTCTCACGCTCACACCGCCAGCCCCCATCTCTCTGGGAAATCTTCCTTAATGTTCAGTTCATGGGCAGAAAGAACACTGCTTTTTTCTGAGAACAAATGTTAGCATGGTATAGCACCTTGTGTCTATACCCGAAGCATCAACTATACAGTCTGACAAGTATGCTCTAGATCCCCACTCAGGGTAAGAAACACAAAGATTGGGAATCAAGAACAGTCACGATACAGGATTATTTAGCACAATTATTTTCATGTGGCACTAGACCGATGATTTAAAAGTAACAAAGTGTCAATAATCATAACTACTAACATTTAACATTATTAAGACCTTATTATTCTCCATGGTATCTTTAAGTATTATTGAATTCTCCTGACCACCTTGGGAGGTAAGTATTGTTATCATCTTTATAAAAGAGGAGAGAGAGACAGAGACACAAATACAGACAGACAGACAGACACACACACACACACACACACACACACACACACACACCACACAGTCTGTCTTAAATCATCCTGCTGGCAGGTGGTGAGGGCAACATTCAACCTGCGCTTTCTCCTCCAACCCTGCACACAGAGCCACTAGTCTGAAGCATCATGTCTCTTAATAGGATACAGTGGAACTCTCTTTGAGATGGAACTGTTCTGTGTTGCCAGGCTTGAGCTTGGGCTCTTTGCTGCTCCCATTTCTGAGGGAAACCAGGTTCCTATTAGCCAGGAGGAGGATAGCAGTTTCGGACTCTTGTGGAGACTTTTTGGAGAGGTGCAAGTGAGCCACTTACTCCAGATAGCGAACAGATCAAAGTAATGAGTCCACTAAAGTCCAATGAGTTGGGCCCATGAGCTTTTGGGAGTTACTTACCGAAAAGCGTGGGTCGGGACTACTTCCAGGGGCATGGGTGACCTTAAGGCAGCTGCATCGCTAAAGTCCGCCTGCACAAAGATCGTAACTCGGGAAAGCTGTAACCCTGGAGCTTTCTGCAGGACTTGCAGGGAGCTGCACAGGTCATGGAGCCTCTTCTAGGCAGTTCTTGTCTCCTCTCTTCTCCCTAGCTACTGCTGACTGCTTTGACAACCTTGGGGAGCTGCAGTATCTTTCCAGTTTTTGACTGTCCGTACTTGAGAGGTTTGCTTACTTCCTGTATCTCAGGAGCCTGTCTCCTCCTTCAGAGAGGGAGAGCCTCAGTATAGAGGCACTGCTGCCCCAACTCGTGTCCCCAGGCACACCTGTAAAACGGGAGAAAAACGAGAGCTTGGGATACAGCTCGGTGAAATTGTACTAGTCAATCCCTGAGCATGGGGTCAGTGCATAGGAAACTACTGAATACATTTTAGAGTAATATCATCATCCAAGAGAGTTAAATTAGAGATTTGCCAACTCTCATAGTTTCCTGAAATACTCAAGTCTAGAAAAAAGACTAATGAGGTGGTTTGGGCGGTGTCCAAGATTAGCCACTGGTCTCCATCTATATTTAGGTGAATTCCGTTTAGAATATAAGCGCAACCTGACTTTTGGAGAGACGCTCTGCACTTCACATCCGATAGCCATGCCAGGCTCCCCTCTGCCTCCCTGTCCCTTCCTGCTCTCTCATTAAGGGGTGATCCCTCCCCATCCATCTTTCCATCTCAGTTCTTGAAGATCACCCAAGTTGTGCATTAATCTCCCTGCCACCATTTTGGTTGACTGGAACCTTTTACTTCAATGTTTATAGCACTGAAGATGTGATAACAAAAGACTTAAAATACAGCAGTTGAAGTAGCTGTGGGATTTCCAGGTGTTGTATGTCCAACAAGGAGACATCACCGTCCTCTGTGTATGGCTTCTCTCTTTTGGTCCAGAGTGGCTGCTCTACCACCATCATCCAGAGAGTGGGGAGAAGGACCAGGATGACAGGAATTACTCCTAGTGGAGCATATATTCCATCAGTCACTCACATCCAGTTGGTCCCATGACACAGCTATTTGCAAAGGAGCATGGGAAATGCAGACTTTAGCTGGGTAACTAGTTGGTATGGAGGAGGGAATGGATTTCTGGGAAAGTGCCAACTTCAGGTGGAAAGTATAAAAGTTGGCCACCCGTACCAAATTCCAACTCTGTTAGGTAAAAGGCAGAGAACAGTGAAACAAACAGTTCTCATTCCCACTAGGCACATATGACTTTAGAGTGGGCATATGTGTACTTAACCTGTGACCTGGTGGCACTCTACGATTTGTAGCACAGGGACCATATACAAGGCATTGTTTAGTAACCCTGTTGAAGTACTCCACACAGTACCTACCTCCAGAGCTCAGTCAGTACCACCAACGCAAGAGTGCCTAGGCTTGTGTTCCTCCCTTGTTGTAAACATCTCCTTAAGAGGGAAGAGCCACTAATCAGCCTTGGCCCTCAGTAGTGAGCAGGTCCTGTTTAGCCATGTTGACATTTGTATGTATTTGCTTGGTTGTTCTTCTATGTGTGTCTCTTGGGGGAAGAAGCAGGCAAGTCAAGCACTTCTGGCTCAAGATTCGCCATCCAGTGCAGTTCCTACTGAGGGTGGCCAGGTACTTGGTAGACATTATCTTTAAAATAACATAGTCTCTTATCTGTTTCTTGCAAAATACTACTTTGTCTAAGTGTATAGTTTCCTAGCTTTATTGTAGTCTCATCTATAGACATATAGACCCTATAACAGAAAAGATTTTCTTTGGTGACGTGCAGTCATCGTATGAACACCTGTCATGTGACACTATTCCAGGGAGATGTGAGCAAACATCTACTCACTCCAAATAGGAAACTGGTGACAGACCAAAGGAAGTACATAACCAAAGTTAAACACAGTGTAAACAATGACGTCGCTGGGGGTATACAAAGGAGAAAAGGTCACTTATAGAAAAATAAACAACCCGAAAGAGCTACATCACCCAGAACAAAGAGCAAGATTGGGCCTGGCAAGGGCTTTTGGAACCTCAAAGCCCACCCCCATGTGATGACTCATACAATGTGGAACCTCGGAGCGCTCTGAGTGACCTGCAGGCTTGTCCACAGGTTAGGTGATTTCTCCAGGCAGCTTGTTTCTCCGAGTCTCCACTATAGTCCTTACTACTTGCGTGACCTTGGAGAGGGAGGGACCTTGTGCATTTGGTCAGTTCCAGGGACAGCCTGAGATTTATGAGTTGTTTTCCTCCTGAATCTTAAGGAACCTCTCTCTAAGGAGCTTCCTTAGGACAGGGTGTTTTATCTTGGAGGATGTTGCTGCACTACAGGTGGCAGCAGTAGTCACGTAGGAAGAGCAAAGACAAACTGTTCAGAAATATTCAGTTTTTGAAAGGAACATTACTTGATCAGAAAAAAAAACAAACCTGTAGCTATGGTCAGATAAAAAGCTCTGGGTAGGGATTCCTAAACTTGGCTGAATATTAGATTCTCTAAAGGGCTTTAAAATAAAAACACCACTTTAACAATTACAGTAATAGAACTGTAGTTCCCAAAGACATCACATACTAATCCGTGAGTATGCTCCTTCAGGATCTCTGTTGGGTACTTTCCTCCTTGTTAGGATGAAATACCCATCAAGGAAGAACTTAAGATGGGGGTTGGTTTTGATGTGCAATTAAAGAAGATACAGACTCCATATGGCAGGGAGGGCATTGAGACAAGAGCAGGGGTGGTTGATCCTTGCCTCCCTCTGCAATCGAGAAAGGACATGGAACGAGGTTATCAAACCTCAAAGCTTGCTCCCAGTGAGGCCCCACCTCACAATGAGGTTCCATAACCTTCCAAAACAATGCCACCAGCTAAGGGGCAAGTATTCAAATATATGAGCCTATGAGGGACATTTTATATTCAAATCACAGAGTTTTGCAGATGTCACCAAAGATTGTTAAATGGGAAGTATGTATCTATTGGACTAACTTTAGGGATCCCAGGTAATCAACAAGATCCTAATCAGAGTAAGATGAGTGGGTGGACAAGGATGAGAAAGTGGCTCACTGATGTGGAATCAGGAGGCAAGGGAGATGAGCAGCTTCTAGAAGTCAGAAAATCAAGGAAACTGATTCTCCTGCAGAATCTGTAGAAGGAATCCATTCATGACTACTGGTTGTTTAAAAACAAGTTTTACTATGTGTATTTAACGTTCATGTGAGATTACTGGCTGCAAACTGATAATAAAATGGTTATATAGTAAAATAAATTCACGTATCTATACCTCACATATAACCTATTTATGTAAATTGCCTACTCATATTTTCATTTCCGACCTTCAGAATTGTAAGATAAAAAATAAGACACTAAGCACATCACTTACATCAGCAGCACGCAGAAACTAAAGCATACATTCTTGTTAGATTCCGGTTCACAGTGTAACAAGTCACTCAACAAAGTGAGACAAAGGTGAATAGGAAAAAGACTCTCACTTTCTCCATTCTGTTTTCCCCTAAGCCCACCTGCAAGAAGAACCAGTTCTAAAAATCTGGAACTTATCCTCTCACAGCTTTCCTATATGTGAACGGTTACACACACACACACACACACACACACACACACACACACACACACACAAAAGCAGGCAGGCAGGCAGTTTACAGAATTTTTGTTATTGTTAATACAAAACAGACTCATGACTGCATATGCCCTTCCTTATATACCAGTGTCACATTTCTAGAGACCTACTTTACTCCTACAGATAGCTGCTGAAAACCGCAGAAGGAGTAAGGTGTTTTTCTTCCCCCTCTTCTTTGGTATTTTTCACAGTTCTTTTACTATTAATGTAGCTCCAGTTGTTTTGGGTCTTTTATTACCGTGAACAATGTTGTAAACACCTAGAGTATTAAGTGGACAACTGGAGTTTCTTTTTAAAACATCTACCTATCTATCTATCTGTCTGTCTGTCTGTTCTTCTATCTATCTATTTATTTTGTGTTTGTCTTTGTGCATACGCATGCGCGTGCACACACACACGCACATGCTACAGCATCCATGTGGAGGTTAGAGGAGTAGGTTCTCATCTTTTACCACGTGGGACCTAGGGATCGAACTCAAGTCATCAAGCTTGATGGCAGTGCCTTTACCCTATGATCACACTATAATTTTATTTCCATAGAATCCTTTTTTTAAAAAAAAAAAAAGTGTGACTATTGGATGCAGAAAAATATGTACTTTTGAGTGGGTGTTGCATATTTCTTTCTAAAAAGACAGTGTGATGAGCAGCCTCCTGGGGGGTGCATTGCTGAATGTGCTCATTTCTCAGTGTCCAGCCATCTGTAGCTGCTTTACTTTTTCAGATCTTGGCTCAGTCTGGCGGATGTAAAATGTTCTTTTTGCCCGTGTTAGCTGAAATGTCCCTGACTGCTGAAGCAATAACCATCATTTTCTGCATCAGTAGCTATTTGGAATTCCTCTTGTGTCAAATGTTACTCATTTCCATTTTCCTGTCCTTAGTCTTGTTGTGATACATCTTACTAGTTTCCAGAAGTTAAAACATCAACAGCACATATTTCAAGAGCCCTCCCTGGAAAACTGATTTGGTAACTCTGTCTTAGGGCCTCTAGAATGAACATTCAAGTTCCCACCATGATTCTGGTACCTCCTTCCCACTGGTGGGAGTGAGGCAAAAAGAGTCTGGAATTAGCTACTTTGACAGTGAATCTTCCATGTCAGCTTGCCTGGGTTTAGGGTCACCATGGAAACACATCTCTGGGTGTGTCTATGAAGGTGTCTCCAGAAAGGTTCAACTGAACAGGGAAGGCACAGCTTGAGGTTGAATGGCACCACCCCTGGGTGAATAAAACAATGAGAAAGCAAGCTAATGAACACCAACGTTCTTCTCTCTGCCTCCTGGCCTAGGAGGCAGTATGGCCAGCTGTACCAAGCTTCGCTGCCATCTCTTCCCTGACAGGATGGATGGTACCTGTGAACTGCCAGTCAAGAGAAATCCTTCTTAAGTGGCTTCTTCTTGGGTATTTGGTCACAACAGGAAATATAACCAATGCAGTTACATACATAATCTTTTAAATAACTTGCCAAAAGATTCTTACTCTCACTCCCTGGTCATATTCTCCAGCTCCTGGAAAGTCTTGACTTGTGTACGGCTTCACATATTTCTGTGAATCTGTTTATAAGGATGTATCTACACACAGATGAAAGAGATCTGTGGGTGCCTATCCTTAGTAGTGGTGGTGATAGTGGGTATATTAGGAACAAGAATAAACAAAACAAAACAAAATCTTCTAGACTATTGTTTCTCAACCTGTGAGCCACGACCCCTTTGGGGATTGAATGACCCTGTCACAGGGGTCACCTGAGACCATCAGAAAACACAGATATTTACATTACAATCCATAATAGTAGCAAAATTACAGTTATGAAGTAACAAGGAAAGTAATTTTATGGTTGGGGGTCACCACAATACAAGAAATTGTGTTGTTGTAGGCTAATCTTTTTGTACACTGTGAAGATGTATCTGTTTTACCTCACCTGCCTAAAGCATCTTCTGATTGGTTTAATAAGGAGCTGACTGGCCAATAGCTAGGCAGGAGAGGATGGGTGGGACTTCCAGGGAGAAAGAGGAACTCAGGGGAAGAATCTGAGACACGTGGGATTCACCAGCAAGACATGGATGAGTCAGACATACAGTATGGAGGAGAGATAACAGAACATAGATCAATATAAACCAGTTAATTTAAGTTATAAGAGCTAGCTGGGAACAAGCCTAAGCTAAGGTCAAGTTTTCATACTTAATAAGAAGTCTTTGTGTCATTAGTTGGGAGCTGTCAGTCCAAAGAAAGACCTGTAACACTGTGTTAAGGGGTTGCAGCATTAGGAAGGCTGAGAACCACTGGTCTAGACATTTAAAGACCACCCCAATGATTTCAACTACAGCTATTATTGAACTGCCTAGAACTGCCCCAGTTTTAGCAGGAAAAAAGAATCAAAACCCTGGGAAAACCTCAGTTCTGGGCAAAGTGGGAAAGATGATCACACTCCAGTCATTCCTGTCTGGCAGCTGGAGATAGCCAAATTTTCCTTTTCTCTTCAATCTCTTCCTCCCTCCTCCTCCCTCTTCCTCCTCCCTCTTCCTCCTCCCTCCTCCTCCTTCCTCCTCTTCTTCATCTTCCAAAATTGAATTTTATTTACTTGTTTCCTTTTTTAAAAATTTTATTCTTTGATAATTTCAAACAATATATTTTATCTCATTATTTCCCACCGCCAGCCCCTTCCAGATCATCCCCTTCCCTACCCACCCGACTTGTTGTTCTTCCTCTCTCATAAAAATGAAACAAAAGGGACCCTGCCCAGCGCCATTAGGACCAGGCAGGTGAAGGACACCCACACTCCCACATGGGGCTGCTTGCCCTGGGCAGGTAGAAGAAACCATCTGCCTACCTGGTGCCTTGGGGAGCTGGGCAGTCAGGTGCCATTATGGTAAGCAAATACATGGTGGGGTATGGAAGAGAGAGAGAGAGAGAGAGGCAGAATGGTTCATGTCCTGGGGAGAGAAGTGGATCAGAAGAGGTGAAGCAGTGAGGATTGGGCTGAAAGGGTGGTTTGCTTGCCACCCAGGGCCATGGCGACATCCAGGCCTGAGCCTCAATCTAGGGCCATGTCTGGGTCCATGGCCCTACTGAAGTTGATGTCCGTGGCCCCTGTTGCCACCAAAGGCCACAAGGATGCCTCGGGTCTGGGCCACCACCTGGGGGCCATATTGGAGTCTGGGGACCACACTGCTGCTGGGTCCATGTTTGAGAGGCCTGTGCTATCACCTGGGCCCATAGTGACATCTAGGCCCAAATTGCTCCTTATGACCATGTCTAGGTCCATGATCCTGCTGCAGCTGGGGTCTGTGTTGATGTCTGTTGCCTGTGTTACCACAGGGGCTCATGCAAACCATGTGTTGAAACATGTGTTAAAGTATGAGGGCTGTGCTGAGTAGGCCCCACCCCTTCCTGGCCTGGGACAGCTGCACCCCCCCCCCATCACCAGAGAGCTAACCCTTCCCCTTGATGGCCCTGGGATAGTGGACCCTGATGATGTTGGCATGGGAGATCTGGCCCTGCCCCTCATAGGAGAGCTGGCCCCAACCCTTACCTTAGGTGTGGGAGAGCTGGCTCCATGCCTCACCTCAGGCGGGCAGTCCCAGAGGCCCAGACTGTCCAACTCAGCCACCACCCAAGCACACACCCAGGGTATTGAGTTGGCACTCCCCAACATCTACCCCATGTATGACCTGCTGGAGCGTGTAGAGGAACTGGTCCTGTAGTAACATAACCACAGGATCTCTGGGGGCGGGGGGGGGGGGGGGGGGGGAGAGGGTTGTGGTGTGTGTGTGTGTGTGTGTGTGTGTGTACTATGGCACGCCTGTAGAAGTCAGAGGACAACTTGTAGGAGTTGGTTCTCTCCTTCAACTATGTGGGTCCTATTATCAAACTCAGATCAATAGATTTGGCTGCATGTGCCTTCACCCTTTGAGCCATCTTGCCAACCTAATCTTAGTTTTTTTAATTAAAAAGAAAAATTTTAAAATTGTGGTTATTTGCATATTTATCCATCACTGTATTTTTAAATGATTATAAAAAAGTTTTTATGGTACATATTTTTACTGTTCAAATTAGTTATAACTTCCAGCCAGTCATGAAAGTATACATCTGTGATCTCAGCACTCAAGGAGTGGGCAGAAGAATCAAGAGTTCAAGGCCAGCCAATGCTACATAGCAAGTTCAAGATTAGCCTGGGCAACACAAGACTCTATTTTGAAAAATCAAAATGCGATGACAATTTCTTCCTTATTTTTGAGCATTTGGGTCTTTTACTTATGTTTTATATCTGACGACAAACTACATACAATTAATAATAATAATAATAATAATAATAATAATAATAAATTTGTGAAGAAAAGAGCATCCTTTTTTTCTTCCTTTTGGATTTTAATGGAAATGCTGTGGTGTTTCACTATCAAATTCAGTGTTGCCTCTTGGTTAAAGACACATGTTATTTATCCACATTAAGGAATTATCAATTTAAGGAGATTTTTTTTTAATTAAGCAGAATTAAATGTTAAATTTTAACTATTCCTTAAAGTGACTAGAAAAGATTTAGAACATATTTTTAACACAACTTGATCATGTCTAATTAGGGTAAAACTCTTTAGTAAGTAGTACACAGCGTAATTTCTCCACAACATGTAATCATTTTATAATGAGTAGCAGTGTGCAGGGCCAATAAAAAGTTTGCCTTCCTGCTCTTTTCCTCTTCATTTAAGTTTAAGCAATAACTCAAAATCATGCTTTTTAATATCATGCTTATTCAATTATTTTGAGTTTCTGTCACAAATATTTTTCCCCTGTAGGTTACAATACATCAAATCTGATTAATGCAGAAAGCTCTGACAGATATTTTAGTGAGTTGATTTGTACCTCTAAATGTTTGGAATTTATGCAGTTGGTTGACAGCCAGGCTAAGGCAATAAAATATTGAGAAGTAAAAATGCAAGCTTGTTCTTCTTTAGCATATGTTTTTTGTATCAGCACCATAAACTCCCACATTTGCAAATTTCGTTCATGAGATGCTTCACTGTGGGAAGCAACTTGTCATGCGGATTTCCTCAAGTTTAAAAAAGAAAAGGCCTAGTTTTCTAGGGAAGTGTACATCAGTTCCTAAACAGTTTTCTTAATGTTATGGAGAAATGATGCTCCCTCCAACCTCAGTCCAAGGGCACAATCCTCTGGGAAGCTGCCCTCAACGCTCGGACTCAAAATGAGTGCCCCTCCTTGGTGTTTCTGAAGTCTTCTGGTTCCTCCCCTGCCCTGTATAATACAGGCCTTGTCTCTCCTACGGACTCTCAGCTACACAAGTACATACCTAGCATTGTGTATCTGCTGCTTGGTAAATGGTGTGAGGAACGGACAATAGACACACAGAAGGTACCCTGTGAATGGGTGGCCTGACATTAACAGCTCAAAATTGTGGACTCCTGTTTTCCAAATCTCCTTTAACAAACATTTTATAATATGTAAAATATTCCTTGTATAAAGAGAAATATGCAAACGATGAGTCAGACTAGCAATATCATAGAGGGATTTTTCCTTCTAAGTGCAAATATAGATCTAGTTTTCTTTACTAAATACTCCTCTTATGATTGTGTGAAAACAATAGAACCTAGAGGAAAATAGAGTTAAAGGGAATATTCCAAAATGTGTGCCATGCTCCCTCTAGCCTCAGCCACGATGCACTCCCTCAGGAAGACTCCCTTGACACTTGAAAGGATAGAATGTCCCACATCTGTGCTTCTAGAACCTTCTTGAAAAACATTAAAAAGAAAAAGAAAAAAGAATTCGTGAAATGCTTGGCCTCTATACATTGCATGCTTCCTGCCTTCTGCTGCGGTGGGACGGCTCTTCCCAGACCTCTTGTGCTGTGGAGTATATTTCATGGGAATTAAGGTCTTGTTTCGTGGGAATTAAGAGACATCCAGTCTAGAGTACCGATGGTCTGAGTCCCCCTAGGGTTCCCCTGCTTTAACTGAGTGAACACACTATTCAGAGTGTGGCTATGCTGACTCGTAGTCTCAGTGTGAGGACCTCTTGGAGCAGGTCCCTCACCCACTGGGACAAACTCAGACTAGTGAGCAGTGCCATTTGTAAGGTGAAGTCACCCGGGATTTAGGATTACTTGTCATTCAAGTAGAATTTAGTGTATCCTGCCTCATCCTCTGCAAGATGAAATACCAAGTTGGAAAACTGAATAGGCATTTCTGCCATGGTTCCCGTTAGGCTGTCTGTCACTCAGAGCTCTTATGTAACAGGGATATATTTCTTTGCTGTGACATTTGGGGCCGTTTGAATATTTTAAGTTTTAGGGTTATTGTGCTTACAAAAAAGATAGGATGCGACCAATCATATCACTATAGGGTTCTTGGTTTTTAAAGCCCTAAATGCCAGTAGCTGGAATGATCCTTATCACTCTCTGAAGTGCTGGCAGTAAAAACAGGAGTTATAAATGCCACTTTTGATGTGTGTTTTAGTGCCTTCCACCATCCCTGGTTGTTGGAGGAAACAACCGGGCCATTAATACTGGAGCTCCTGACCTTACCCAGCTCCCGACTGATGGATTTGCATTTGTTGGTAGCTTCTCAAACATCTGTGAAGAAAGCAGCTCAGATCTTTGAAAAACCCCCAGACTCAGCATGAACCGACAAGTATTGGCCCTGTCACCCTGTGAATTACACTACAAGATGAGCTTTGGAGGGTTTGTACAAATCTAGCCCTCATTTCTCAATTGCCGTATCTATTAAAGGCCACACACGAGGGTTCTTACCCAAAGTGCAGATAATGCTCTCCAACTCAAAGGGATTAACTTTTTTACTCCATCAAGTCCTTGACTGGGGACAGTCCATTGTATTTGCACCCAGAGAGATCTTATTGCTAAATTTTGGCCCCCAAAAATCCAAAGAATGGATGAAACACAATTCCTTTCTGGTGTTGGCTCAAGGGGTCTCTCTGAAGAAGTGGTTAAATACCGTCCCTCATCTGGTGGGCGGCCCATTGGCATTCACGCTCGTGGATTGAACCAGGTGTCTTGAACTTCCTGGACTCTGGAATTTGGTAAGTTCTCAGCAACACCTTTGCTTCAGGAAAGAGAGTGGCTCACAGCCTCCCTGGTTTGGGTAGCTCTGAGAAGTACTTCCATAGCATGAATGTTCAGAAGTGTGACATTTATGCTTCAGCTAAAACTTCTGGCTCTGCCTGATGACTCTATTTACAAATACTCATCCATAAGCTCTCCTCTTAAATCCTGACAGTCACAGCATTGGGCCAGTAAATGCTGGAGGCAAAAGTTTGAGGAACTGAATTGGAATTAGCACCTTGGTTTGGGTTCAAAGTAAATAGTCCTCATGCATAGGCCATGAAGGTGTATTGAGTACATGGGCCGGGTTTTCATGATTTAGCATTTACAGAGACTCTAAGAGATTGTCTAAGAAGTGATAGCAATGACTAGAATGGTTTGTTCTGCCTTCCTGATTCCTTCCATCTTTAGTGAGTTGGCTGACCCCTACCCCCAAAATGAAATCTCTCAAAGACATTTTCAATTTTCTTTAAAATTTGTTTCACTTGGAAATTCTTATTCAAACATATGCAAGAAGGGGATTCATTTCTTTCATACACACAGGTCAAATAAGGATAATATGCCTCAGGGCTCTCAAATTTCTGGGACACTGGCATCTAATGTTAAAACATGAGTTGGTGGCCTGGGGATAAACTAACTCAGTGGTAGAGCACGTTTTTAGCATGTGCAAGGTCCTGGGTTTGATTTTTATAGCAGTGTAAGCTCTGCTGTTTGTTTGGTTTTTTTCTTTCACTTTTGGCCTTGAGGTCCTCAGCTGGATACAGAGGCATTTTTCCCGACATTTATTGAATACTATGTGTCAGGTACTTTTCATATTACTATCATGTTTAAGACTCTCAAGCAGACCCCAGAGGTCCTTATTTTATCCTAATTTTTCTGATTAAAAAAAAATGTGGCCTGAGGATATTAAGAAAGCCCAAACAGTCTCTGATGGATTCAGACATCTGAAAAGTGGGTCTGAGTACTTTTGTTAGGAGAGGAAAAGGGAATTTTATGAAAGTGGTAGAACAAGAAAAGTTGAGAATGATTTGGAGTACATCTGTGCACATCAGAGAACACAATCTAGTTTGGAGCTGCTTGTGCTGGTTAGTGTTTTGTCCACTTGACACAAGCTACAGACATCAGGGAAGAGGGAGCTTCAACTGGCATGTAGGCAAGTCTATTGAACATTTTCTTGATTAATGTTTGATGTGGGACACACACACACACCACACACATGTATACACACACATTCACACCATACACACCACACACACACACACATGCACACACACACACCACACACACATACATTCATACCACACACACACCACACACACACACACACACATTCACATCACACACCATACACACACACATTCACACCACACACACCACACACCACACACACACACACACACACACACACACACACACACACACACTGTAGCTAGTGCTACCCCTGGACAGGTGGTCCTGAATGGAGGAAGAGGGCAGACAGAGCAAGCCACGGGGAACAAGCCAGCAAGCAGCATTCCTCCATGGCTTCTGCTTCAGTTCTTGGCTTGCCTTCCTGTGATAACAGACTATAACTTGTAAGGCAAATCAGCTCTTCCCTCCCCAAGTTGGTCATGGTGTCTATCACAGCGATAGAAAATAAACGGGGACACTGCCTTTGCAAGAAAGTGAAGCCAGCCTCCCAGTGGGAGACACTCACAGGGAGGCTGGTATAGTCCTACACTAAAGCCAAAGGGTTAAGATATGGGGTCTATGTGTTTTTCAGTAGTCTCTTTCCTCTAAAAAGGGAGGGAAGTAATAGTACTTACTTCCCAATGGTGGCCTGAGTACTAATGTACTACCTCATGTAATACACAAGTCAGTTCAGACGCCATTAGTTTTAAATATCAACAAGTACTAACATGAAAAGATGTTCCTGGAATCTTTTAGATCATGTGACTAGAAGAGGCCCTTGAAAGATAGCAAGGACAAATCAGGAGCATGTGAGATTCTACCTCAAAATACAGATTTGTGCATCAGACATATTGGAAGCATTATGTCCTCTTATTAACTGTATTAGTCTCTATGTATATCACATCATTATTCTCTTATAAATGGGATCCTTTTAATAATAATTAAAAAAATGTCTCCAAGGCTGGAGAAATGGCTCAGCAGTTAAGAGCACTTGTAGTTCTTCCAGAGGAAGACCTGAGCTTCATTCTCAGCCCACACACCATGTGGCTCACAACTGCCTATAACTCCAACTCCAATTGACCTCTTTGGACACTTTCACTCATGTACATACGAGAGAGAGAGAGAGAGAGAGAGAGAGAGAGAGAGAGAGAGAGAGAGAGAGAGAGAGAGAAGAGAAAGGAAGAGGAAAAAGGGTTCCTTCAAAACAATAAATAAAAAATAAATAATACCAGTGAAAATGCTCCAGGACTCTGGTTTCTTCTATGGTTCCTGAATTCAAGGCAAGTTAGCAAGAGGAGCGTGACAGTGGCTTGGTTCTTTTATTTTGAGCAAGTCATTTAGTGCAGGTGCTTGGCTTAGAGGATTACTACAAGCAGGTACATGAAAGCATCTACACCTCCAAAAGAAAATACTGTCACTAATGTCTCATGAGTCTCTCTTCCACAGGATTTAAAAGAAGTATTTCATTCCCAGGGTTCAGAACTGTGACCGCCAGAGCTGTGCAAATAATCATACAAACAAGGGCCCCATACTGTCTAATGCCAAAGGTTTGTTCTCTCTGCAACCTCCAGGCCGGCCTCAACCTCACCATCCTCCTACTTCAGCCTCTAAAGTGCTAGGATTACAAGCATCTGCCTAGCTCATTTTCATTTTAACCAAGCTGTATGCACAAGGACACCCAGGTTCTTTCTGTCATTTAAAGGAGCAACATCACAGCCAATGACAGATGATGTCAGGACGTTTAGTGATAGCAGCATGATACCTGCATAAGAAAGTAAACTCAGGTATCTCCAGGCCCCACTTCATGGTCAGAAGAGTCCATTCATCTTTTGTACAATGTATATAATATTACGCATACTATTCACAGTTAACGCCCATACCAGACTCATTCCAGAGTTAGTATTAATAGCATTAATGCCTCAGACAGAGGTGAACAACAAAACTGTCTCTCATATACTTTCTCAGTGGGGGCTTTCCTGAAGTCTCTAGTGATTGAAACATATTACTATCCCCAAGTCACCTCAAATCAGAATAACCCTTGTTTTACAACAAAGCATTAATACCACAATACCCAAGTGAGGGTGTATAGAAGGGCAAATGTTAGAATGCTTGGAGATTTTTAATCAGAATGATTGAAGCCTTAGACTTTGCCACCTTAAATCAGGACTTTATGGATGTAAGGAATAATGAGATTTTAATTCAAAATTCAACCAACCATGCCAATAAATTTATTTCAAACACGTTAGACTAAAAGCTGACTGCCCTCTGGTGGGCTGTTTCTAAAATATTTAGTGTCTCTTTAACTGAAGTGCTTAAAACACTGCACAGTGGCATAAAATTGTTTTACAATGCAGTTTATGAGAATAAAACTATTTGGGGAAGGGGAAGAACTTTAAAATGTTAAATGCTTTTTATTATGTAACTTGAGTTTAACTGATTTATAATTTTTTTAACTAAATTTCCATTTGTGAGTAAATTTATTTGATTTTCAAATCTCAATTAAAACAGATAAAGAAAGCCATTTTCTGGAGACTCATTTTCATTTTGAAATGTTGACATTCTGGTAATTTTCAGCTGCTCATAGCAATGGGAAGAGTTACATGCTTATCATGGTTAAGTTCTGTTCCTTGACGCCATTTTTGTATACTTTTGTCTGAAAAAGAAATAACATAATCTTATTCCCCATAATATATATTCAAGAAAAAAAGTCTAAACATATCACATCAAAGTACAAGGGCTAAGGCAGATGTAATACAGGGCAGGCTGGAGAGTGTTGACGGATGGTCTGGCAGTCCTGGGATCCCCCAGTGTCTCCTCCTCAGTTTGGGGCAGGCTGCGATCTCCCAACACCACCGAGCCTGTCAGTTTTCATTGTTTCAGGTAGATTTTGCATGTTAACAGCCTACCAGGCACCACTGTTCCCACCATCAGACTGTTAGCTTTAGCTCAGGATTCTGACTCGGGTCATAAATTACTTCCCATGCCCCATCCTATGTGAACAAATCTTGTGAATATTAGTTGAGTTCACATTAATGTGGATGCTTCAAATAGCTAAGAAGAGAGACACAGGGAAAAAGAAGGCATGTTACTTAAAAACTTCTCATCTCTGTGAGAAAAATGAAAATGAGCACCGAGCAATTTATCTGGTGAGTTTGGTGGATGCCAGCAACAACTCTGAGAATCCTCTTCCACATCCCTCCTTCCTTTCTTCTTGGTGACTCTTGAATCCTTTAGTATTCAAAATAGAAAACTTAGCAAGAAAGAGAAGTCTGCTTTTGAGACAATGGAATTAAAGATTTCAGTGAAATCAGGTTAATTCCTTGGCTGTAACTACTCAGCTTTTTGTAAACAAGCACCGATGGAATATCTGAACTGCAGGTCCCCAAATGCAGTCTTTGAGAAAAATTTGAAACACCCAACAGCAACTGGAAAGTGCCCGGCTAAAACAGCCAAGAAAGCTATGTTTTCAAATGCTACCTGGAAGCCGGGCAGAGCCAGGTAACTAAAAACAACTATGCTTTTGAAACTAATTAACATATGCAACGACCTTAAAATGTAAACATGTCACTTCTATGAGTCTAATTTTCTTCCCCAACTCAATACAAGGTAAATGGAAATACAGAACTAAAGAAGTGTCTATCACAGAATTACTGCTTTAAAATTGTAAACTCCCCCAAAATAAAATGTACCCCATCTTGCTATTTTATGAAGGCTTTCTGGAACTTAGTTGGAAAGCCATAAAACACAAACCAGGCCAAAATCAGCTCAAGTCAGCTGTCATCATGGTGGGTTTTTATGTTTTTGTTTTTGTTTTTGTTTTCCTGGTCTTTTCTCTCTTGTAGCTCTCTGTGTTCAGTGGAGATTTAGTTAGTCTTTCATTTAAAAAGAAATTTAAGGTGTAGACCCTACGTGTTTAGCATCATTGCTCACGCCATGTTTTCTGGCAGTTCCGAAATACATGAGTGGAAACTAACGCGTGTCTGAGTATCCACCGAGGGAAAAGCAGCCTCACTCCCCAGCTTCAGGTAGGTAGAGACTGAGACGAGCATGTTCGTGCGTGTTATCTACTTGAATACATATCATCCTACCATTCTGTCGGAGCTTGCAGTCATATGTGCTCTCTGCGTCCAACAAATCAATACGGATTTTTTTTCCCCCTGCATTGCAAATGGAACCGGTTAATTGCAGCGTTGCGGTTTCAGGTTCGCAGCACTGGAGTCTGCTCCCGCGCTGCGCGTCGCCCTTTCCATCAACAGAGGGCGCTCTGCGGTTTGCCAAGGAATCCGGCTATTTCGAGGCCCCAGCTGGGCAGCTTAAGGCATCGGCGCAAGCCGAATTTGCAGTTTTCTCCAATACCAGGCAGAAGCTCTTCCAACTGGCCAGTGTATAATTTATTGGAAATGCTACTGATCATTGAAACAACATACGTGAACGAAAGGGAACCCCATGATTTACAAAACTTGGATGCCCGTGACATTTAAGGCTGCTACTAACCCAACCAGTTAGTATTGGAAGTGATCATATGCAGAATTGAGATGCAGGCTCAAATGCCTTCACCTTGGGAAGCCCGGGCGACAGCTTTATTTACGTGATCTGCCCCAGCCCGGAGCGCGGGAGCGTCTTTAGCGTGCCTGGTTGTGTCCTGCTTTAATATATTATAACCGTTTTATACCAAATCCCAGACAAATGAAATAATTCCTCCTGAGGTAATACGCCTGGGTCCTAATTGACACATTAGGAGAGCTCTGGGAAGCTTTTTCTCTGCCGTAGGTTACAGAGAAGATTCCAGATGCCAATGTTATTAATTTCCCACCAGTCAAAAGCACTAAATTTCAACTGAAAACTTGAGAGAATGAAAAAAGATGTACTCTAAGAAAATTAGATTTTCTCTGAGTATTTGTCCAAGATCTACATTTATGGATGTGTAATTTATTAGATGTTTCAACACAGCGAAGTAATCATAACCAGCTAACACGAATAGTGCATTCACTCTGCTCAGCCGCAAAGTTTTACAAAATGTCTTAAAGCCAGAGCAGCAACCCTGACAGACACCAGAATCAGCATATTTGACAGAAGTGTATGCGCCGTCGTAGCCCATTATTTCAAATGAGAATGTTCCATCTCAAGAACCGGAGTGATACCACCAATAATAGAATAAACGGGAATGTGGAAGTCACACAGCATGACAGCAGCTGCTCCGAACTAGAAAATAAGAACGTTGTGACATACAGATGTGTTCAGAGGTCCTCCTCCGAGAAAATGTGCTCTGTGGCCACAGAAGGAGAGAAATGCCGGGTTTCCTTGTGTTGAGTGCATGTTTGTGTAATATTGAGGATGATGAAACAAATATTTAACAGCTAGGACAGTGCAATCCAGCTAACTCAACCCTTTGTCGTTTGCCGATTGGAAGATAAGAGCCATTCTCTTTCTTTTGCAAATATGTTTGCCAGCAGCTGTTTCAACATTTATAAAGACCATTCCCACTGATTGCCAAATAACCATAAATTTATTTACGCATATTTTTGAGTTGGAGGCATAAAAATAATTACATGTCTGATTAAATCCACTTATGCCTTCGTGTTTTACTAAATCTATAATAGATATGAATTGTTACAGTGTACCGCATCTAAGTGCATAAATAATGCCATACACATGTAGAATCCAGCTTTGCTGCAACAGAATGTGTGGCAGTCATTTACACAAACGTAGTTGGACTGTATTGCGAATATCATTTATTTTAGAAATTGGTATAGATTTTTGTGACATAGGACGTTGCTAGAAAGCTAAAATGTTTTTGTTTATCATTAGTTCAATTTCTTAAAATATATGAAATTCTTTTATAAACTATCTTAATAAGCATGTCATAAGATAAGAATGATGAACTGAAAACTCCATGCTTTTAAATGTGCAACTATGGAAAAATCATATATTTACCTCCAAGTTGAGTGAATTCTTTCATATGTGAGTTGCTCCCTTATTCACACCCACCTACTTCCCACGCTTTCCCCATCATTCTGTCCACCTCCACCCACCACCTCTGCCACTTTGAACCAAGGCAATTTCAATGATTATAGTATTTGGAGAAGGCTTTAGGGGAACGTTCAAAGTTAAGAATCACAATGCTTAGAAACACCGGTTTGATTCCGCTTTTCAGTCCCTGCAATAGACATGAAATTTTGTTTCTTTTGATTGAGACTCAGCTTATAATAACTTTAGTCACATAATATTTAACCATATTTGTTATACCACAACACTTGGTAACACTTCATTTTGAGTGTTCCAGCATTATTAATTCATTGGTATTCATTGTAATAACATAGATCATAATGAACTCATCTGGTATTCATGTGGATGTCATAAGTACTTCCATAGGAATTCTACTGCATTTTGGTGTTAATTAAATGTACTCCCTAATTTTCAGGGGAAAACAGGAATATTCTGTATTTCCTAAGTCTATGTTTTTCAATGGCATATACACAAAGCTGATTATTAAGTCATATGTATGATTATTTGTATACATCTTTATGAACATATTTTATATGCAAAACAGATAACAAACTAAGATAAATGTCTAGGAGTTTGTTTTTTGTTTTTTGAATCACTAAATAGCCTTAGTGTCAGCATTTCATGCATACACAGAAGTAGTATTTGCACCACATTTTTCATGTAAAGAAGGAAGCAGCCCCACTCAAACATAAATAACCAGAGGCAACTTTACGGGATGGTGTTCTTCCGCAGACTGCTGACGCCTATGCCACTTACTAGGTCACCAAAAATACTAGCCTCATTTGCATCCTTAGCTGGAAATATGAAGTGGCTTACCAAGGAAGAATACAAAACCCTTTAAAAGAGAGATCTAGAATTTACAAACCTTCAACCGTATCAAGGTTTCTGACATCATAACAGGGGCTTTTGATGTGTTCATAAAAGTAGTAAACCCCATTTTCTTTGCTGCTTATAGATATTGTTTCTCAGCCCTGTCCTTCCCATCCTTCTGTTAAAGAACAATCATGATTCTAGACTCTTGCAAGAGCCTTTCTTTCACAGAGTTGCATCTTTAAGCACTAGGGAAGAAGGGGGAGGGTGAGTTAATGGGAATAGTAGAGGGGTGAGGAGATGAGGGTTCTGTGTTAATGTGAGGCTTTTGTTGCTGTGTATCTTGTTTGGTGGGGAGGGGCCCCACCACTGACTTTGAAAACTGAAATCAGGCAACAGCATTAGGAAGCAAACCCGTACGTATGGAAAGCTACATCCCCTGATGCTGCAATTTTAAGGGGGATGTGGCATTACTTAACTCTTTAAGCATCTGAGTGTGTCTTAAAATAGGAATCTTTAAATAGCACTTACACCTCAGCATTATTTGCTCACTATTTCTCATTTGTGATATGAATGGAAAATCACTGGTTTCAAAGCTCCATCTTTGCCAGAGAAACTGTCACAGCCCTGTGTTTGACTCACAGCAGTTCTCACAGCTAATCTAAAGACGATGCCTTTAAAATGCTTTAAATCGACCTTGGCATTGTAAGACCCCCAAACAGAGTGTGGAACAGAGGCATGAGCAGCTGATGAAGATGTTTATTTTTTCCAGAACAATCAGAGATGGTGCCGTGATTTTCTCCCATACCCCAGGCAGTAAGAAGAGAAAATTCAGTTCACAATTCTAAATGTCGGGGAGCAGACAGATGTGGGTTTTTCTCTTACGGTTTGTGACTCCCGTTACCTTTCGTAGAACCACATATCAAGGCGTTCGGAGACAGGGCAGATTTCTGTTTTGTAGCTTGAAGAATTGTGGACTACTCTGACTCTCCTTGACACCTGGATATAGTGGAGCGGGTTAAAATGTTGCTTCCTGTGAATTCTAGGCTTTTGCTGATTTCAACATTCAAGGCAGACCTCTCGTAACGCAAAGCGTTCTTCAAAGGTAGGCAACATGTTCGTTTATTTAGCTTTGCAGTCCTTGCTCAGAGCACAGTATCTTTGTGCTGAAAGATTGCTAGAATGCCCGTGCCAGCTACCTTGATGTCGCCTGTTAAACCGTGGCAGATTCTGTTTTGCCACCAGCAGCAAACAATTTAATTAGGAACACAAAATAGCTGCCTGCTCCACTTCCCCTGCAAGTGGCGGCTCCTTGTCTAAGAATAAGAAACTGCCGCTATAAAAATCTTTCTTTGAGCTGTCTCAAAGGAAACTTCTCGATTCCACTTGTTTCACCCAGCTTTCTCTGCAACAATTTAGTCTTTCTTTCTAAAAAGACCTTTAGGTATGCAAGGCCGTTTGTAAATTATACGGTACTGGCAATATCATGAAATATCATGACTGCAGTTTATGGGCAGATGAAGGGGAATGAGTTGTAACAAGAATAAATTACACAAGATACACTGGAGGAAGAAACACTGGAGCCAGGAGAATTATTAAACTTTTGAGTGGCACTTAATGAGGACACTAAACGAAGTGACCTTCCGAATGGATGGCCACAGTAAATGGGATTCTCAGGGAACTATCTGCCATTATCTGATGAAGAGATGAGAGGCGCCAGCACCATAAGCCCAGATCAGAGAGGAACAGGTGAGTGGACACCAGCAAATTTGGTGGCTTCACCGACAAACAATGGTCCCTCAAGAATCACGCTGAGTGTATGGCATGGAATCGTGTGCTGTTGAAACTAATATCATCTGTGGTTTGGGATGACATATTTCAACCCTAATTTTGCCTTCTTCCAAATGCAGCTGCCTTAATGAGTGAAAACTTGTATCATCCCTATAACTGATGCAAAACTGTGGCGAGTGATAGGAAGTGGAAAACCAGCAACACAAACGAGCTCTCTCCCTCTGCCGTACTTGATCTGGGAAATGGGACAGTAATTTCTGATTGACCTACAGCAACCAACTAACCAGCCACGTCTTTTTGATTGAGGTAGAACTGACCTGCAAGGATATACGCAAACCTGCCATGCACAACTCAAAGTGTGTTGGCTATGCATATACCCCTGTGACGAGCACTCAAATCAATATTTTCATTGACCCAGAAAGTTCTCTCCTGCTCCATCTAGTTCATTTCCCCCACAGCTGGTCATGCTAACTTCTGTTACTGTAGACTACTAGCTTTGCATGTTCCTGGAATGTGTGTACATGTATATACACATGCCAGGATATGTGCGGTTGTGTCAACATTTGTCAAACTCATCATTAGTTGTGATTGTCACCACATTCGGGATGGAAAGAGTTAGGAAAGTGGGTTCGTCTGCATTCAAAACACTGAGTCCAACTGTCCAGTTGTCTCATTCCCCCATTTCTTGTTAATCCTGTAGTGTTCTGCATGATTGTACTTCAGAGGTTGAGTGTTGGCTCTGTGGTTGCTTAGCTGGGCAGTAACTTCAGCCTCTCTGCTGTCCAAGGAAAGCAGGTAACCCCTCAAAATTGCCACAGCCCAGGGTCTAAAGAGAAAACCAAAATCAATAACTACTTATAGGAAGTAAATCCCCACAACCTGAGTTCAATCCGTGAGACTCGCAGAGGGGAGGAGAGAGCTGACTCCAGAAATCGTCCTTTACCTTCCTATACCCACCACAGCATGCACATGCGTGTACAGACACACACACCATAATAAATAAAGAACCTCATGTAATTTAAACACAACCATGTCATGTGTTTGTCCCCGGGGGCTCAACGAGAAAACCCCCTTGTGGTGCTCAGTATGAGTGCTGCTGCCCAAATAGTTACAGCAAATGAGATAGTACTTGAGGCAGCAATGGTGGCACATACCTGCAACCCTAGCACATGGGAGGCAGAGGCAGGAGGATCGCCAGAAATCTGAAGCCACATAGTGAGTTCCAGGCCTGTCAGAGCTACATAGCAATACCCTGTCTCAGCAAACAGACAAATGGCAACAGAGTAGCCGGAATATCCCATCTTAGAAGAAAGAGACACTATTGTGAGCAGGGCTTGGGCATGGTTGTAGTCTCAACATTTGGAAGGTACAGACAGGAAGAACAGGTATTCCAGGCCAGTCAGAGCAACCCGAGGAAGAAAACAAATACAACTGAGGACTGGAGAGAAGGTTCTGTGGGTATGAGTTTTTGTTGCTCTTGCAGAGGACCCAGGTTCAGTTCCCAGCACCCCTTTTGGATGGTTCACGACTGCCTGTAACTCCAGCTCTGGCAGATCTGAGACTGTTGCTGGGATACAACACCATGAGCAAAAGCAACTAGGTTAGGAAAGGTCTCATTTCAGCCCCCATCATGGAAGAAGTCAAAGCAACTCAAAAAGGACAGCCTGGATGCAGGAACAAAGCAGAGACCATGGGTCATGCTGTCTTCTGGCTTGCTCCACCTAGCTCTCTCAGCCTGTTTTGTCATACAAGCCGGGATCACCTGCCTAGGGGTGGCATCATCCAGAATGATGGCCCCTCCCACATAAGTCAACAAGAAAATGTCCACACGGCCTTGTCTACATGCTCATCTGATGGAAGCAATTCTTCAACTGAGATTTCTTCTTCCCAGGTATTTCTGTGTTTTGTAGTCAAGTTGCCAAGAACTAACCAGCGGAGAAGACCTCTTCTGGCAGACATAGGCAACTGCACACATGTGCACAAACACACATAGATATAAATGAAAATAAAATAAATCTTTAAAAAAAAGCATGAGAAATGACAACAAAGAGAAACACTATTGCCAAAACATATTTATGTGAACTTTGCAATTACTATGGCATCTTAGTTTATTTAGAAACAACTGCCAATAGGAGCAGAAAGATTTTAGAACTGGACAAGAGCTGTTGTAGTTTGACTTTCATGTTTTGTATGCTCAGGCCCCCTGATGGTAGTGTTTTGAAGGCTATGCAGCCCTTAGGAGGGAGGCCTGGCTGGTAGAGGCAGGTCACTGGGGCAGGGCTCTAAAGTTATCCCCACCCCTGCTTCTGCCCTGACAAGTCAGGAGCTACTGCTTCATGTTTCTGCCTTGATGGACGGAGCTTCATTCATTGTCATGCCTTCCCAGTGTAGTGCACTGCTCTCTCAAACTGTGAGCCAAAACAAACCCTTTCTCTCTCACATGGCCGCTGTCCTGAGTTTTGTCATAGCAGTGAGAAAAGCAACTCATGTAAGAGTTTACAAATTAATTTTTTAGACAATGAAACTAAAGAATGTCATGTAATTTGCTTAAGCTTGGTGGAAAGGCTAGGTCTGGCATGGTAGTAGTACATACTTGTAATTCCAGCACTTGCCAAGTGCATACAGAAGGATTAGGAGATTGAGGTCAGCCTGGGTTAAATGACCCTGTCTCAAAAAATCAAATAAATAAGCAAACAAACAAACAAATAAAAAAATAAAGAAACCAATATTTCTGTTTCAGAGTACCAGGCAGTTGGTTCTTTGTGTGCTGTCTGAATCTGAGGAAACAGCTTCTCAGAATGCTGACTGAAATCAGTAGAAATGCAGTTTCAAGTTGATACCCAAGACTTACTAAGCCAGAAACTCTGGGGATGGGGTTAGCATCCTGTACTTTAGTGGTGTATCTTCCAGTATATGTGAGTTGTCTGCTCACATTGGAGCTGCTGAAAGTAGTCAGGGACCAGGGTGTCCACTTCATCTGGAAGTCCGTAGCAATGCAGAATCATAGGTCTCAGGTGTGCAGTTCAATTCCATCCTGAACGACAAGTGTGACATTAAAACCAGGAAGCACTGAGATAAGCCAGCCATGGATGAGAGTACTGAAGACTAAATACTATGCCATTTCCTTTCACTAAAATGTGGTAGCAGATGAAGTCCTGAGTAAATGCATATTATTGAGCACAACCATGTCAAGGACCCAGTGCTTCAGACCCATGGAAATTACAATGCTTCCTCTGGTCCAAGTATGGATGTTAGCAAGGATTGACTTCTAGTTAAAACCAGTGTATGCATAAACTGCCAACCACAGTTTCCTGCTCCCAAATGACTGCAAACTCAAGCTGCTCCCTTACAGAGACCTCCTACCAAGATTAAAACCTGCCTCCTTGTACAGTAGTATATAATAAACACTGTTGGTACATTTCCATTAGAGGACATAGCCCACCTGATCCCAGCTTTTTTGTACATATGTCTGTCTGTCCTTTTTTCATTTCCTGCCCCAGCCATGTGAGTCACAGCAACTAGAGTCCATAGGTCTTAGTCTTCCCCCAATGTCTTCCCTAGCAGAGCTATGAAAAACTGTCAGTTGTAAGAACATTTAAAAACTAGTGAGTGAACCCATGTGCCTGTACCAAGTGTGACCCATGACAGAGCATCATTTCCAACCTCTTATTATAAAAATAATTAGCCCCATTTTACCTCATCTTGAAGAGTCATCCCTCACACCAAATCCTGCCACTGCTATGCAGAAGAGTCAGGATAAGGTCTTGGCTGCTTGGGCTGCGTTCCCTGATACTGTGAGACAGTGAGACTCTGGCTCCTGTTGTCTCTGGACTGAGTCTTACACCTGTTATCTAAATGCAGATTTCCTCATCTGCTCTGCAGCCAATTTTAATTTACAGGGATCATAGAAATTCCTGGGGGTATCCACAGATCTTGGGTACTAACCTTGATAAAGTTCCAAAGGAGAGATAATGAGAACTGCAAACTCAGGGCCGCTCAACCACTGAAGGACAATAACAGCCTCTTCTCTTCAATCCCAGTCTTTTCAGGTATTGATACTTTTTGGAAAACACAATGAAATGAATTTTAAAAGAGAAAAAATACTGGTCACTTTAAAAATAAGGGTAGATATAAAATTATACTGACAAATGGCTGCAAATTCTTGGTTTCTATACTTACATTGTCACAGCCAAGCCATAAACAGTTATAGACTGATGCTGGTCTCAAAAATACTCTCTGAATAGCAAAAATGTAGGCAATCTCCTAAGGCTGAAGAATAGTCCAGATTGGTTTTAAGTTACCACAAAAAAATTGATCAGCACATTCAACAACTCAGAGTGTCCATCCACGGGCAGGTGTGGGAGGTCTCTTACATGATAGCTGGAGTCCATTCTGGCAAGCTGAGTAATATTTTATTTCTTGATGTGTTCATTTACCCAACTAGTAATTAATGCTAGATCCCTGGGACCTAGTGTAGTCTAACACGAGGGTCCCAGTTTTCAGGACCTCATATGGCTCGTCCGTGGCTTCCATGTGCTCTCTACTTAGACATCTCCATCCTTCCTTGGGACTCTTGATGCTTGTCTCTCCCAAGCACTGTGACCTCAGGACTGTCCTGGAGTTGACAAATCCTCTCAGGCACTTCTCTCTACAGTTCCTTCGGAGGGGCTTCTACGCTACGTTTCCCCCAAACTGAGATATACTGCTGTCTTGATATGACTCTATACTGGATGAGCACATACCGAACATGTTTGAATCAGTGTCTCTATTTAGTGGTAGCCAATGGCCAACCGCTGCCTATGTATCTGGGGGAAGAGCTTGTAAAGATGAGGTAGGGAAGGTTTGTCTTCATCACTTCTACCCTCTTGGTACTTTGTCTTTACACACAAATCAGCGACGTCTGCGCAAATGCCTTTTCTTCATCCTGTCAGTGGAGCATTGATCCCTGTGAGGAAGGCTGCCACAGAAAGCCACTGTCTGCTTACAAATGTCTTTGCACTCTGTTTCTCCACCAGTCTCGCCATAGCCTTGTGATGTCTCCCACACGGTAAGAGATCAGAATTTATGTAATGAACCTTAAAGGAATTTATAACTGGATACAAAGACACTTTTGCTCCAGGAAAAGCTGACTGAACTGCCATTGCTGACTGGCTCCCAGGTCTGTGCTCTCCTGATGTTTAATTTAATGCTCATATGTCTCCTTTATCTCCTTGCTTTTGGTCTCCGGTCCTTCCTCTCTGTCCTCTGCATACATGTTTGACTTTGGGTTCTAATCCAAGAGTCACATCAGGCCTATACTCAAGGCAGTCTGCAGCAGAAGCCAAAGAGGCAGAGAGTTTCTTTTGTTTTCTTTTGGTTTTGTTGTTATATTTAATGAACGTGTGTGTGTGTGTGTGTGTGTGTGTGTGTGTGTGTGTGTGTGTGTGGTCATGCATGTCATACAGGTGAGTTCCCCACAGAGGCCAGAAGAGGACATCAGATTCCCTGGAGCTGGAGTTACACTGCCTGATATGGGCTCTGGGAACAAACTCAGTCTTCTGGAAGAGCCGGAAGTTCCCTTAACCCTGAGCCATGTCTCCTGCTCTCAAACCAGACAGACATGTTATGCCAGTCCAACCAGTGAGCTGAAGGCCAAAGGCACAGGGATATAGGCACTGTGGTGGCTACTGCTGGAGACCCGCCATTAGTACTTGCTAGGGGCCCCTTGTCTGACAGAGTGTCCTCTTCAAGGTACAGGTCCACTGTTCATAAATGAGAATTATAACTATGCCCACACAGACCCACCCTGGGGGCTAAGTGAGGTTATTCTCAGTGTGGTGCTTAGTTCCAGCTACTACTCTGTTGCTGATTGTTTTTATGTTTTTATTTTTTTCTCTTTTGGGGGGGCCTGCCACCCAGCTCCCAAATAAATCACACACGGAGGCTTATTCTTAATTATGAATTTACGGCCCTAGCTTGGCTTGTTTCCTGCCAGCTTTTCTTAACTTTAAATTATCCCATTTATCTTTTATTTCTGTATACCTTACTTTCACTCTTAGTCCGTGGCTAGCTGTGTGGCTGTGCAGCTGGCCCCTGAAGTCTTCCTCTCCTTCTTCTCTTGCTCCTTTTTCTTCTCCTCCCAGATTTCTCCTTCTACTTATTCTCCCTGCCTGTCAGCCCTGCCTATTCTTTTTCCTGCCTCACTATTGGCCATTCAGCTCTAAAACATCAGGTGTTTTAGACAGGCACAGTAACACAGTAACACAGCTTCACAGAGTTAAACAAATGCAACATAAACAAAAGTAACACACCTTAAAATAATATTCTTCAGCACTACTCCCCACTAAAGATCATCTCAGTTTATTACATGACTTCACACAAGCAAGGTCTCCAAGTACACTGCTATGCCATCCAGAAGACACCCTCTTCCTCAAAATCTCCAAGGAGAACTCGTTTTCAGTATTGTATTACCTCATGTTAATATGATGAGAAAATTAACCTAACAAATTTCACATCCTGCAAAAGCAAACCTTTTCATCCCTGCTGGAGTGTCAGTGAGAAGTCAAAGCTGGCTGTGACTTTCCTAAGCGAGATCATGGTGTGGGGAGGTGCACCTCTGCTTGGCTCCTCCTGCTCCAGTCAGAAGCCCAAGGTTAAGACACTATATGAGAGTTTTCAGGAACCTTCAGGGCCTCCTGTCTAGGGTGCTCTCATTGGAGAATCAAAGCTTCCCTCTGGACAACGGGGCCACATGGAAGCCTGCCTCAGAAACCTCGTGTGGCTAAAACAAGGCATTGCTGAGCCTCAGGTTAGGCTCTGTGACCAGAAGTGATGCCTCTGAGACTGTACTGGGGACCACACTTCAGGAACCAAGACTCTAGAGCACTGTTTCCCTACTAAGAGGCCACGCGACAAAAGTCTCAAAATACAAGCCTTTCCTGCTGAACTACTTGGAGGACAAAAGGAGAAAGAAGGAGGAAGAAGAAGAAGAAGAAGGGGAGGTCATCTTCTTTTTGGACTGCCATCATTTCTGGGTGGCCTTTGCCCACAGTGATTTCATTTCTGAGGCCCTAGAGATGGAACCCAGGGCCTTGCACACGCTAGGCAAGAGCACTACCACTGAGCTACGTCCTGGGTTACAGAAAGCCCAGTGTTTCCAGGCTCTGACGATTTAAGCTACATCATCACCAAGAGTTTTTGAAAGCCCAGTGTTTCCAGGCTCTGATGGTTTAAGCTACATCATCACCAAGAGTTTTTATCTTTTTTGCTTCCTGGCACGTCAGCTTCTTCAACTTTGCCTTTCAGAAATCTTGCCAAGACATGTTTAGTGAGTGTTTCAGCATGCTTTATATTGCTGTATGTGAGCATGCATGCATGTATGCATGTATGTGTGTGTGTTTTTGCTCTTGTGTGCACTATGAATCTCATTTCACTTTATTGTCTATAATATTTATGCTATTCCACATTTAACCTAACAGTTCTACCAAAGTCCTTGCCCCTTTTCCTGTGAACAGAACATAAGCACACACCCTAGTATTGACTGAAATGATATTCTTCATCGGAAGTGTGTTTGCACAATGTTTTAGTGAGCTGACCCCATCACTGATATTCACACTTCACAGTGGGAATTGACTTCCTTTTCAATTTCCTTATGATGGTTGAGCTGGTCAACTTGATTGGATCTGGGATAAGCTAAGGCCCCCTAGTGAGTCTGTGAGGGTGTTTCCTGAAGAGATTAACTAAAGGAAGAGGACACCACCCTGCCTCCCAGGAAGGGCAGTACCTTTCTAGTGGTAGCCCAGAGAGAAAGGCATCATAGGAGAAGCAGGGCTCCTTTTACCTGCCTGCCACATTCCTTGATTGTGAATACATCTACAATATTTCTGCCACAAGCTCTTCAGCCTTTTAACAGACCAAAGACCAGCAGCTCTCCAGGAATCCTCGAGGCTTTCAGAGCAAGATTAGAACCACTGAGATATCCAACCTTGTGGACTGAGCAGCTACCAGGTTTTTGGTTTTCTCCATTGTACAAACAGTTGTTGTTGGATATTCAGACTGTATAAACTGGCCTAACAAATACCCTCTTAATATATACCTGTTTTGTGTATATCTGTCCCTCTGGAAACCCTGATTAGTATATTTGTCAAAAATTTTGTTACTAGGTTGACTTTATATCGGATGCTTATATCGGAAACATGTTGAAACTTTGTTGGCTTAAAATTATTCAGGCTACCTTGCTGCTGTTATTTTAGTGTGAACTTCACAGTTTAGTCATATCTGATTCTAAAACTGTCTCAGTTGGATCTTTAATAGTGTCCAGTTCTCTACTAGAATTTTTTAAGTAGTGAAACATAGTTTTAAACTTATTCCTTAAATATAGAAATATAGGCAAGTCCAAAAACCCTAGTGAAGTTCCTGCCTTTACTTCCCTTTACCCTTTCAATTCAGAAAATAAAATGAATACTTGCATTTGTTTACTACAATTGATTGTCCTATCTACAGTTGTGAAAAGGTGGACAAACAGCTTGTCATATTCATCAAAGAGCAACCATGGGCATGTACATGTGTGTATGTGTAGCTGGAGAATTTTTCTCCAGCTCCCATCGCCAAGTCCCACCAGTCCCGGAGCCCACTTACAAAATAAACACATAGACTCTTACATTATTTAAACTGCTTGGCCATTAGCTCAGGCCTATCATTGTCTAGCTCTCACTCTTATATTTAGCCTATTTCTATTAATCTTTACTTTGCCACCTGGCTCGTGGCTTACCGGTACTTTACATCTTCCTTGTCCTGACGGCGGCTGGCAGTGTCTCCCTCACCCAGCTTCCTGTTCTCTCAATTCTCCTCTCTGTTAGTCCCGCCTATACTTCCTGCCTGGCCACTGGCCAATCAGTGATTTATTTATTGACCAATCAGCAACACATTTGACATACAGACCATCCCACAACACTTCCCCT
This sequence comes from Peromyscus eremicus, assembly GCF_949786415.1. Taxonomy (NCBI): domain Eukaryota; kingdom Metazoa; phylum Chordata; class Mammalia; order Rodentia; family Cricetidae; genus Peromyscus; species Peromyscus eremicus. Next base: position 65,337,060 of record NC_081430.1, read on the forward strand.
TTTCTTTTCTTAAAAAAGGAAGGTTTTAACCTTTACATATCTCCAAAGTCAGTTTGGTATATTTGGGAATTTGGGCGTAGCTTTTCTTACTACTTCCTGCTGGAGGGGGGCGCTGTATCTTATGGGGACACAAAGAATATTTTAGGATTATGGAGTAGTCCATGAAGGTGTATCGTCTGAGCCAGTTGCCTTGAAACAGTTCTGGATGTTGGATCATCTAGGCCATGGTGTCATCGGAGACCTTTCAGGTGGTCTTGGCTGGTCAAACCTGATGTATCTTAACCTGGAACAAATCCATAGCCTCTAGCTTTCTGTGGAAACAAAAGCAGAGACTCTTTTCCAAAGCAACATATCCTTACATCCAAATTTTGAAGTCAAGGTACCTTTAAAATATACATTTTGGCATAACTCAACAGCTTTTGTAATCAAATGTTTTTCTTCAGTTACGAATATCAAAGAGAACATAATCCAGATTCTCTGTGTGGTAGCCATCTTTATGTGGCTTATTTTTTTATATTAGCTTGAGCCTATTGCTTTAAACTGCAGCCTTCTAAGCCTGAAACGGCGCTGGCGCTGTGGCTCCTGGCTCCACCCACTTCAGCTTCCCAACATGGCGGTGGTACGTTTTCCACCAGCTCTGGGAGCCATCAACTCTCAGAAATAGTGGGTCTATGCTTCTATCAAAGCAGCGTGTAGCCCAGAAACCTCTTTTTTTTTTTTTTTTTGTACTAGCAAAGGCTAAATCCACCACACAGCTTAATGTGCCACTTGCAGAGGCCTCATTCTCGTCATACTGCAGGTCGAGCGCACATGCCAGGAACCCGCCATAGTAGCTCAAACACGCAGGCTGCCACTAACTTGAGAGAAACAACTAGGAACTGTTTTTAGTTCCGTTTTAGAATCTTTTTTCTCAGGTTTTAGGTGGAAACTCTTGCCGTTTGGTGCCATTTGTGGATCTTTGCCACGTTGTACTTAGCTATGCTGGCAGGGATGAGCATGTAATAAAGGACTGTAATCATTTGTGCCTTGCTTCAGAAAAGTAAGCCTCAAGTCAGCACTTCAGCATTATATATGAGTGTCTTTAAAAAGTAGAAAAGAAAATAAACACCCAGCCGGGCGGTGGTGGCGCATGCCTTTAATCCCAGCACTCGGGAGGCAGAGCCAGGCGGATCTCTGTGAGTTCGAGGCCAGCCTGGGCTACTGAGTGAGTTCCAGGAAAAGGCGCAAAGCTACACAGAGAAACCCTGTCTCGAAAAACAAAAAAAAAAAACAAAAAAAAAAACAAAAAAAAAGGAAAAAAAAAAAGAAAATAAACTCCCAACTATAGGGATAATTTGTACAGAAGATAATCTGGTAAGGCAGCGAAAGAAAACCAAAATATTCTCTCTTATCAATTGATGTTGCCTTAAATTCCAAAGCTTTTGGGTTTTTTGTTATATTTTGAATAAATATATATAGGAATTGTTGGGTAGCTGATTTCTCCAATATAAAACATTCCATCCTGGAAGCAAGCTCACCAAGAAATCAGGAAATTTCCAAAGAAAACACCCAACACAGGAAGTAAACAGCTGGGAAGTCTAAAACTCATCAGATACACTAAGTTCCTTCTTCCCCATGGTTATCTAAGCAGTAAAGGGCTGCTGAGGAGGGGAGACTCCATTTTGTTCAGCTGTCTGCAAGTTGTTCAGAGAGCTCCAGGCTCCAGCTTCCGTGAGTCATCGCCTCTACCCCTGTGAGTGACCCTCACCCCTACTCACCCCTGTGAGTGACCCTCACCCCTACTCACCCCTGTGAGTGACCCCTCACCCCTACCCCTGTGAGTGACCCCTCACCCCTACCCCTGTGAGTGACCCCTCAACCCTACCTCTGTGAGTGGCCCCTCACCCCTACCCCTGTGAGTGACCCTCACCCCTACTCACCCCTGTGAGTGACCCCTCACCCCTACCCCTGTGAGTGACCCCTCAACCCTACCTCTGTGAGTGGCCCCTCACCCCTACCCCTGTGAGTGACCCCTCACCCCTACCCCTGTGAGTGACCCCTCATCCCTACCCCTGTGAGTGACCCTCACCCCTACCCCTGTGAGTGACCCTCACCCCTACTCACCCCTGTGAGTGACCCCTCACCCCTACCCCTGTGAGTGACCTTTGGTCTAGCAAGTCTTTCTCTAAGAAGGACTTAAGTTAATTTTTTAAACTTAAGTTAACTTTTTTAACTTTTAAATATTTCTTCTATGTGTAAAAATGTATATTCCTATGATACTCAATGAGGTGTCATTTGTAATAGCATGTGTTTGTCAATATGTGAGGAGTGACTGACTTTTGTTTATTTATATAATAAAATACTATGCAGCTATTAAACTCAGTGTACATTGGTGTGAGATAATCCTAAAGAGACCTTAAGAATAGATCATGTCTGTATTAGTTTCATATATATAATACCTCTAAAATACTATAGAAAGAACTGATACAGTATGAATTAATGGAGAGTTTAAGGTGGGAGGGAAATTGTCACCATATTCCTTTTGGGGCCTTTTGAATTTTGTACTCTTAGAATCTATTTACTATTCAAAATAAATTTTAAAAAAGTAAATCCCATAGGACTCTCACTTAAGAAATAAACCTGAAACAAACAGACTTAGTTCAGTTGTGCTCAATAATTTTACAACCCAAGAATCGAAAGTCTAAATTCTCTGTTTCTGAATGTAAACTTATCACAGGTTGGGGCTGGAAAGATGACTCAGTGTTTGGGAGCACTTATTGCTCTTCCAGTGGACCTGAGTTTGGTTCCCAGAACCCACATTAGACAGCTCACAACTGCATAGAACTACAATTCCAGGGGATTCAACACTGTTTTCTGGCCTCTGAGAGCACTGAACTCATGGGGTGCATTTACAAGTACCCAGGCACATACAAATACAATAAATAAATAAATAAATAAATAAATAAATAAATAAATAAATAAATAAATAAATAAATAAATAAATCTTTCCTTTAAGAAGTACTTTAGCCAGGCGTGGTGGCACATGCTTTTAATCCCAGGAATGGGGAAGCAAAGGCAGGTAAATCTCTTTGAGTTTGAGGCTAGCCTTGTATAGAGTTCCAGGCCAGCCAGGAATATAAAATAAAACTCTCAAAAAACATCAAACAAACAAGCAATAATAAAAAAGAACAACTTATCACAGTTTGAGTTTACCTTATCTAAAATGCTTGGGACCCGAAGTGGTTTGGGTTTCAGATTTTGAGATATTTGTGTATACAGAATGAGATGTCCTGGGGATCAGACCCAAGTCAAGCACAAAAGTCATGCATGTTTTATATATGCCTTCTACATAGAGTTTAAAGGCTATTTTGTAAAATATTTCTTACTAAGCCTGAATTGTGATTTCTGCCCATCCTATGTGACACCATGTTAACACTTAAAATTTTTTGAATTTGGGAGCATTTCTAATTTGCACTTTTTAGAATAAGCATGCTCAGTCTGTATATACCAAAGGCAAAAATATTGTCACCCTGAGCCACACAGACTCAAGGACAGAAGGCCACTGCTTTCTAGCCACGTATTTAAAAGAAAATTGTAAAAACTAAACATAGCCATTTTTTTTCTTTTTTCACATTTAGTAAGTTGAAAGCATATCTCTGGAAAGTTAGATAAAGGAAGCCTTGTAGACATCATTAAATGTCTTCACTATAAGATTTATTGCCATAATTGTGACAGAGCAAATGATTTTTTTTCCTGGCAGCAAAAATAGTTTTAAAAAGAAACTAGGTATTTTTTTCTTTTCCCAGCAAAGTGTAGATACCCCAAAATTACATGGTGTCACAGAGCATGCCATAGTTAGAAAAAATGATGCCCTGCCTTTTCAGTCTTATTAAGAAAATTACACACTTAACTCTTTGTGCCTTTGAAGGATGCCTCTGTCTGATGAACTTTGTTATTAGAACAGCATTCAGCTGGAAATTGTGTATTTAAACCAACTCATTTCAGAGTTAGCAAAGCAAGTTCTAAAATAAAGAAGAAATGTCATAGCAATAGATACATGCTCTGGAACAGGAGTTGAGCACTCCAAGAGTTTAAAGATTTTTTTTTTTTTTTTTTAGGTTTTCGTATTTTGTTTTATAGATCGGAATATTTTGACTGTATGTATGTGTATCACATGCATGCCTGGTGCCCTCAGTAGTCAGAAAAGGGTGTTGGATTCCCTGGAACCGGAGTTATGAATAGTTGTCAGTCACCATGCCGTGATAGGAATTGAACCTGGGTCCTCTGCAAGAGCAGCAAATGAAATGGCTGAGCCATCTCTCCAGCTCCACATTCCAAAACTTTTAATGGAGTGAGTGGCAGAAGGAAAAGCAAGAGATGTGAAGGGTTTCCGCTAGGTCAGTGGTTCTCAGCCTTCCTAACACTGTGACTGTTAATACAGCTCTTCATGTTGTGATGACCCCCAACCATAAAATTATTTTTGTTGCTACTTCATAACTGTAATTTTGCTACTGCTGTGAATCATAATGTAAATATTTTTGGGTATAGATGTTTGTTAAAGGGGTTGCAACCCACAGACTGAGAACCACTGAACTAGATGCTTGACAACTGGGTTATATATGTACAGCCACCAGTGGAAACCACGCTGCTTTCTGCATTGCCATCTGCATACCTGAGAGGTCCCTGCCACCCATGTACTTGCCTTCTTCTCTTTCTCTTTTTCCCTTCTTACATGCTTTTCTTATCCACTGTTTGTGTCACCAGCTTCTGGTGTTGGCGGATAAAAACATAAGGGGGATGCAGTTTCTCTTCTCTAAGAATTTGGAGGTTTTAGAAGGAAGCTTGGAGGGTAGTGAACACAGAAAAAGATCAAAGCAATGTCATACTAAGTGGGATAAAGAAAAAACAAATCCCTTGCAGTCCATATGGAGGCCGTGTAATTCAGCCTGAAGTGTAGCTGGATTTTGTGTGTCTAGAGGGAGATAGACTGGAGAATCAAGACAAATTTTCAAAGAGGAAAGAAGTGTGGCTCCATGGCCGTGTGTGCTTGCCATGCATAAGGTTTAGTCTTCAGCAGAAGGTAAGTTGGAAAAGAGAAGGGAGGGAGGGAGGAGAGAAGGGAGGGAGGGAGGAGAGAAGGGATGGAGGGAGGAGAGAAGGGAGGGAGGGAGGAGAGAAGGGAGGGAGGGAGGAGAGAAGGGAGGGAGGGAGGGGGGCTGACTGGAGGCAATATGGTACGGGAAAGGAGTTTTATTGATTTATAGAAGTGCTCTCTCTCTCTCCTCTCTCTCTCTTTCTCTCTCTCTCTCTCTCTCTCTCTCTCTCTCTCTCTCTCTCTCTCTCTCTCTCTCCTCTCTCTTCTCTCTCTCTTATGTTCTCTCATATACATGTGTTCATTGGGACTTGGGCAACATTAGCAACATTTCAGGTGGAGAACACAATAATAAACTGATATGGAAATGCGGAATACCCAGGTGATGGTTGGAGATAGAGGTCAGTCAGCTTCATAATGCTGCTACTAAAACATACAATTAAAGGCAGAAGAGAGAGGAAAGGTGTGTCAAACCGAGAAGCAGGGTCCACACAGGAGATTCCCAGTAACTCAAATGCGTGAGCCAGGGTGGACTGTGAGCAGTACTCAGCAGCAACCGTGGAGCCTGCTTACACAGGAAGAGTGTGCTGCACAGCTTCACAAGCTAGCTACATGATGCATGTTGAAACGGACAGCCAGAATAAGGAACTGAGACTGTGGTGGTAATCGGGTTGTTTTCTCAGAAGTTGCTTGTGCAGAGCTGGGAGCCATACCACAGGCTGCATCTGACAAGCATGGAAATGTCACTAGCCTTTGGGGAGGCAGAGTTAGAAGTCTGACAGTGAGTCTACAGACAGTGCTCTTTCTCTTTGGAAATATTCCCCAAATATGGATATTTTTAAGTAAAACACATAGAATAGACAATTAAAATTAATTATCAATGCCTCATAGAGTAAAAGTATAGTCATAACTGCAAAACCAGTGACTGTGTGAAAGCAAAGCAACCGTGAGAGACCAACTGTCTGCCAGCCTTTCAGCACTGTGGCAAACACCCGGGCAGAAGAAGAAGGACACTCTCAGCTGTGGTCAGAAGTCTCACCCGTGGTCAACTGCCTGCCCTGCTTCCAGACCTATGCCTCTGTGAATTTGACTATCCTAGGTCTCTCCTGTCAACAGAGGGGTTTTTTTTTTCCTTTTATTAGTTTCAGTGTTAAGTTTCTAAACTGCCTTCATTTTTGTGCTCCACTGAAAACCCACACATATGTTCATGACTAGATTTATCCCGAGCAGATGAAATCTATAGGCTCAACTGTTTCTTGGTCTTCCTGGGTGGGCTTGATCTGCCTGTGTGACCCTTTGATGAGCAGAAGCCTTTCTCTAGCTTCCACTTTTGTCTAGTGTCCCTTTCTCCAGGATGGATAAAGTGGTCACTATTGTAAATGTGTGGGTACTAACCTTACTCCCAGGAAGTGAAGGGTCCATGAAAATTGATAGTACACAGAGAGACAATTTCACAGCTATTTCTTTTACAATATAAACGGAGAGGCTTCAAATCTTTGCTGCCTCCAGCCAAACAACATTGCTACAATTACGTTACAACCTGACCCTGAACAACAAAATGCCCAAATACTAAGGAAATGGAGGCTTTAATCTGCTGATTGTGTGTGCTTTCAATCTTTCTGCTTTTTTTTTAATGCAAGAGTTACTTACCTGCTTGGGTTATTAATTCAGTTCAGTTAAGCAGAAAGAAATTCTCTAGAATAGTTGTTGCCATTATTCTAATTAGTGTTTAGCCTCTGCATCATTGGGGGAAAAGTCTTTTGATGTATTTCTTGTAGTTGAAAAATAATGCATATAAATTATTTCAAGTATGGATATTTTAAAGTAGAAAATTTAGGAATTATTCATAAAACATTACCACCAAGGGATAATGAATGCTGATTTTATGACATTTTCTTATAAATATATATTAAATATGCATATGGTATCCTTTTCTTTATGCTAAAATGTATCACATTTTCCCAAGCCACCCATTGTTTTTAGAAGTAAAAAATAAGCTGTAATAATGTTCCATAATATGGTTTGTACTTAACTGTTTTCTGATTCTCCTATTTTAGGGGATTACTGATAGGGAGAGGCAGTTTGGCCTGATTGTCCAGAGCTAAATCCCAGGATCTTCCCTGACTTCCTTTGATCACCATGACTCCAGACAAGACTATAAATTGTACAACATCCAAAACGCTAAGCCACAAAATAGGATGGAGATCACTTCAGAGAATCATCTGAGGATGGACCGTGAGTGTGTGTTCATCAGCTTTCTGTTGCCATGATGAAGTACCCAAGACAATGAAATAGAAAGGAAGGGAAGAAAGGAAGGCCTATCCTGGTTTACTGTCTCACAGGTTTTGATTCATGGTCACGTGGTCCAATTCTTTTGGGCCTGTGGTAGCTTGGTATGTCACATCACAAGCACATGGCAGAGGAGGCTGCTCACCTCAGCCATGACTGGAGATAAGAGAATGCATCCAATGTCCCCATCAAGAGTACACCCCCGGTGGCCAAAACTCCATCTACCAGAACCCACCTCCTAAAGAACTCCTGTGACTTGAAGCTGGGGGCATAAGCATTGCTTCCCTTGCTCCAGATAGTTTTCAATTATTGTGTTGTTTATATCCAATATCAAAGCAAATTTATGTTTTTCCTTTCATAGTTTTCTTATTTAGTATATTTATATCTCTCTATTCATCTCAGGTTAATTTTTCCTGCATTCGTCTTGTGTTTAAGAAGCCCAGTTCTTCCATTTGTTAAGATCAAGAAGAAATTGGCCTTGATATGTCTCATACTTGGGACTCTCAGTGTCCCAGAAGTACTGATTTGTGGCCAGGGCATGGGAAAATAACCAAACCAAAGGCAATTCAAGTCTAGAAACAGTTGGAGTATTAAGGGCTTGGAGTTCGTCATTGATACTCTTCCTGAGGTCTTCCATGAACTGTACCATCTACAGCTTTTGCTATGTAGGAGAAGTCATGTGATTTGCCATTGGCAGCTATAAATTTGAGGGCATGTTCCCTGCTTCCAATCACTGTTAGAATTGCACCTTAACAGAATGTCAAGCCAGGAGTAGGGTTGACACTCCCTTGTTAAAGTATGAGAGCCTAACAAAATCCAGGTGACTGAAGTAAAAGGCATGCAAATGTACTCTGCCTGTGTACAGAGACTTGCCTAAGAGGCAAAGCACTGTTCATGAGCAGAAGGAAGTTTCTGAGAAAACAAGCCAGGCCTGGGCATCTAGCTTAGTGGCTTCATGCTAGAGTACTTTCCTAGCACACACGACATGAGGCCCTTGGCATGATCGTCTTCACTATTAGAAATATTATCTCTACTTTACTAAACAGATGAGGGCTGAAGTCCCAAGGCTCCCTTTCTAGACCCTGGGTGGAAAAAAAATACTTTAGGAAGAAAATCTTGAGGGCAGGTGTATTGTAATACTCCACAGTAGCCATGGCACCATCTCAATAAAGCTTGCAAACAGCTTTGCTTTGAGCAATGCTATTTTCTACCATGTGACAAATCAAATCAAAACAGGGCCACAACAACAGCAAAAACCCATTGTTTAAGGATATTCAAAACAAATGGATGGCTTGATTATTAAATGTCAATGTCAAAACTTGGGAAACATCATAGTAAGCATGGTCATGCCTCAGACCCATGGGGATGACAAAGCCTTCTTCTGGACCAAGTACAGATGTTATGAATGATTAACTTTTAGCTATAAACAGTGTGCCTAGAAAGTATCTACCACAGCTTCCTCCTCCATGGTGTTTATAGCCTGAGACTTCTCCCTACAGAGACCTCCTACACAGGTTAGCCAAATCAGCCTCCTCATTTGGCCATATACAATGAGCCAACCTTCTAACACGAATTGGTATATGATCTTATTAATAGAAAACACCTGGAGCCAGATATCAGGGTGAAAGCTGAAAGATCACAGAAACAGAACAAGCCAGCCACGTTCTTACCTCTACGAGACCCTCAGCCTCAAGAGAGAGACTTCCTGTTTACTCACGCCTTGTATACCTTTCTGTGTCCTGCCATTTTACTTCCTTCCTAGTGCTGGGATTAAAGGCATGTGCCACCATGCCTGGCTCTGTTCCCAGTGTGGCCTTGAACTCACAGAGATCCAGATGGATCTCTGCCTCCCAAATGCTAGGAATAAAGGCATGTGCTACCACTGCCTGACCTCTATGTTTAATACAGTGGCTGGCTTTGTCCTCTGATGCCCAGGCAAGCTTTATTGGAGTACACAAAATACCACCACACAACCTCCTCCATTTAGATGTATTTTTTAAAAGTTTAAAAAAATAAAAGAGTTTCTGGGCTGTTTCTGGTGCTGGGGGTGGGGGCTGATAAAGGCTAGAGGTCCCATAGCCACAATCACTGAGTCTCAAGGGTATATTTCAACATCAGGAGCCTCATTTCCATTATGTGACAAGATAATGCATACTACCCATGAAAAACAAGACACAAAAGGGAAAAATATCTTCTTACCTTGGCAGGGCTCAAAAGGTCCAGCTTCAGACATCAGCTTATATTGTTTTGCCAATGAAGTATCAGCCCTGAGAAGATCCCAAAGAGAATTTCACCAAGAAAGAAAGACAAGATGACATAAGAACTTAGCAAGAAGGCAGTCTGGGGGATACATGGTTCTAACTCTGGAAATCTGAGTTTCTAAAAGGAACTCTTCCTTTGCATGTGTATTAGAGTCAGTGGAAGTAATTTTAAAAAACAGTTTAATTTTTATTTGCATGTGTGAGTGTTTTGCCTGTATGTATGTCTGTGCACACATGTCTGCCTGATGCCCACAGAGGGTATACATCCCACTGGGGCTGATGTTATAGATGGCTATAAAGCTACCATGTGGGTACTGGAAATCGATCCCTGGTCTGTTGAAGGAGCAGCCAGTACTCTCAACTGCTGAGCCATCACTCCAGCCCAAATGAAAGTGATTTTTAACAAGGCAGAATCTCTCAAAATATGAGAATAAGGAGTGCTCTAACAAATGCCAGTCTCCAAGCATCCAGCTCTGGTTCCTCATACTGCCTGAACGTCACTGTTACTCGCAGACAGATCACCCGCTTCCCATTATTTCTCTGGGCTGCAAACAGATAAAAATCTGATCACCTGGACAGTGGGTGAATATTTTGTAAATCGGCTCCGTTTGATGTTACAGGCTCAACAACGAAGTGCTAACGGCGGTGCAGGCTTGACTGAGTGATGTCAGTTTTCAGAGTCTGACCAGACAAGAAGCCTCCAGAAGGGTCATTTTCTCCCACTTGGGGTTGTTTAATTACAAGTGTCAAGGAAATTAAATGTGACATGTGCTGGCAAAATCAGCTACATGGGTGATTCTTTTCTTGATGTCTCTGGTCCTAAAGGAATAGATAATATTGAATGCTTATGGACTTTGGGGAAAATGTTAGGGCACAGGACTAGAGAAAATGCATTCTGATAAGAATGTAGTCCATTTAGGAGTTGAGATCTTAAAACAACATAGACTTTAGCTCTTGAGCTGGGTTCCCCTCACAGAACCATACCCATATAAATAGAGTAAGTCTTGCCTACCTGGAGGGACAATGGGCTGGCACTGGCTCTGGACGAGATATTTTGTAAGTGGAGATGAAGGGATGAAGTTCATGTGAGGGGTGAGAACAAAGGCTTACATCCCAGGGCACCTGGCTGTGCCCAGATGTAACTGTAGGGACATCACCTCTTCTCAGAGCTTTCTCCATATACAGGTCTTACACTGTTGACTCTGTAGTACTTCTTCAATGGATGATAATAATCTCTACAAAATAGCTAAAAAGAGAAATTCCAAATAAATACCAACTAACTGTGGATCATGCTGTCAGGTTCATATCCTGCATCTACCAATTACCCATTATATATTTGACATTGGACAAGCTACTTAGGCTCTCTAAATGTCAGTGTTTCTATCAGTAAGAAGGGTACCTGAAGTAACTCAGATTTAGCTACCAGGACAGTGCCTGTCATGTAGTGGCCACTCAACCAAGGACAATTGTCATCTTGGGATATGACGCAGTGACCTTTGGAAATGTAATGCTTGCTTTAGGGTTGCTTCATACAGGTTAAATAAATAAGACCAAGTTGATGAGCGGTTGGATTATGAGATTCCCACGTTTCCCTTTGCTGTCGTGTTTTCATTTTCTGTCCAGTCACTATGGCAATCGTTCTCAAAACAACCTAATGTGGAGTGATTCTGCTAGAGGACAGACAGGTGTAGAGCGAGAAGATGGTGGGCTCTCTGTGAGTAGACAAATGCAATAGACAAATGAACCCCTGAATCACTGTAGAATGCTTAGTGGGGTTCTTGGATAAGTAGGCATTGAAATCCACTTTCCTGTTAAGTGAGGTCTCTACAACCATGATTTTCTTGGCTGTAATTGGTATGGCCCATCATGGGTGATGCTAATCTTCTGGGCACCTTTTCAGATGAAGCTGTGTACTGATAGCTAGCTCTCCAAGCACACAGGCATGTATGCACAGGCATGGAAAGTTTCCTTCTGATGTGAGTTCCCATACGTTTATGATAAATTCTGCCCTCAATTCCGCATGGCATTGCTGGCAGAAGGACATAGTTGCTGGGTAAGTGTTTGAGGCACTAACAGCCGCCCCTGGATTCCAGCATTGATTTGCTGGTCTTCTGCCATCTTCTGTAAAGTAAAGATCCTGTTCCTTGGCATTTCTGATAGAGAAATCTTCAAAGAAGGAGTTTGTTAAAAATGAACATTTTAGTAAAAAGTACTTGATACTCCTCTGTCACTGCCGAAGATGGGAAGATGCAGAGTCAATTTAGTAGCTTCGATTGTAGCTGACTTTGGAAGGAATAATATACTCGGGTCTCTTTAGATGCATATTGCATGGGGAGCTGGCACCAGGGCTGTGATTTTTGCAGATTGCAACCTGGTCAGACTTCCAAACACAGGCTACTTAGCCTTCAAACAGGGAGAGGCAAGGCTCTGCATCTTGGTGCCCTTTCAGGGCTTCCCAGTTCATTTCTGTAATGTATGTGGGAGGTTTCCATTTCCCTAATCTTCTTGTCACTCTTGATGTCCAGAACAGGTATGAAAGAGCACAGCTGAATGACAAGCAAGTCTGACTGCTGCCTTCACTCTGGAGGGAGATTCCACAGTAAAAGGACAGCCTCTTGTCCCCAGTGTCACTGCCAGATACCTAAAATGGAAGCCTTCCAGAAGTCGGCATCCTTGAAGTCCCTGAGGGAAGTGACTGTGGGACATCTTTGTGCAGAGTGGACTTTGATGATCCTCACAGTAGGATGCAGGAAGAGCACCAAATGTGTTCAGTTAATATGAACAGTAAATTGAACAACTTTGTTTAATTCGTTTATAAATTCATTCACTAAGTATTTACTTAGCATCTGGAATTGGCTAGGCACTATCTAAGTGATCCAGCGATTACAAACAAAACAAAAACCAACTGGGTGTGGTGCATAGCCCTGTAAACATGAGGCGGGAGGGTTGCAAGTTCAGGGCCTACCTGAGCTGTAGACTGAGTTCAAGATCAGCCTGAGCAACTTAATGAGACAGGGTTCTGAAATAAATACAAAAACCAAAACCAAAACCAAAGGGATGGGACGCCTTTGTTGGTTGGATGCTTACACAGCATGTGTGTGGCCCTGGATTTAATCCCTAATACCACCCAAATCACAAGTCCTATAGAATGCAATCGGTGATGATAAATTAATCACTCTTGATACTGGGAAGCAGGAGAACATTATGATAGTGTAAGTGTAAAGCATAGGCATTTGACATTGTCTGTCGAGCAACAGAAGGTTACTCAAGGAAACAAAAGACCCCAGCAGAAACCTAAAGTGTATGTTGCAATTATTTAGGTAAACAGGGGAGGGGAGAATTGTGGGCAGAGGGAGACGCACTGCAAGACCCTCAGTGGCTGCCTTAAACCATAGGTAGACCTGAATCCTGAACATATTGGTGCCTGTGTGTGGTGGATTTATATACACATAAACACACTTTACATGCAATACCAGGAAAGTCAATCTAATATCTGAGATGGTGCTAAGTGACTGGTGGGTGGATTGCATAGGCAACGTGGATACGTGGGACAGTGAAAGCAGTCATGTCCCAAGTGTGTCAAAGCAGAACGGAGCTCAATTCAAAACATATAAATTCTTACTCTGGAATCTTCCATGTAATACGTTCAGACTGCAGATGACTATGTGTAACTAAAAGCATGCAAGCCTCAGCTAAAGGGAACTACTGTGCTCACACAAGCTTGTGAGAGGAAGGATCACCACATTTGATGGGCTGAAGGGGTCAGGCAGCAGAACGAGCAGCATGGGGAATGTGGCTGGCAGAGCAGGTCTGGATCCTTCCGGCCTCCTTAGGCCATTTTAATTATCATGTTTGCCCCGAGATTAACAGGAAGACTGAAATAGTTTTGGCTTTTAAAAACTGGTGGTGCCATAAACCAGCCAAGATGCTTTCATACTCTGGTCCCACACAGCACGGTTTCCAGGACTTCCAGGGGCTACAGCTGTGGTCCTGTGCACTCACAGCTCGCTCTCTCCACTGCGACTCAACAGGCATTCAGAAACCTTGGGGGGGCCTTGTTCACATCCTGTCAGGTCTCTGATCACAGACAGACTGGTATTCTTTAAATAGAGACTCAAAGACATACTTGAAACAGAAAGTGGGCCGCGCGGTGGTGGTGCACGCCTTTAATCCCAGCAAATCCCAGCACTCGGATCTCCGTGAGTTCGAGGCCAGCCTGGTCTACAGAGCGAGAGCCAGGACAGGCGCCAAAGCAAAAAGAAACAGAAAGTGTGTGAAAGGCAGTAGAAAGGATTAAGCGCTGGGTACAGCAGTGATGTGCCTTCTTATCTTGTTACCAATAAAGCTAACACTCCTAGAAGTGTGTGTGTGGTGTGGTGTGTACATGTGTGTGGTGTGTGTGTGTGTGTGTGTGTGTGTGTGTGTGTGTGTGGTATATGTGTAGGGAGGGATGTGTGTGGTGTGTAGTGTGTGTGTGTATGTGTTTAAAAAAAAGTCCAAAGCAAGGAGGCCAGGGGTGTCCCACAATTAGTTGCCTTATTTCTTTGGTACCATGAGGAGGTCAGACAAACACCAGTCTAGAAAAAGGCAAATTTCATGCCTTACACTAGGCAGCACCCAACTGATTTTTTTTATCTTTTAAAAACTAAACAAGTCATACTCATTGTACAAAACATAGAAAATCTATACAATCAACCAAACACTTTTAATTCTGCTAACAGCTATTTTTTTTCTCTTCCTGGGAAGTTTAAAAAATTAATTCACCAGTATTATTAAGGAATTGGCATATTCATTTTTCATAGGGAACCCACTTCCTATTTACAATGGAAATTGACCTGAAGGCAGCTGGATACGGAGGCAGCTGCTTCTGATGAGGTGAGTGTTTTCCTGCAAAGCCTCGGCTCACAACAGTCTTGGCTTCCAACTTTCAATGGCATTATTTCCTTTCAAGCTGCCAGGGATTTTAAGTGGCAATGAGGATAAATTAAGTGTCTGTACATCACAAGGAAAGGTGAGTCGATGTTCTTGGGACTGTTGGAAATGAGTAAGAACTCTCCAGACAGAAAGTGGGTGTTTCCTACCTGTACCTCTGGTTGCTTAAAACAGTACAATACATTTTCTCACAGTTCAAGAAGCCACAGGTCCCAGACTCAGGCTTCTCTAGGCTTGATTCCTCCTGAGGAAAGAGAAGAGCCTCTGCCTCATGCTATTTTCTCATGTTTCTGGTGGGTCACCAGCAGGCATTGGTTTATAGTGGCTCCACTCCAGTCTCTGCCTCTGTTTTCACATGATATACTCTCTGTGTGAATCCTCTGTATCTCTGAATTGAATCTCCCTCCCCTTTCTCTGATCTGATCAGTCATTGGCTTTACATTTGCTCTAATCCACTAGACTGTCATTTCATTGTGAAGACTCTGTTTGTAAATACAACCACACACACAATTATTAATTATGTGTTATATGTTCATATACATATATATGAGGATTACCCCCATGCACTGATACACTGTGTGGGGCAAGCCTTCAACAGAGTCTCACAGAAGGAACCTCCTTTCCCTTCAAGGGATCCCTTCTCCAACTTGGATAATTTCAAAATATTCATAAAGGCTTGAGAACTTAATACAGTGATTTTTAATTTTAATTTAATTTTATGTGTGTATACAATATTTATGTGTGCGAGTTTAAGTGACCACATTTGGAGATGTGAAGACGCCCTTGAATGTTGGTTCTCAACCTCTATTGGGCTATCTGGATCAGTAGGAGGGCTAAGATTACACACGTGGGTCATAATGTCCAGCTTTGCATGGGTTCTGGGGATTCGATCTCAGGTCCTCATGCCTTCCTGGCAAGCACTTTTTACCTTCTGTAACATCTCCCCAGTCACTACAGAGTGAATTAATTCATGAAGAGGTCTTCCCCATTCACTGCTAACAAGCATAGAGGAAACGTAGCAGGCATACCTCTGGCCCATGATGTACAGCAGAATGACAGCATCTCCTCAGTCCACTGTCACAAAGTGGGCCTCAGGATGAACCTGTGTGACTGAGTACTGGAGAATACAGACACAGCGTTAGAATACATGTTCATTGCTGTCTGGCTGGTTCACGGCAGAGACTTAAAGTCAACTTGTGGCCCTTTCTGTTTCCTCTCCTTAGAAATGGGGACATGTCAAAGAGAATGACTGCAATAAAATTCTTTAAACAGAGTCTCTGTGGGTTCCTTTTCTTTCCCCGGCGGGGAACAGGAAAATGGTATCCTGTTGCCAGCAGCTGAGGTTTTCATGGTTGTCTCTTCCCCATAAACCATTAATCGTTTTTTGTTAGATCACATAATTTATAGTATCCATTTTGAATGTATAATGTAATAGTGTATACTGGAGGGTAGTTAGTCTTTCTTCAAATAGGTTATGGAAAATGAAATAAATACTTAGATTAAATTACCATATGAGAGAGAGAAAAATGAAACAATTTGCTGACTTGCAAAAATATGTAATAGACATTGTAGAGATAATCTAAATTTTAAAATGTCACTCATTCTTCTACTCATTGCAGATGATCTCACTATAAAAAGCAATTCATGAGAAAATTTTTGCAGCAGTGTTTAACAAAATAATTATTTCTAAGTAAATAAACCTGATAAATAATCTATATAAATAGAGGTAAATTCATTTAGGAACTTACAATGTAACATTTAAAAGTGACCAATTTATTTAAAGGTCTCTAATTTTGTGAGTGAAGGACTCACAAAACCCTTAAAACATATTATCAGCAAAAAATAATAGGTTTTTTTTGCTCTACTGGTCATATTTGGTGCTATGTTTTACCTTAAGAAAAAGTTACTAGAGATTTATTTCTAAATCGTTAGAGATGAGTTTGTCTGTATTTGTAAAAAAAAAAAAAAATACAGTTCATATTTGCTTCCTGTTAGAAGCCTGTACTAAATGACTGCAGTTTTTCCACACCACCATCTGTTCCTTGCTGGTATGGATTATAAATCAATCACATCATTCTTGCTATTATTATTATCATATTTTTCATGAGTCCAAACCTCTTATTATTAAGCTTTTATCTTCCTGAGAAACTATCAAACTTCATCTGTGGGACTGAATCCAAGACCCTGTGGGAATCCCAAATAGAATTTTAATTTTCTCTGGGCATTGGGCACCATTTGTTGTTTATGCCTCTGAAATGGTATCA
This sequence comes from Peromyscus eremicus, assembly GCF_949786415.1. Lineage (NCBI taxonomy): Eukaryota > Metazoa > Chordata > Mammalia > Rodentia > Cricetidae > Peromyscus > Peromyscus eremicus. The sequence goes on from NC_081430.1 coordinate 65,353,877, forward strand.
TTTTCGTTGTGATAATAGGATTATGTTCATTGGGATGTGTGGCCTGCTGTAGTATATGCTCACTTGTGTCCTTCTGCAAAGTAAGGGACCACAGGTTTAGAGGAGGGATGTGGTAAGTGTGCAGCAGTAAAATTAATGACATCAGGATGCTTTAGACAGGAGCATGCTGTGTGTCAAAATCAAGAGGGAAAATCTGACTTGTGAAATAGTAAGTTTGGGTAATGCATATAAATGAACTATTTCATAGAATTTCTTTCTTATTGAAACATTTACCTATATAGAGTTGCTAAAAATATCTAATTTTCCATTGTTTCAATATTTCTACTTAACTGTCATGCTCTCAAGCAGAACAATCTGTCTGTATTATTGATTCAAGGACATGAGTTTAGAGCTGTCTACCACTGGTTATTTGGAAGTTCAAGACTTTACCATTCTAAAGTACACTAAGTGACAGCGGCAACATCAAAATAATTAAGACTCTCTAAGATGGAGCTCCAGGAAAAAATTAAATGTTGAATCCATCTAACTTTTTAATTTCCTTCCTAAGTAGTGGGTTGATTTACAAAGCTTTAGTAATTTGCTGGTGTTTCTCCATGCTTATAAAATTCACTCTACCTCTAAATTTAGAAATCATTTGCTAGTGATTAAGTCATTCTTAGTCCTCACCATCACCAGTCTTATTCAGGATGTGCACAGAATAAAGGGACTCACGCACTCCAACCAGAGCAATGTTACAGAGCCGTGATAAGCTTCATAATGCTAATGCTGTTTTGATAGAGAAAACCACAAGTCACCCAAATAGCAGCCTCCAGTCTCCAGTACAGGTGTGTAATAAGCACATGTAATTAAACCAAAGATACATAATGGTTTGTTGTTGGATACGCATCCGCGGCAGCTGACTACGCTCTTAATGTGTGCTTCACGACTTAGGTAATTTTCTTCTGTCCACTTCTTGAACAGAATATTCCTCATGGACTCATATACGAAATGATCCTGTGCCTTTTACACAGCAGATTCCCACTGCTGCCTGTAATTTAGCGTCTTTGCCATCTCAGCATTACCTAAAGATGATTAAAAAGAGCATGTAAATTCACAAACAAGTCATTTTATTCTTCAACTTAAATAATATAGAAATGCCCCCCAAAAGGAAAGTTATGAAAATGTAAGCCTTTCGCCATGGTTCTCATCCCAGTGAAATATATCAACCTTGCATTTAATCACTGTTATGCATAAAATATGGCTTATGGCTCTGCTCTATATATCATATAAACTTCTTTGTATATCATGGATCTGAGTCTTTTCAATGCTGTAAAGCAAATGTGAAAAGCTAAGACTGCTCTGAAAAAATCAGGGCAGGAAGAAGCAGCAACTCTTTCTGGCAATTTCAAATTCTCTATTTTCTTTGGGAAATATTTTTAATAATTCAAGACACTCACACATTGCCTTTTAAGAATGACAAATCTGTGTAAATAGTATGCAGATTTCTTTATTTTAATCTCTTTAGTTCTTTTCCTTCCAGTGTGACACTACAGTACCATGTTACTGTAGGAAATGTTTTCACGTGCATGTAGTGGGGGTGGCTCTCCTTCTCTGGAATGGTTAGAAGAATCTGTCTACTGAGGTTCATAGCATGGAAGAAAATAGATAATGTAAATTTGTTTTGTATTTCCTAGAAAGGGTGATTTCTTATACATGTATTGAACGATAGTATGTGGTAAAAATGGTCATGATAACACCCAGGCTCAATAGCATTTTTCCATAAATTACTGTATGGGAGCTATTAATCACTGCATCGGGGTGCTGGGCAATGCCTGTTTAATTCAGCTGCTTCTTATTTACACATCATTTTGAAGAATGCTACAGGAACAGAAATGAAAAGTTTGACTTTCCACATTGGCTACACAGCTCACCTAGCTACACCTCTGGCAGGAACTAAATAATCAACTTCATTTACATGGGTAACTTTCAAAACCTTGCTTGACTCTAATTTTAGGCAAAGATTTTGCTTTAATTGCATCTCTTTTATGGAACTTAAAGGAATGGGACTCACTCCCTTGTATCCTCATAGTTATGCTGGCATATTTTATTTTTGTTGCTCATGAGATAAATGATTCATTTCCCCTTCAGCTTCCCCTTTTATGACCTTGAGTTGGTGTGATTGTAAGTGAGTATGTTAGAGAGGGAAGGATATCCTTGTGCAGTGTACTTTGCTAATAACCAATATGGGATGTGTCCTTTAAAAAGAGAAGTCATCAAAGTGAGCTCAGGTTCCTTCCCCCGACTCACGAGAACCTGTCATCCTTAACCATGGCTCTGTCCTCCTTTCTAAAGTCAGATGTGCAAATTTGCCCCTTGCTTTCCTCTTCTCTCAAAGACTTTCTACCTGCAGGGACTTCCACCCCATCCCCTCTCCCTGCATCCACTCCATCCCCTCTTCCTGCATCCACTCCATCCCCTCTCCCTGCTTCCACCCCATCCCTTCTTCTTGCATCCACCCCATCCCCTCTCCCTGCATCCTCTGCCACCTTCTTCTTACTAAAGGACATTTCCCATCAAACAAGCCCTTACCTTTTTCCGGTTAGAAAAATGCACCCAGACCTACATCATGACTTTTCTTTATATTCTCCTCCAGAGTTTTCCACACAGAGAGATCCTCCCACTTCACATGTCAATCATTTGCTGACAGAAGGATCTAACTTCAGCCTCCCCGATACTGAACTTTTCTTGCTTAGGTCCCTGTCTCTAATTCTCAGAGGCCATTTTCAGTCCGCTTTTCTTGTGACATCTTATAAACTCCCTAAATAGTGGCCAAAGGATTTCTTTCTCTGCAGCCATATGCCCATAGTCTCAGTCTTCATTTTGCATCTCTGATGGCTCCTGATGGTTTTTCTTTTTGTTGTCGTTTGCTTGTTTTAGACAAGGTGGCCTTGAACTCACAGAGATCTGCTTTCCTCTACTTCCGAGGTGGTAGCACTTGAAGTGGGTCAATGGCATAGGACTTACATTTTGGGAGGGGATGATGCTTTGGGTGAATATAGTTTTCTACAAACTTCAACTGATAGTAGCTTCTCATAAGTCAGCAGAACTTTCCTATTCACTCAAAACCTTGTTTTGAGGGTTGAAAGAATAATGTGTGTGTTGTATTTTGTTAGGTAGTAAAGGTAGGTCCAGTTCGTGACTAATGATTGATATCTTAGTTAATTCTCTATTGCTGTGGGACACACCATGAGTATGGCAACTCTTATAAAGGAAAACATTTAACTGGGGCTGGCTTACAATTCAGAGGTCTAATACATTATCATCAGGGTAGGGAACATGGCAATGTACAGGCAGACATGGTGCTAGAGAAGTAGCTCAGAGTTTTATAGCTGAATCAGCAGGCAGTGGGAAGAGAGAGAGAGACTGGGCCTGGCTTGAGCATTTGAAACCCCAACTCCCTCCAACCCCAGTGACACACTTCCTCCAACAAGGTTAAACCTACTCTAACAAGGCCATACCTCCTAATCCCTGTTAAGTAGCACCATTCCCTGATGACAACATGTTCAAATGTTTGATCCCAGGGAAGCCATTCCTATTCAAGCCACAGTTGAGAAAGGTGGAGTTTTCTTGTAATTTTTTCTCAAGTTACTAATTATTTGAATAGATTAAAAAATATGGACCTACTACTTAGCTTGCTGTCACAGGTGCAACTGTTGGGAGCCAAGGCATCTTCAGCAGCCTGAAGGTCTTTGCACATTTCTTCTTACCCCCTTCCTCTAGTTTTGTACATGCTACAGGTTGAAAACTTCTGATCTGAAAAAGCTGAAATTCTCCAAGATCCAAAACTTTTTCACCATCGATTTGACTCCTCAAGTAGGACATTCCACACCTCATCTCATACGATGGACACAGTCAAAGTGCAGGTGCAGTGAAAATGTCGTGTAAAATTACAATTTTCATACACAGTATGTACGTATGGTATAGGAAATGTAGGTGAATTTTGTGCTTAGACTTAGGCTCCATCCAGTTATATCATTATGCACATGCAACTGTTAAGGAAAAAGTCCCAAATCTGAAACATGTTTCACCCTAAGCATTTCAGAAAAGAATATTCAATCTGATTTCGATTGGCAATAAGAACCATCCCAGCTGTTCAATATCTTGACGTGTCTAGCTTCCATGATGGCTAGCAACATCATGACCTTTGGCTCATCTTCTTATGACAGGGGTTCAGATGCAAAGGAAAAAAGTGTTTGGCTCATAGCTCGGCCTAGGACTGCACCAAGGTTTTCAATATCCAGAGGGCGGTGAGTGCTACACACTTGCCTGAGTGCTGCTGAGGAAAGAAACCATAAGACAGTAAAAGAGTCCTTTTGTGCATTGATGACTATGTTTTGAAAGAAAATATTCAAAAACCAAGTTACAGTTTACATTAGCTGATTTTTAATGTTACATCTGAACATACATGCCTTATTCATTTGTCATAAAGACAAACGAGATTATGAAACCCTTGACCAAGCTAACCAAAAAGAGAGAGATGATCCAAACAATAAAATTAGAGATCAAAAGGGAGAGATTACAAAAGATCCCAATAAGAAAATAATAAGCACACAACTTAAAAACTTATATTCTACCAAATTGGGAAAATCTAAAATAAATTGATTAATTCATAGGTGTATATTACCTACCAAAATCATACTAACATGAGATAAACAATTTAGATAGATATATAACAATCAATGAGATTGACAGTGTAATGAAAAATCTTCCAGGCAAAAAAAGTCTAGATCCAGATGGATTCATTGAAAGATCCTACCAAATCTTTAAGGAAGAATTCTTATCAATCCTTCTCAAGTTAGTCCATGAAATAAAAAAAAGAAAGAAAAAGGAATGTTTTCATATTCATTTTATGAAGCCAGGATTTCCCTGATACCAAAACGAGATAATGATACAAAAATGATAAAAGAAAATTACAGACCAATCTCAATTAAACACTTGCAAAATAAATTCAAAACATCAAAAATATTACTCATTATGACCAAGTTGGCATTATTCCAAAAATGCAATGATATGAAAATCAGTAAATTTAATAGTGTATACAAATGGACTCAAGGACAAAAATTACATAATGATCTCAATCAATGCAAGAAAGCCCTTTGACAAAATCCAATATCCTATGATAAAACTTCTGAAGATACTAGGAATAGAGAGAACATAATAATTAAACATAATAAAGTCTCTTTATGTCAAACCTAACTCCAGCATCAAGCTAAATGAGGAAAATCTCAAAGCATTTCCACTAAAATCCAGAACAAGACAAGGCTGTCTTTCTGCACTCCTTTGAAGATAGTCCTTGAAACCTTGGCTAGAGCAATTTGACAAGCTAAGAAAGAAAGAACTCAAACAGGAAACGAAGAAGTCAAAACATCCTTGTTTTCAGATGGCATGATCTGGTATATGAGACCCTAAAGACGATCAGAAAGCTCTGAGAGCTGATGAATGTTTTCAGCAAGACGGTAAGATACAAAATTAACACACAAAACTCAGTAATCTTCCTGTATAGCTATGACACACACTGAGAAAGATCATGGGAGAAGAACGCAAACCAGGGCCTGGTGGGGAGTGGTGTGGAATGCTGACTTCCAGGCAAGAAATGGCTGTTGCACTCTCAAACTCACAGCGGCTATGTTACCCACATAAGATCTCACATCAGATCCAATCAACAGTATCATGGAAGGGGGTGTTCCTAGAGTCCTTCTCTATCCCTGAGGATTTATACATTTTTATAGCTAACAGGGGAAGGAGAAATATTTTCTCCAGTGGTGTAACCACTGGCATGGTGCCATGCTCCTGTAAACAAACCCTCACCCACACTGCTGTGAGCAACCTACTAAAATTCATTGGGTAACAATAAATAAATAACAAAATAAATAAAGAAAAAAAATAGACAAAGGACATAAAAGTAGAAAGGAGACTTGCTGTGGGATGTATGGCAAATGTGTTACTAATTAATCAATAAAACACTGATTGGCCGTTGGCTAGGCAGGAAGTATAGGCGGGGCAAGGAGGAGAATAAAGCTGGGAAGTGGAAGGCTGAGTGAGAGAGACACTGCCAGCCGCCATGATGAGAAACAGCTTGTGAAGATGCCGGTAAGCCACGAGCCATGTGGCAAGGTATAGATTAAAGGAAATGGATTAATTTAAGCTATAAGAACAGTTAGCAAGAAGCCTGCCACGGCCATACAGTTTGAAAGCAACATAAGTCTCTGTGTTTACTTGGTCGGGTCTGAGAGGCTGTGGGACTGGCAGGTGAAAGAGATATATCCTTACTGTGGGCCAGGCAGGAAAACTCTAGCAACAAATGGCGTCCAACGTGGTGGCAAGAGTTTCCACCTAAAACCTGAAAAAAGATTCTAAAACGGAGCTAAAAACAGCTTCCTAATTGTCTCTCTCAAATGAGCGGCAGCTGCTGGTTTCAGCTACTGGTGGGTTCCTGGCGTGCATGCTCAACCTGCAGTATGGCGGGAATCAGGCCTCTGCAAGTGGCACATTAAGCTGCGTGGTGGATTTAGCCTTTGCAGGTACAAAACAAAAAAAGAGGTTTTTGGGCTACACGCTGCTTGGATAAAAGCATAGACCCACGATAGCTCCCAGAGCTGGCGGTAAACGTAGCCATGTTGGGAAGCTGAGGTGGGCGGAGCCAGCAGCCACAGCTGCTGCAGTTTAAAGCAATAGATTCACAATAAGACAGATTCAGGTGTAATAGTTTACAATGTGTGTAAAAGATACGTAGGCTTGAAAGAGACAAAAAAGGTGATATATAAAGTTAAATAAAGAAATAAATAGTTTTTAAAAATAAAGTCTTTAAAGAGACAGTAAAGGTAGTATAAAAAATAAGCCACGTAAAGATGAATATTACACAGAGAATCTGGATTGTGTTGTCTTTGGGATTTTTAACTGCAGAAAAACATTTGATTGTAAAAGCTGTTGAATTATGCCAAAATGTATATTTTAAAGATACCTTAACTTCCAAATTTGGATATAAGGATGTGTTACTTTGGAAAGGAGACTCTGCTTTTGTTCCCACAGAAAGCCAGAGGCTATGGATTTGTTCCAGATTAAGATACATCTGGTTTGACCAGCCAAGACCCCCTGAAGGTCTCCAATGACACCATGGCCCAGATGACCCAACATCCAGAATGGTTTGAAGGCATCTGGCTCAGACGATACAGCCTCATGGACTATTCCATAATTCTAAAATTTTCTTTGTTTCCCCATAAGATACAGCGCCCCCTTCCAGCAGGAAGTAGTAAGAGAAGCTACGCCCAAATTCCCAAATGATATGAAATTTTACTTTGTTAAGGTTAAAACCTTCCTTTTTGAAAAAAAAAAAAAAGGGGGGGGGGAAGTGCTGTGGGATGTATGGCAAATGTGTTACTAATTAATCAATAAAACACTGATTGGCCGTTGGCTAGGCAGGAAGTATAGGCGGGGCAAGGAGGAGAATAAAGCTGGGAAGTGGAAGGCTGAGTGAGAGAGACACTGCCAGCCGCCATGATGAGAAACAGCTTGTGAAGATGCCGGTAAGCCACGAGCCATGTGGCAAGGTATAGATTAAAGGAAATGGATTAATTTAAGCTATAAGAACAGTTAGCAAGAAGCCTGCCACGGCCATACAGTTTGAAAGCAACATAAGTCTCTGTGTTTACTTGGTCGGGTCTGAGAGGCTGTGGGACTGGCAGGTGAAAGAGATATATCCTTACTGTGGGCCAGGCAGGAAAACTCTAGCAACAGAGACTAACTAGGAAGATGAAAAAGATTAATAGATGGGAGGGGCTGAGAGAGGTGGAAAAGGGTGAGTAAAGCATCCTAGTCCCTGAGTGTCATTGTGCACACCTTTAATCCCAGCTCTTGGAGGCAGAGACAGGTGGATCTCTGTGAGTTTGAGGCCAGCCTGGACTACAGAGTGAGTTCCAGGACAGGTTCCAAAACTACACAGAGAAATCCTGTCTCGAAAAGTCAGAAAACCAAAAAACCAAAACAAACAAAAAAACAAAAACAAAACAAAAAACCCCACTCTAGTTAAATCTATTAGCACATATAGTTAATAAAACAAACATTTAAAAAGAGCAAGTAAATTATTTTAGCATAGTCACTACTCTATACTGTGATCATACTTAACGTATGAAAAAGTGCAGAATCACTCCTGCTTCCCCCCATGCATTTCACATCTTCATATGTTTTGCATGTGCACCACTAATGGGAGTTAAATTTGGTCACAAAATTAGTGTCTAAGAACCCGGGGCTTAAAGAGGAAGAGCCAGAATACCATACAGGGTTAAAGAGCCTCAGGCTGACTTCTTTTTTTTTAAATTTATTTTACATACCAAACACAGTTTCCCTCCCTCCTGTCATCCTGTTCCCTCCCCCACCTCCTTTCTACACTCTTCCCCCACCTCGACTCCTCAGAAAGGGTAAGGTCTCCCATGGGAGTCCACAAAGCATGGTATACTGAGTTGAGGCAGGATCAAGCTCCTCCCTCCTGCATCAAGGCTGAGTGAGGCATCCCACCATGAGGAATAGGTTCCAAAAAGCCAGCTCATGTACCAGGGACAGATCCTGGTCACACTGCTAGGGGCAACAAACAGACCAAGCTACACAACTATCACCCTCATGCTGTGGGATGTCTTTCTGTATGCTGTGAATATGTGTTGCTCTGATTGGTTGATAAATAAAGCTGCATTGGCCTATGGCAGGGCACAGTAAAGTTTGGTGATACATTCAAACAAAAGACAAGATGAAGAATGTAGCAATAATGCCCGTGCTACCACCACCTGTTCACCATGTCCGAGCGAGGGGCTGTGGATCGAAAAACAGAGACAAAAGACAGTGGGTCATTCTCCTCAGCAGAATGCCGAATGCTGTTTATTGAAAGAGGGAGGAAACCTTAAATACAGGCTTACAGCACAATAGGAGAACCCCAGAGGGCAGAAGTTCGCTACTGATGTTTACAATCTTGCATCTAAGCTGCTAACGCCCAATATGCAGGATACACAAACAAGGAACTTCCTTTAAGCATTCAGGAGGGTGGAAACTGGCAGGGAATTAGCATAGGGAGGACATCAAGGTCAAGGTCGGCAAGCAAGGCGGCAGCTACCCAAAATGGGGGGTCAGGGCCCTACAGAAGAAGGGTGGAACTGGGGGAGACACCAACCCACTGCCCAAGGAGCAACAAGATGCCAGCAGACTGGTAACACCACAGCCATGTGGCAACATATAGATTAATAGAAATGGGTTAAGTTATAAGAGCTAGCTAGCAAGAAGCCTGATCCATAGGCCATACAGTTTGTAAATAATAGAAGCCTCTGTGTGTTTACTTGGGACCAAGCAGCTGCAAATGTGGGTGGAAGAGCTTCATCCTGCTGGGCCATGTAGGACTGGAGAAACTTCCAGCTACACCCACATGCAAAGGACTTAGGTTGATCCTATGCAGGCTCCCTAGCTGTCGGTCTAGAGTCTGTGAGCTCCCAAGAGCTTGGGTCAGCTGTCTCTGTAGATTTCCCCATCATGATCTTGACCCCCTTACTCATAGAATCCCTCCTCCCTCTCTTCAACTTGACTCCCGGAGCTTGGCCTAGTGCTTGGCTGTGAATCTCTGCATCTGCTTCCATCAGTTACTGGAGAAAGAGTCTATGATGACAATTAGGGTAGTCACCAATCTGATTACAGGAGAAGGCCAATTCAGGCATACTCTCCACTATTGCTAGGAGTCTTAGCTGGGGTCATCCTTGTGGATTCCTGGGAGTTTCCCTGGCACCAGGTTTCTCCCTAACCCTATAATGGTCCCATCTATCAAGATATCTCATTGTTCCCCCTCTCTGTTCTTCCCCCAACTCCACCATTCCAACCCCTCATGTTCCCATCCCCCATCCCCTCTACCCCCCACCAATCCCCAATTTACCCAGGAGAGCTCATCTATTTTCCCTTCCCAGGGTGATCCATGTGACCCTCTTAGGGTCCTCCTTGTTACCTAGATTCTCTGGAGCTGTGGATTGTAGCCTGGTTATTGTTTGCTTTACGTCTAATATCCACTTATGAGTGAGACATACCATGTTTGTCTTTCTAGGTCTGGGTTATCTCACTCACGATAATATATTCTAGTTCCATCCATTTATCTGCAAATTTCATGATGTCATTGTTTTTTTTACTGCTGAGTAGTACTCCATTCTGTATATGTGCCACATTTTCTTTATCCATTCTTCAGTTGAGGGGCATCTAGGTTTTTTCCAGGTTCTGGCTATTATGAATAATGCTGCTATGAATATAGTTGAGCAAGTGTCCTTGTGGTATGATTGAGCATCCTTTGAGTATATACCCAAGAGTGGTATCATTGAGTCTTGAGATAGATTGATTCCCAGTTTTCTGAGAGGCATCCATACTGATTTCCAGATTGACTGTACAAGTTTGCACTCCCACCAACAGTGGAGGAGTGTTCCCCTTACTCCAAATCCTCTCCAACATAAGCTGTCATCAGTGTTTTTGATCTTAGCCATTCTGACAATTGTAAGATGGTATCTCAGAGTCATTTTGATTTGCATTTCCCTGATGACTAAGGATATTGATTAAGGAATTAATTAAATCACTTAGTCATTCAAAACTGAACTCAGAATGGAGACAGAGACTCATTCTGCTAAATGACAGTACTAGTCTGCTCACTGGCAACTGTGGTGCTTCTTTGTCACCACAATTCCTTAAATGTCCTTTAGTCATTTGAGATTCTTCCGTTGAGAATTCTCTGTTTAGATCTGTAGCCCATTTTTAAATTGGATTATTTGGTATTTTGATGTCTAGTTTCTTGAGTTCTTTATATATTTTGGAGATCAGCCTTCTGTCAGATGTGGGGTTGGTGAAAATCTTTTCTCATTCTGTAGGCTGTCAGGTCGACTTCTTAGTTAGTCTCTGGAGGCGTTCATCTCAAACTCCTCCAGACAGCTTATTTTCCTATTCCTGTAGGCTCTTTTGGGGAACTGACCTGATGCCTCTCACTGTTTTTCTACATGAAGGAACTGGGGAAGAGAAGCCTATGATATGACATGGTTCTCCATGACCAGCTCCTTCTCATGTTAACTGAATTTGAAATAGCTTGCCCTGTTTCCTCAAGGCTATTCTGCTTAGTTAAATATTATCAAGAATCTTAGATGCTCAAAGCTATTAACAGTAGGCCAATGAAATATTTATTACTATTATTATTATTATTTTGCTACAAAGAAGCACCACAGTTGCCAGTGAGCAGACTAGTACTGTCATTTAGCAGAATGAGTCTCTGTCTCCATTCTGAGTTCAGTTTTGAATGACTAAGTGATTTAATTACATTAATCATTCTTGAAAAGAGCTTTCTTTTAGTTCTGTGAGTGTGTGTGTGTGTCTGTACACGCATGCGTGTACGTGAAGGTGCAATATACATACATACATACATACATGCATGAGTGTGTCAGCCAGAGGACAACTCAAAGTGTCATTCCTCAGGTGACATCCACCTTATTTTGAAACATTATCTCTCACTGACCTGGAACTTACCAAATAGGCATAGATGGCTGGCTAGGAAGCCCAAGGAAGCCACGTGTCTCCCTTCTCTAAGGCCTGAGATTACAAGTGTACACTACCACGCCTGACTGTGCTTGTTTTCACATGGTTCTGGGGACTGAACTCAAATCCTCACAGTAGCAAGGCAGGTAGTTTACTAAACAGTGTCTTCCCAACCCCAGTCTTCTATTTCTTTAACCATCTAGCTATTATTAATTAATGTCTTCCAAATTAGTTATTGTTAATCTTTAGTTAGACACATGCCATGAATGTATAACATTATCTCTCTCCTTTTTCTTTCCTTTTTTTATTTTGTTTTGTTTTATTTTGTTTCTGTGTTGCCCTGGATGTCCTGGATTCACAGAGATCCACCTGCTTCTGCCTCCCAAGTGCTGGGATTAAAGGCGTGCTCCATGACTGACTAGCTGTAACATTATCTTTTTATTTGTGTGCAGTCCGTATATTTTTCATATTAGTCAATTATTCTCAACATTTTAGTAAATGCCAAAGAAAGTTCAAGTATGTGCAGGTTTGTGCTCAGAATAAAGACAATGTGTGTACTCTTGGGAACAGCGTATTCCACATCAAACTCAAGTGTGACCTGCAGAGTAACGTGAGAGCATTGTGATGTTCTTTCTCTTCTGTTGTGTATACGCTCTACACCAGAGCGGAAGAGAGGGCCTGTGAAGTGCTTTTGACAAAGTCTTACTAGACATCCCTACCCTGTGCTCTTTTTTATATTGGCTCAAAATTATGGTCTTTTCTACTTCCAAAGTTTTCCTAGAATTATATTAGTGGTGGAAGGGTTTTAAATGATGGAAACTTCTAAGTCCCAGACTACAACTTAACAAAATGAGCTCCAAGAATGTCCCATAGAGGTGCCTGACTTCTCCTGGGGGACACAAGTGTCTGTTCATCCAGAGAGGGCCCTGGAGACTGAAGAAGCAATTCTTCCCATGGCTAGCTTATTGAAGCAGTGAATTGATCAAGGTGGCGTACAGAAGTATGGGTGACAGATCACTTCCAAGAGAGTGGACGGCCTCAATCTAGCTGCTGCACCTAAAGTCTCACCCCAGCACGGTGCACTCACAAAAGCTGCATCCCGGGGTTCCTGCAGGCACTTTGGCCATGGCACTTCTTTCTCCCTAATAATTGTAAACTTCTTTCGCAACCTTGGGAAGGACCTTGTGAATCTATCAATTTTCTGGAGCTTCCTGTACCTTCTAGGTTTCATTTACTTCCTGGGTCTTCTACGTTTTGAGTATTTCTTGAGCTTAGAAGAAATAGTCACAAAATACACTTCTGGTCCCTGAGAAGAAAGGTAGAAAGATCTCTGAAAAGATGAAAACTGAAATCCAAAGGGGTGAAGTGATTTTCTCCATGTCACATCAACATGAATTGTAAAGACCAGAAATAAAATTCATACTTACTAATTTTTAGTATTATTATTATTTTGTTTTTTTCGAGACAGGGTTTCTCTGTGTAGCTTTGGTGCCTGTCCTGGCTCTCACTCTGTAGACTAGGCTAGCCTCGAACTCACAGAGATCCGCCTGGCTCTGCCTCCCGCATGCGCCACTGCCACCCAGCGATTTTTATTATTTTTATTTTATTTTATTTATGTGTATGGTCTTTTGACTGTATGTGTATCTGTGCATCATGTACATGCCTGGTGCACTCTTAGACCAGAAGAGGGTGTCTTGAGTTAAAGATGGCCGTCATGAGGGTGCTGAGAATCAAGCCCAGGTCTTCTGTGTGAGCAGTTAATGCTCTTAACTGCTGATCTGTCTCTCCAGCCACCTTATTAATTTTTAAATGAGTATCTCTTCCACATCATTACAGAAATACAGAGAATGTGTCGCGTCTGAGGACTGTGCACTCCAGAACTAAACAGCAAGTTTCAACTCTGGCTGCCTCTGGCTGTACCTGCCTCGTAGTGCATCACTGCTCTAACCTGCCTCGTAGTGCATCACGGCTCTAACCCGCCTCACAGTGCATCACTGCTCTAACCCGCCTCACAGTGCATCACTGCCCTAACCTGCCTCGTAGTGCATCACGGCTCTAACACGCCTCGTAGTGCATCACGGCTCTAACAACATGCAAAAAGGAATGTACCTGTATCATGGCCATAGCCATATGTGAAAGTTAACATTCAAGTTGTTTTTGTAAGTTTTGTTTTAGGGAGAATTTTATGGAGTAAGGTTATAGCTTATTAAAAAACAGTTTCAATATAGATTTGAGTACAGGCCTTAAGACATGGAGAGGGTTAAGAAGAGAATAGTGTGGGCATCTCAAGAGAGAAAATTTCCTGGTTTTGTGAGATGGAATTTTTGGCAGATGAGAAGCTAAGTGAAAACATTTAAAAATAAGAATACAAAGAGGAGAAACAGCCAGAAGTTGAGAGTTTAGTTATGAGCAGAGCTTCAGTGCTGGCATGGCTGTGATTTCTATCATCTCTCCCTCCCTTCACCCTGAGCTGCAGGTCTGTGTTTCACGACTCCAAGGAGACACATGGAGTCTTTACTTGAGTTTCTTTGGTTGGGGATGGGGTGTGAAACTTTCAAACTTTTTCAAATCGAAATTCAGTCTCTCAGAAAACACAAAGTGTAGTCTCTCTCTCTTTCTCTCTCTCTCTCTCTCTCTCTCTCTCTCTCTCTCTCTCTCTCTCTCTCTCTCACACACACACACACACACACACACACACACACACACACATACACACACTCATACACACACACATGCCAAAATGATACAAGTACATAATATGTTAAAATAAAACCCACTGCTTTGTATGCTAACTAAATTTTTAATAAAAATAATAAATCCAATCTCTCCTCTCTGCTCTGATTTAAAACCATCCTTCCCCACACTGACCAGTACATATAAACACATACATATAGTCACACACATGTATATGTATACATATATTTATAAACTTGTAATCAGTATATATACATTTGTGTGACCCACATGTATTTTGCATATATGTGCATACATGTGTGTACACGTACATTATTATAAAAGATTTAAAAAATTGTGACTGCAAAATAAGAATAGTAAGAAATTGCTGAAAAGTTGGCTCAGCAGTCAAAAGCTCTTGCCCTACTCACATGGCAGCTCACAAGCATCTGTAACTCCAGGTTCAGAGTATCTGACACCCTCTTCTGGCCTCTGAGTGCACCAAGTATACACAGCATACACACAGTACTCTTACACACATGCAGGCAAAACACTTGTACGTATAAATAAATCTTTTTTAGAAGAATAGTACAAAAGGGAAGTTCTTGATACTATAAAGCATAACAAAACATTAACTTTGAGTAGAAGGTATTATAAAAACCAAAACCAAAAATAATTCCCTAAATTAGGCCAAACCAAAAAAAAAAAAAGAAAAAAAAAGAAAAAAAAAAGAAAAGAAAAAAAGAAAATTCCTTGGAAATTAGAAGACTCCAAGAAATCCAACATTTAGTGTGTCTTAGCTCAGAAAAAAAAAAGAGAAAAATGGAAAAGTAGGAATTGCCAAAGAATACTAAAAGAAAATCTCTTAGAATGGACAGGAAGATCCTGCAGGTTAAAAGCATTCTGGGAGTATCCATACCAAACAGGGGATTTTCTGTGATTTTCAGAATATTAGGAATAAGGAAAAGGTTTTTTAAAGTTTTACAAGAGGGAAAGAAGAACCTGAAGCTAGAATGGTGGCCAACTTCTGGAGGCTAACAGAATCCTGAATGGCCAAGACACCTCCAACTCTCACTTCGGAGTGAAAGAAATTCTAACTGCATTCTTAGTGCCCTACGCTGTCGAGAATGAGGTCTGGACATGTGGCTGGTGGCTAGATGGCGTGTGGAGCATGTACTCATAAAACCAGGCATGATGGTGCATGCCTGTAATCCCAGTACTTGGTAGGGGATGGGTGATGCAGGAAGATCATGAGTTCAGGGTCCTCCTTGGCTATCAAGTGCATGGCCAGCTTAGGCTACATGAGAAGTTGTCTCAAAAAAACAAACAAACCAATCAGGAGTGAGAATAAAGTGTCCACAATCATAGAAGAAGTCAGAGCATATCTGTTTCAACACATCTCTTTCTCGCTTTCTAAGAAGTTATGAAAGTTTTGGATTGTACAAAATAAGTAACAATACTAAGACAGGAATCTTGGGAGCGGATAAAGGCGTTTCTCTGTGAATGGTCACTGACCTAGATGGCAGCTAGTGTTGGCTGGCTGAGGACAGAAAGCCTCCTAGTGCAGCGCTTCCTCCTGCTGATCTTGAGAGAGTGAAGTGCCCTGTTGAGGAGAAACCACTTGTGTGGGAACAGCAAGTATCCCTTAGCAGCTCAGAATTACCAATAACAGCTCTTGGGTGGTAGTCAGCAAGAGAAGGGACCACAGCCTAAAACTGCACCTCTTAGAGGAGGAGCTGGAGCCCCAGATCGAATTGAAGCCCCAGAGAACACTCGGTTTCAGACTAACAATCTAAGGACACAGCAGCCAGCGCTCCTCACCCACAGGGACCATGACAGTAAGTTAGTGGCATTATAGTGGCTGAGGTGGCGATTTAATATGCAGAAACAGGAAAGGGTGCATAGCCACTTTCCAGCGTCACCTGGAAGGATCTACTTGTCATGGAGACACAGTTTAAATGTCTATCTTCTTCACACTTGTTCTGACATCCCAGTACAAAAACGACATCTTTACATTTCTGCAGGATTTTCTTTTATGATACTCCCTGTTTTCATCACAGCCATTAGTGTATATGCATTTCTCCACCTGGATTATAAATTCCTTGAAAGCAGAGGTGGCATTGCTTATGAACTTGTGAAGACATTTTAATAAACCACTGAACCAAGAGTTCACTTCTGTCAGACAGATGCTTCCCAGGCATCGAGGAGTTAAGCATCAGCATTCAGCTTCACCCTGATTTGTCTTGTGCTCCTGAATAGCTAGGGCTTAGCACAGTGCAGATTTGGAGAGCTGACTGTCCCTGTCACCCAAAGGGAAATCCCTTAAGGATGAACAACATACATGGTTATCATAGCTGAGATCCACCATTGCAGGTCACTAGAAACAGACATATTTATGCCTTTGGAAATCTGCTGACGAGCCAGGATGCACCTCTGGCCACTCTGGGCACTATGGTCCATGTAGAATCTGATGCTGGTTCACACTACACAGTGACTGTCCAGAAAAGTCAATCCTCTTCATAACCTCCATGCGTCTTACACTTGTGAGCACGGAGGTGGGTTGAAATAATAAATACTCAGGAGCTCAGGCTTAGAAAAGAGCCTCCTGCAGTAGTACAGACATTTTAGCCAGATTTGGTTAATTGAAATCATGCATCGAACTAAGTCGCCAGTCTGATGCGATCTGACAAAAATGATCATAGGATGAAATTGCCTCTCGCTGATCCCCACCTATCTTACATTTCAACTTACAGCAAGATTGAAGCAAACTGCTCCAATTTACTGCTCCCGACCTGCTGATAATGGACACTTTGCCGTGCACTCTCCCTTCATTACTGCTCAGGTCAGGCCTGTTAACAGGGACTCTTGCCACTTTTGACAGATAGTCACTAGCAAGATGAATGGCGGTAGCCACATGACCACTTAGGACCAGGCCTCCCCTCTTCAGCACCTTCAAAATGCCTTTAAAAAAAAATAAATAAAGATAAAAGGCCACACTGCTCTGTTTAACTCTTTATTAACTAGCAGAATCGATAGACACCAGGCATCTGTGACCCTGTTAGTCCTCCACTGCTCAGCACTGAGACTGTTTCAAAGCCACCACTTAACAGCATCTTTAAAAGAAACTTTCTGGTGAAGCTGCCTGGGTCACTTTGTCCTCATAGGGATAGAAATTGGGCTGTAAATTGAGGAAGGGTACCGGCCAAACGTCTCAGCTGTGCTAATGACTGTGAAACAGCAGTGACTTGTCAGAGCTTAAGTGGGGTTATTTAAGAATCAAAATTGTTTATTAGGAAAACTAGGCCATGTTCACTACCAAGCAGATGGGAGGAAACTGGGAATTGACTCTTTTCCTCATATGTTCATAATAGCCTTTCCTGAAAATCTTGTCATCAGTACTTCCATATTATTTTATTTATGTTTATTTTTTTATGTTCATTATTTATTTATGTTTTGAAGAGGCAAATATATGTATCCTTCCACACTGTTGTCTTAAGTGAACATGCTCTGCTTTAGAGGATGCCTAATGAAGGAATTTTAAAAGACATGGAAGGGCCAGTGAGGTGGTTCAGCAGATAAAGGTGCCTGACTTCAAGTCTGACAACCCAAGCTTGATCCCTGGTAGCTACATGGTGGAAGGGGGGAGCTGACTCCTGCCAGCTATCCTCCGACCTCTGTACACGCTCACACACACAGTGCAAAAGTGTAGCGAACGCTATAATGAAAGATTTAAAAGCAAGGGGAAAGACTGAGTACATATGCCTTATGTTCCTTAAGGCTGCATTTCTTTGTATATGAACTAAAGACAGCTTATATAATGCTTTGTTTGCAGCTGACTCCTGATGTGCCCATTCATTTTTGCTTCTGACAAACAGTCGAATGGGCCCCCACAACTCTTATTAGGTTTACATCACATTTTCTTGTTCACTTTGCCTCATGAAATCAGATGAACTATTAAATACTGTAATCTGTTATCCACCATTAAAATTAATTGATTTTTTCCATGTCACTTTAGACAAAATGAATTGTCTGGAGAGAGTCTCATAAACAGCACAGCATAGTGGGAAAGCTGTTTATTCCCCATCATTTCTAGTGATTTTGAGCAAGGTGCTGGCTCTGCTAGCTTTTCTCGCCACAGAAGTCTCAAAAATGTAATTATTCCAACACTGTTATTTTTATTGCTTTATGATCATGCTTACAAATGGCATGGCCGTATTCAATAATTAGACTCAATGGGTAAAAGTCATTCTCATGAAAGAGGCTCTGAAGATGTGGAAGATGCTTAATGTTGTCCTGGGAGAGATTCATTTGCCATATAAGGACTTTCCCGGATACAGTATGGTCCTGCCATCAGGACAATATAATGTGAATGGTCCTGTCATTAAGAAGAAATAAAGTACAACCAGATAGAAATATTCACAACTGAAATGCATGGATAGCATTTTATAGTATTTCCTGAAAAAATACCTTGTTTTCCATTTTGCTCCAAACAATACAGAGCCAGGTGATAATGATATCACATATTTACTGAAAAATTCTTATGTTCCAGACACTGCACAATTGTTTCATGATCCTAATTGGTCTTATAGTAAAACCCCAGAGCCAGATATTGAGGTAAATGCTGAAAGGTCAGAGGAAACAAGCCACAGCCACTTCTCACCTCACCAACTCTTGAGCAGAAAGAGAAAGATCCTGTCTCCATGAACCCTCAGACTGAATGCCCCTGAGTCCTCAGCCTAAAAGGAGGCGAACTCCTGTCTCCTTCTGCCTTATATTCCTGCTTCCACCCAGCCATGTCACTTCCTGTCTCAACCTTCGTAGTGCTGGGATTAAAGGTGTGTGACTCCCAAGTACTAGGATTAAAGGTGTAAGCCATCACCAGCTTGGCTCTGTTTCTCTTTTAGACTGGATTAATCTTGTGTAGTCCAGGGTGGCCTTGAACTCATAGAGATCTGTCTGCCCCTGCCTCCCCAGTGCTAGGATTAAAGGTGTGTGCTACCACTGCCTGGCCTCTATGGCTAACTCTGTGGCTGGCTCTGCCCTCTGATCTTCAAACAAGCTTTATTTGTTAAAGCATATACAAAATACCACCACATTTCTCCTTTTTTTGTATAAAATAAAAAAAGAAGGTTATATCTAATATAAGAAAAACTATATACAATAAATACAGTAATTATATACAATATATACAAGCAACAATTACATCAATAATGTCTAGCCCATTAACAACTGACAAATTCAGAAAAAATACTCCATTATTTATTATATTTTGGTCAGTTCAAAGTGTTGTACCTAACTCACTTTCTATCTAACTTGTATTACCAACTGAAAACTATCTTTTGATGTCTTTCAAACTTATACACTTACACCTCTTTAGTGAGTTTTTTTTCTGAGTCTGATCAAGAAAAACTGCAACTACAACTATCTAGTCTTCAACTCTATCAGAGGCCTGAGAAGGAAATAATACTACCTGAGTAAACAGGAAGTGCAAGCAAGCAACTTCCAAAAAATGTGAGAAATGACAAAAACAGCTGGCTGCCTGGACAGTCACCCAAGTTTCCTCTGCACACAATTATATTCAACAAGCATCATTGTCATAGAATCTGCAAAATGCTACCATGAAGCAGGCTTTAGTTTTACCATTATCTTACAGGTGGGGAAACTGAGGCATAAAACGGTTAAGCAGCTTGTCCAAGTTCACATAGGTAATCACAAAGCTGTTGGGATGTGAGCCAAAGCAGTCTTACACTCATGTAAGCTCCTGACAGTTACACACCACTGCCTTTTGATCATCCTAAAAAGTCACTGTGTCACCTACCATGAACCATACACAGGCTTAATTAGCTGTTCACTGGTTTGTTGTTTTAATGTTTATTGAAGAATGGTTCCGAAGCTGGGGTTATAACTGAGTGATAGAGCATATGTTTTACACATACATGAGCCCAGAGCTCCAATACAAATAAGAATTATACCTCTACTTATAAACAGTTGGTTCATGCAAGGGAGATCATAACTGGTTCAAAAACTGTCTGCCAAGATCAATGAAATATCTCCAGGAAATTGTTCATGTATGTGTGCTGTGTGTATGTGTATATGCATGTGTGTATGTTGTGTGTGCTTGCACATGGAGCCCAAAAAAGTCAGATGTCATGTCTTCCTCAATTGCTCTCTACCCTATCTTTATAATTTTCATTTTTTGTATATTATGTACGTATATATATTTGGGTATGTGTGCATGTATGTGCACATATATGTGGAGCTAGAGATAATGTTAGGTGTTTTTCCCGGTCACTCTCCCCCTTGTTTTTTGAGGCAGGGTCTCAGATTCATCAGTCTCTGTCCCACACAGTGTTGGGGTTACAGACATGTCCTGTGGCACCTGGCCTTTTTACATGGGTACTGGGGATTTGAACTGAGATTCTCCTGCTTGCATGACAAGCATTTTACTGACAGAGCCATTTCTGGAGACTTCTTCTTAGTTTTTGAGACAGGTATAGGGGAAGCAATCCACCTGTGGGAACAGCTTCCCCTGTGCTCATGGGTTGTCACCTACCTTTCCTGATCACCTGCCCTGTGGAGTTTGGATTTGTAAGGCAGCCCCAGAAACACATAAGCCTATTCCTAAATCAGCCACAACATAATCTGCTCCTAGTTCTGCTTCTGTGCTTGAACTCTGGGTGATGTAGTCATTGATGCCTACTGAATGCTGCTTCACACAATTCACATGTTCCCAGGCTCTATTTTGTGCCTAGACAATGCTAACAGCTTTCTGCCTCTTTCTTAGCCTGCCACCAAAACCATATTAAGGCTTCCACGACTCCACTCTCAATATTTTGCACTTAATTCTTTTTGAGGGCCAATATACACACTTTGTTAGATATAATAATACAAAGATGAATAAAATACAGTTTGTTTTCCAGGACCTAACTCTTATCCCTTAGTACAAAGTGTTCATGGTCTTTTCCACTATGTGAGAGATGTAGAAAAGTGTTCAACTCAGCAAAGGCTTCACAGGTCTTACTACATCTCATGTAACTCACATCTACAAGAGTTAACAAATGAACCTAGATGCTCTTTTCCTGGCCTTCAACAGGGAGGGTAAAGACTTATGCCTACATTAGTCCTGTCTCATGCATTGGCCAGTATTTTGCTGTGTTAAGTTAGAGAATGGGTAGAGCTGGCATAGTTGATCAATGGGAGCACATGCATTTAGCACGTGCATAGACCTGGGTTGAGTCTCCAGCACCAAAAAAGAATTCAATGTAAAATCACAAGAGCCGTAAACATACTCTTGGCTGGGACTATGGAATCACCGAGTCCGCTGGCCCATTGTGGAAGCCGCCAGCTTTGCCTCACTCTGAAGGGTTTGGATTCCATGATATTTAACTGGCGCTCCCGCACCCCACCTGCAGCCAGGAAGCTGTTGCTTGCTGTGACACCACATCTGCCCCTCAGCTCCACTAAGCTAGTCCCTGATCACGGAGAAACTGTCACGAGAACCAACGCTGCACTGATGACGCTTGCCAGCAATAAGCTGGGAATTGGTGGGAAGATGTCTTCCATTTCATCCTGCTATCAAACCTGTGTCGAATGTGTGCAGTTGGCACCCAGAACTCCAGCTGCAATGAATTCTGGGAAACAAAGCATTTGGCTTCTCAGCTGCTCACAGTAGAGAAGGATGAGCAGAAGGCGGCGGGGTGGCTGAGTTATAGCTCACATTTCCCACACAGCTGCTGGTGTTTAGCCTGGAGAGCATCGATAACCAACCGGTACACAGATAAGGCCAACTTGTTAATGAAGAGCCCTAGTGTCCTAGCCCTTCATGATCACGAACACAGGCAGAAGTTTCTGTGAGAGGTTCAACCGACCATTAATCAACACTACTCTTTAAATTTTACATCTTTGCCAGGCGGTTGTGGCACAGGCCTTTAATCCCAGCATTCAGGAAGCAGAAGCAGGTGAATCTCTGTGAGTTGGAAGCCAGCCAGGTCTACAGAGCTAGTTCCAGGACAGCCAGGGTTACACAGAAAAACCCTGTCTCAAACTAACTAACTAACTAACTAACTAACTAACTAACTACTAACTAACATTTACATCTCGAGCCAGAGAGATAGCTCAGTGAAGTAAAACCCTTGCTGTGTAAACCTGGCAACCTGAGTTTGAATCCTGGAACTCATGTAATGGTGAAAGGAGAGAACTGGCTTCACAAAGTTGTCCTCTGACCTCCACATGTGCACCATAGCATATGTGCACCCATACACCCCCCTCTCTCTCACACACACAATCACAAATAAACAAATAAATAAATAAATAAAAATTAAGAAAAATATTTTTAAAATACACCTGGAGGCTGAAGAGATGGCTAGGTGGGTAAGAGCACTTAGCTGTGAAGCAAATAGACCTGAGTACCAATCCCCATCATTTTTGTAGAAAGTAGCACACATTCTCAGTGCTGGGGGTGAAGACAGACAGATTGTGCCAGCTTGCTGGGCAACCAGCCAAGCTGAAAGGGCAAGCTTCGTGTTTGGTGACAGACTCTGTCTCAGATAATAATAAGGTGGGTAGTGATAGAAGAAAATGCTTGATACTCCCCTGGCCTTTGGATGTGTGTTCATGGGTGTGTGCACCTGCACACACACTTCTGCATACACCATTCACACATCCAATACACACACTATATACAAAAAAATGTTTAAATTACAACTGGCTAGGTGTAGCGGTGCACAAGTTCAAGGCCAATCTTGGCTATATGGTGAGATCTTGTTTCAAAAAAATAACAAAATTTCATCAACATATGTACAGTTTTCTTCATCATTATATTTACATGTCATTTACATTAGATATAATAAATACAGAGGTGTGAGAGGTTTTATTCAAGTATCATGAAATTTTATGTGAGGGACACGAACATCTGGGATTCTTGCTGTCTATAGAGAGTCCTAAACCACCCCCAATACTGAGGGGTAACAGTATATTGAATGGATGGATGAAACACAATTATAACTAATTCATTTATCCTAACAATTGAAATTGATACAATTGGTCATTAGTTTTTCCAGCTAATTATAAAAAATAAGTTTGAAATAATGGCAGTACAGAGCCCCTGAGTGGAGGGCACTCGGGAACTATTTACTGGGCAGATGGGTGGAGGAAGGCCCATTGTCAGAGATCAGAGTCTGCCTTCGTATCTCCAGTCAGCCTGCACAGCCCGTGGTATTGATTCACCAGAGCACAAAGCCATTGGACCTGAAGGTAGGACCTTCTTTCCATAACATAGAAAACCGTTATAAAAATACTGCCTCTTTGTGTGTTTTATCTGCATGGAATTATTTCTTATTGAGCATGTCCTCCTGCAAATGCAGCTTATTGAGAACAAATAAATCCCATAGAAAAGTGGCCCGGAGGTGGGGGGGTGGGGTGGTGGCAGCTTCATTACAAGAGTTCCCACCAGACATGCCCAGGACTCTGGGTTCTGTGCCTAGCACTGCCTCAGCTGTGCATGGTGACATAATGTCTGAAATCCCAAAATGGGGGAGGTGAAAGCAAAAGGATCAGAAGTTCTAGTCCATCATGGACCATGAGCTACATGGACTCCTGTCTCAAAAAAAAACTTAAAAATTATTCTATGTAACAATAACACATCTGAACATATAGTACACTTCATTGAAGACTAAAGGGGAAGGAGATGTGCATAATACCCCACTCCTCATTGTGCTAATAGTGAAGGAAAAAACAGGTAAACCCTAAGGGAGATGAAGGATATCATTTGATGTAATTGTGGCAAATATTAAAAACTAAACAAAACAACCACCACCACCACAACAAAAAGCCACCAAAAAGCTTTCCAGGAAGAATGGAAAGATGGTCTTTTGGAGATGGGGTTACAGTTAGCATGCACTCACTCCCCTGGTGTGCACTCACACACATCGGGGAAGCCTATGCCTTTGAACTTTCAATACAAGGAAAGGGAAGAGTGCAGGGGATTGGCTGTGACATCAGGGTACTGCAAGGGGCAGCTGCATGATCTGATGCCTGCAGGAGCTGGGTAGCGCTCACACGCCTGGGAACCCTCCAGTGAGCCCAGCAATCATCCTCAGAGAGGGGGCATCTGCCACTGTTTTCCAGAAGGCTTCTGACTACTTCCTTAGGAATTTTTATTTACTAAAATTAGTAAAATTTTACTTTGAAAAAATTTCTCTAAATCTTTCGGAAGGAAGTACTGGTTGAGAAGGTTCCCTTGTAGTTACTCCCTACACTGCTTCTTAATATCCCAGATGGATCTCTATGCCAGCACTTCTCAACCTTGGAGCTACTTACCCAAGATCATGAGTCTTGGTGGTTGTCCTGGGCCTTGCTGCCTGGCTCCTATCCAGCAGTTAGTTGCCTGGTAGCAATGCCCTTCCACCATTTGATAACCAAAACTATCTCCAGGGGTGAGCTCAAATTTTATATATATATAAAATTATAATTATATATATTTAAATTTATATATATATTTATAGATTATTTGCTTAGCAAGCCTAAAGTCCAGAGTTCCATCCTCAGAACATTGGGGGGGGGCACGATGATTTCTATAGCTTGCCAAATATGACTTGGTAACTAAAATTTCACTTTGCTGATGATTTGGTGTTGTGTGCCAAAGTCTTGTTGTGGTAGCATAAGGACCTGGGTTCAGATCCCCAATATTTATGTGAAAATTTAGCATGGTCATATGTGCCTTTAACTCTAATGCAAGGGAGGCAGAGCCAAGCATATCCCCAGGAATTTGGTGCATAACCTGTATAGCTGAAATAGGAAGTCCCAGGTTCAGTGAAGGAACAGGTCTCAAAAAATAAGGTAGAAGATATGTAAAGTAGACCCATGGCACCTGCATGCACACATGCATGAACACCTGCATGCGTATGTGCACACTGACATATACACCACATACACAACTGTATTTACTTAACAATCATTATCCTAACTGCTCAAGGTCAAGATTCTGGGTGACCAACTAATGGTTGCTAGAAACTAAAACAACCAACACTGTACCTTCTTACTATTTAAAAACATGATCCTTTTTTTTTTTTCTTGCTCTATGAGGTCAGACACCATGTGCTTATTCAAATCAGGTTAAAGTGACTGCAAGCACTGTTTTTCCATCATTGAGGATAACCTGGGATGCCCCCATTCTTCCCCTCTGCATCAGATGATCTGTAACTCTACAGATCCTAAGAGTTGGGTTTATCTTTGAAGGTCTCACTAAGCTTCATGGACCTTCATTTTGATTCAGACTGGACTCAGTGGTGTGAGAGGGTCTTGACGGCTCAGTGGGGAGGCAGCCTGCACAATGACTGCACAGGCTTGGCCCGACTTTAGGACTGCAGACAGAAGATCCTAAGTTGTGCTTTTGTTGCTTTTTCTTCTCCAGTTCTGTGCTTGCAGCTGCAGCAAATGTCCAGGGTCCCAGGTCACTAAGTGAAGGGCCCTTCCCGTCCACTTTCCTCTAACAGCATGCATCACTAACCTCAAGGCTGTGGGGAACTCAGAAGACCTAGCTGCACCCTCTGCATCAGCACAACCCAGACTTTCCTTCTTTATCTTTCCTAACACAAGGAAGACCCTTCGCACTGAATGTCTGCACCTCCCTCTAAGAACACATGCCTTTTTGTTGTCTGGGGAGTGTCCCAGTGAAGTGCTTGGTTCTTACACCCTTCTCCACTCTGTTACATGAGTACATTGATCTCTCAGAAGCTCTAGAGCAACTCAGCAGCACAGGTTTTTCTCAGTTACCAAGTGATAGGTGATGGAAAATAAGCACAGATGAGCCAGTGGTTCTAACGCATTCTTTTCTTATGCTAACAACCCTTACCACTTCCCACCAGCCACCAGAGCACTCAGGAAAGACCTACCTGTTTCCTTCACAGCACCTGAAGCAAGAGGCTGTTGGTGGGGATGTCCCTAGCTGGATTAAAGTGGTCCATGACTTCATAGATTCCCTGATGTGGACAAATGCTGGAGTAAGTCCTTGATTTCTGCATTAATGCCAACATTCTCCACAGCTGGCACATGCGGGCAGTGGCCTGATTGATGATCCTGGGCACAGTTAAATGACAAGAGTATCTGCTGACCATACAACGTATATCGGAGGGAGCTCCCCTGAGGGAACTGGGTCACAGTGCAAGTAGGCTAAGTCAACCCTAAGCATCTCTAACCCCTTCTATATCCAACACAGCCACCTGTGGCTCCCCATAGAGCTGACTGTGCAGGGCAACACAAGGGGTCAAGTTGTGCATTAACTAATCCAGTTGTCTAAAGTAACCATGAAGCTAAGCACAGATCTCTAGGGAAGTGAAACTATAGGTTAAGAAAATTACACATGCACCTGCCACCTGTTGCATGGTGCCTTTAGGGCATCTGTTGAAATGGATTCAGAAAAGAGTACCAAGCTAACATATTGCATATTAACACAATAAGGAGAAAACAGGTTCTAAAATGTCTTTGAAAAGCCAAGGAATCTGGCATCCTTAAATTTCTTGGAAAAAAGTTTTCTGTTCCTACTGGTTTCAGTACATTGGATACAAGCGGATCTTAGATGTTTATAGGTCTTTACACTAAGAAGCTATTGTGGACATCCACCCCTGCTGCAGAGGAAGCATAAGAAACAGCGTCAGGCCGGGCGGTGGTGGCTCACGCCTTTAATCCCAGCACTCGGGAAGCAGAGCCAGGTGGATCTCTGTGAGTTCGAGGCCAGCCTGGACTACCAAGTGAGTTCCAGGAAAGGCGCAAAACTACACAGAGAAACCCTGTCTCGAAAAACCAAAAAAAAAAAGAAAAAGAAAAAAAGAAAAAGAAAAGAAACAGCTTCAGGCAAAGCAAAATTGAGCAAGTGAGCAAGCAGGCCTGTGTGGATGCAGGCTGGGGGCACTCACTTTCCAGTGAGGACAAAAAAAATAAAAGCAAAATAGATGATGTGAATTGAGTGCTATATTATGCATAGTTTTGAGTAATATTTGGAGGGGAAGCACCCCCAAGTCCTTTCCAACTCCTCCACAGATGGCTTCATAACAGGACTCCAGGTCCTGTGGAAGACTATGGCTTTCTTAGCCTCGGATCAACTTTCTTTGGTTAACTGGTGCTGAGTGCCTGCAGTAAATACTCCTTGGCACCAGATGATTTCTAGATATTTAGATACTGCACTGAGTAGAACCTTCGGGGAACTGACAGTCCCACAGAGGACTAACAAGATGTTCTGAGCTCTAGCCTTGGGCCACATGGGCTTTAAGCTTTTATGCTGCTGTATTATTCCAATCTAGCTCACCAACTTTGTAATGGAAATCCTGTTGGTCCCATTTCACAGGTGTGGGAACTGAGGCTAAGCAAGATGCTTAAGTGGCCTGGGGAACCTTGACTCTGAAGCCAGCGGTTACAGACACACTGTCTTCTTCCAGAGGACTGACCACCAGCAGCAGCTATGAAGGCAAGGCAGAGTTCAGTTTTGAATAATATTTGGAGGGGAAGCACCAAACATCATACCACAACATCTAAGGGTGGTCACTGAACACAGCAGGAAGAAGCACACCTCTCCTCCCCTTGCACAGCACCTGTGTCCACTGGCCATGGAGACCAAGCTCCCTTGTTCTCCTGTCTGATGTAAATCTGCCCCTGACACTCTACCAGGCAAATTAATCCGGTTGCTCTGTGCCTAGGGAGGGGAGTTTCGTTCCCAAGGCCCAGTCCCTGTTGGAGTCCCTCCTCAGAGGAACCTGTTTATCAGGAAGTAAGGCAGACAGAGTTTTACATGATGTAGCTGTACAGGAAAGTGTCAAGGAGCCAGCAAACTTTGTAAATGGCTGAAACAGCAAGGAGACGATAAACCAGAAGCGCCTGTGCTGAGGGTGCCTCCCAAACATTAGCATGCACTATCTATTTCATGTCAAATAACAACAACAAAAACAACAGAAATGACCACACACAGCCAGAGGTATATGTTTGCAGTAAGAACAAAGACAGCCATAAATATTCCAGGGAGCCAATAAAAGAAGATGAAGAAGAAGGAGGAAAGAAAAAAAAACAACAACCCAGAAGTGGTTAGCTCTCCAGCGTAATGGGTTCCATAAAAGCTTTCATTGTTAAGGGAGTCGGCTTTGGTAAGAGGTATATGAAGAAAGCCGAATGAATGTGAAAAATTGCATGCAATAACCAGAACCCAAAGATGATTATCAACCTCTGAATCCTGTATTTTGGAGCCAGTCAGTGCTGCTATTAGAAGATTGCCATTGTACGTTAAAGAAAAGCTTCTGTGGTCCTTTCCTCCCCTCTGGGGAAACAGAAAGTCAATATAGGCCTCTCCTCTGTCTCAGTCCATTTATGTGAACAATTATTGTAAAGATGTAATTCAATCTCACAGTGTTTCCCCAAGTCTAACTCCTGTGAACTTTCCAGCAGAATTCTGCACATACAACTCACCCAACCAAGAGCTGAACTGATTCCAGAGGAACCGCTTCCCTCCCATCTGCCCTTCACCCCCCAGCCCATTCTTTGGCCATCTGTGTGGGGTTTTTTGTTTTTTTGGTCCTTGGCTATTGACAGGACAGTGGATGACATTTAGGAAAGCTGACCTGTCTGAATCTCAATCATTCAGAGACTAGTCAACTAGAATTGCAAAAAAAAAACCCAAAAAACTGGTTTAAAAAAAAAAAATCAGGCTCCTAGTGTGTTTTTCTTATATTCTATGGGAAGAAAGCTGTCCTGTGCTTTTCTCAGCAGATGGCGGCAGCAAGGTCTTCTAGAATGTTTGTATATGAGGGTGGGGTAGACTGTTGAGAGATGACATTGCAGAACAGATGCTAGTGATTGATATTTCTGAAGTTCTGTTTGATGCAAATGAAATGTCCTAGGAAAACAGTTGCCTTTTCTCATGTAGCCCAACTGCCCTTGAGGGTTATGCAGCCCAGGATGACCTTGAAATCCAGATTTTCCTCTCTCTACCTCCACCTCCCCATGCTGTCGTTCCAGATGTGTATCCCACATCTGGTCTGTGCTGTGCTGGAGACAAAGCTAGGCTTCCTCCACAGTAGACAAGCTCTCTGCCAACTGAGCCCTGTTCCAGCCTCAACAATTGTTTCATTCTTGCTTGAAGTTGCCCCTGATTGGGAGTCTCTCAGTATCAGAGACATGAAGGCCATGCCACAACACAGCTGAAAACCTGAACGACCCATGTGAAATCACGATGAAACTCATTTGGTCAGATAGCCCTGAGATGGATTGTTTTCAAATCTCTCCTAACAGCTCAAAAACATTTACCTAAGAATTTGTAGCAGACCAGGCAAGTTGGCTCAGTGGTTACCGTGCTTCTGGACTGGAGTTTGCCGATGTGATGGAGGGAGAGGTCCACAGTCTACAAGTTGTCCTCTTACCTCCATAAGTACTTGTACACACACACACACACACACACACACACACACACACACACACACACACGCATACACACACACACACATACACACACACACACATTTGTACACACAAATAAGTGTAATTAAGATTTTCTTAATTAAAAAATAAAAGCACTTGTAGCCACTTCCTCATCACAGTTTCCCATGTGGTACTCCTGCTCTCTCCAGCATCCTTTAAGCCTGAACAAAGGAAGGGCCTGGAGGCCTGAGGGTTCTTAGCTTTACCTGAGGTCTGCACTCGACTAGTTTTTTATGACATGGGAAACCAAGACAGTGATGAAAAGGAAGAATTTATTGTTGCTAATGAGAGATGGAAAGAAATTAGTCAGTGGGTACTTGATTTCCCAAAGAGGGCAAGAAGGCCTGGATGATACAGTTGTGTGGGGTGAGTATCAATAACAATTACTACACTGTGCATTTCAAAAAAGCTAGAAATATGCATTTTTAATGCTTTCCCCACAAAGAAATGATAAATGAGGTTGAAGAAGTGTGTAGCCCAGTCAGTAGAACGCTTGTTTAGCATGCATGAAACCTAGGTTCAATCTCTAACACCATATAAAACCCAGAGCTCACATCTGTAATCCCTGCACCCAAGAGACAGGTGGAGACAGGAGGATTCAAAGACATCCTCATCTCCATAGCAAGTTCGAGAGCAGCTTGGGCACATGGACAAAATGAGAGGGGGTGTAGTTTTGCCCTGACCTAAACATTACCTATGTAATATGTACTAAAGCATCACTGGGTGCCCCATTAGTATACGCAACTTTTATATGTTTGTTGTCAGTTAAAAGCTAACTATAAGATGAAGTTTGAGCTACAGAATTGGAGGTAACATGCTAGGAAGAAGCCCCAATAAAAACGACCTGGGCTGTGGGTTTCCTTGTGACACATGGCACAGACAGGGTGTGCAACAGGAGCTCAGTGGGAGGAGCAGAATAAGCAGGAGAATGAGTGAAGGCTGCTGGGAAACACGGTGCCACCTTTCCTTCCTCTCTTGGATGTCGGGGGAGCCTGTGTGACAGTCATGTAAGTCTATGATCCTAAGGAGTGGGCACTGCAAGTCTCTCAGTGTGCATGTCTGTCATCTGACTGTTTGTCTGTTTGCCTGTCTGCCTGCCAGTTCATGTTTATGTTGAATCCAGGGCTGTCCACACGTTAGACAAATGATTTGAGCTATATTTTGAAGGCAAAATAAATAAGATTTGCTAGTGGGTTGGATACATGCTTTGAAAATAAAAGGTGGAGTCCAAGGGGAACATTTAAAAATTTTGTTGTTTTGTCTTGAGAATTTGATGCATGTATACACTGAAATATGATCATATCCACCCCATATGTCTCCCAGTCAACTCCCCTTCTATCCCCCCCCACACACACACACCAACAGCATTTCCCCTCTCCTAGGACCTTCTTGTTTGATTTGATAACCCACTAAGACAATTAGTGCTTCCTACACGTGCATGGGTGTGGGGACATCTGCTGGGGCATGACACCCTCAAAAAAGAGTGATTCTCCCTCCCCCAGCAGCTATCACCTGCCAGTAGCTTCTCAGTGAGGGGTGGGGCCTGGAGATCTCACACACACACACACACACACACACACACACACACACACACACACACACACAGAGGGGTGGGGCCTGGAGATCTCTCTCTCTCTCTCTCTCTCTCTCTCTCTCTCTCTCTCTCTCTCTCTCACACACACACACACACACACACACACACACACACACACACAGGGGGTGGGGCCTGGACTTTTGGCTGGCTTGATCTTGTACAGGTAATCACAGCTGCTTTCTGTTCACGAGTGTGACAACTATGAAAAATCTAGAAGACAGCATTTCACTGCACTCCTCCATATCCTGTGATTCTTACATTATATTTTTGACCTGAAATACAGAAATATGGGGGTGCCATCTGCAGGAATAAGAGAGCTGGGGAGCATAGCTAGGGTGAGGTAAACCTCTACAAGGGAGCTACCAGGGAGGTGTTTGTATACATACATCTGGAGTACAGTAGGAAAAGCCGGGAAAGAAGAATATGCTGGGTAATAATGGGCTCCCAGGAACTGGGGGCAGAGCCCTAGAATGAAGTATGCTGTAAATACTCTACCCTGGCTGCCATCTAGTTGCCAACATGAAATCACTGTCATGGTGAAGAATGTGTATATTCTGCTCCTGTGGCCAGCAACCTGGCTCCGGCATGTCCCTTAGAATCAAACATAAATGTGGGAATTGCCATGGCACTAGATGGTGGCATGTATGGAATGGAGAAAATAAGGGAAGAAATTCTGCATGGAGCCCTGGACAGTCCCGTGCTCAGAGCTGGGGAGATGAGGAGCTAAGGGGAAGGGTTTCAGGAGGGAGGAAGTGCCCAGCTGGCCAAAGCTACTAGTGGTGAGTTTGGCAATATGGAGCCTTGTGAGCTGGCGGAAGCAGTTCAGGGTGGTGTAGGGAAAACAACAGCCTAGAACACTTCAAAACCACCCTGGCCCCTCAAAATAGCAGCACCTGGAGCTCCGCAGGCTGGCTCTGGCAGCTGAACCTGTATTAGAACAATGCACTTGGAGCCTTTGAATTAAGTAGTTTTCAGATTCCAGTGATGTCAGCACCAGAAAAGAATTAGATGGGTCTTTTGGCTTAAAGGACTTGGAGGAACAGAGAGGAAACCAACCTACCTCCATCATTTGAAAAGGTGCTTAATGCTCTATACAAATCCCCAGTCCTGCTAATTGTCTGTTTCCTGTGGTTTAGGAATAAAAGCCAGGGCCTTTCATCTGGAGTCACTGACCAGCACTTCATTTTGTGTACAAAGTTGTGGAGGACGTTTTCTGATTAGCATCTGAACTCATGTATTTTGGGGCTGTCTGTTGGTTAGTTCACATTGCTCTATACTTGAGGACAATAGCAAAAAGGGACATCTGGGACACATGGGGCTGTGAGATGAATTCCATCAGTGTTCTCCATTTTTAAACCTTCATTTCTAGGCAAATATGGTGGTGCAATATTTCTGCATACACAGAACTAACTAATTTTCCTGGGCATGGCTCTTTGCTATCTTATGATTGATCATTCGCTCATCCACTCAAAAACCGGCAAAGGGGCTGAGGGTGTAGCTCAGTTGGTAGAGTACCTTCAATTCTCAGCATCTCATCAATTGGGTGTGGTGCTAGAGGCCTGTAATCTGAGCATTTGAGAGGTCATCAGTGGCTGGGGGACCTCAAAGGCATCCCTGTATATATAGCAACTTTGAGATCAGCCTGGGTTACATGAGACCATGTTTCAAAAGAAAAACCAGCCAACAATAACAGCAAAGAAGTCACGTGGAAGAGAAGGTGAGGCAAGTATTTCCAACAATACAGCACCAGAGAACGTGTTATGCTCTAAAAACAATAAGTAACCAAGGCTTACGAGGCTATCAACACTGGCTGGGCCTAGATCCTAAGGGCTTTAGAATTGATGTTGAAAGAATAGGTTTTATCTTGGAGGCACAAAGGACTTTAAACATAAAGGACATCTTGGTCTGATTCATGTTTTAATGCTTGAGACAGAAGACCAAGCTCAAGGGAGTAATTACTGACTTTAATAGCGCAGGTGGCTAGGTCAGGACAGGGTAGTTTTTGAGATATCACAGAGGAAAACTGACCAGGCTCGGTAAACAACCAGATGTATCAAGGAGAGGGAAAGCGGGCAAGGACTCTAGCTCCCTTGGTCACCTTCCCAAGTATCACTGAGTCTCACTCCCTTCCAGTCACTCTTACTGTCTGTGTGTTCCTGTCACCAAACACTCTAGTTGTATGATGTATCAACAAAAGAGGCTGATTTCTTAAGTGCTAGAGGCTGGGTTCCAATTAATGACCCTGTAGATTCCGTGTTTGGTTAAAGTCACTTCTGGTCCATAGATGGCACCTTCCTGCTGTGACCTCACCTGGTGAAAGGAACAAGGGATCTTTGTGGGGGGGGTCTTTGAAAAATGTGGGAGTGCTGCCCCTAGAGGCTCCACATCACAACTCATCATCACCCAAAGGCCCTGCTATAAAGACCATCCCGTGGGGGTTCCAGTCTGAATTTGAGGGAATCCAATCACCCAGCCCATAGTTGCTCACCCCCAATTCCCTGCAGCGTTCACACAAAATTGCTCCTTACCCCATCACTGTCTTCTGTCAGGTCAGGGAACGCCCTTTCTTCTGCTCAAGCATTTACCATCCCTTCTGTGTGGTCTTGCCTTCACTGTGGCTGAGATGCTGTTTGGGGACCTCTTCTGTTTCTTCCCTGCTTTCTGTCAATTGTGCCCTGTATGGTTGTTCTGTTGCCTCTTTCTAGCAGTTAATGCCCTTTGCAGACCTCTTCAGGGACCTGCTCCGTCTCTCTGACTCCTCTGCACATGTCTGGAGCTCTGGGTGCCTGCAGTTGGCTGTTGATGTGGGAAGGCCCAGACCAATATGAGTGGACCCATCCCTGGGTAGTTAGGCCTGGGATGTATAAGAAAGCAAGCTGAGCAAGACCTGGGGTACAAGCCAGTAAACAGCTCTCCTCCATGACCTCTCCTTCAGCTCCTACCTTCACATTCTTGCCTTGAGTTTTTGTCCTGACTTTTCTCAGTGATGGACTGCTTGCTACCTGGAGGTATAAGCTGAAATACACTCTTCCCTCCCTAAGCTGGTTTTGGGCAGAGTGTTTTATCACAGCAACAGAACCTGATTAGAACACACCATGATCACAAAGCAGCCAGGCACAGGTTTCTGGTTTTTCAAAGGTTGGTTAATTAGCATTGTGTGTGTTGATAAGTCGACCTGACGACATAAAATGCCTGATTCTCTCTTACGGTTTTATTATCTTTAATAAATCTGACCACCTCTTGACATTCCCAAAGAAAGTGATTCAACAAGCCTTTTATGAATTAAAAATGGGAGAAAATGAGTCATTGAAACATAGTTTTTCTTTTAAAGCCCAGCTTTTAATTTTGAAGTCACTGTAGATTCTCACATGTTGTCCTTCACCCAGTACCTGCCAGTGGTCACACCTTAGAATAAGTACTAGCTGGGATATGACTTATCTATATGGTCGCTGAAACTGTGACGCAGACACTTAAAGGGACAGAGAGACATTCTGGCTTATAGTCTAAAAGCATCATGGCAGTGGGAGCATGGAGTGGCTTGTTCACATCATGCTGGGTCAGGATACAGCTCTGCTTCCTGCTGTGACACTGTGACCTGCCACCACAGTTCCAGACAGCAGTCTTTCCAGACCATAACAAGTTAGCTCTTTAATGACATCCTTACTGATAGAAATTAGGGAACCATGCATTCCTGCCCTGGGTTCAGAGATGTTTACATTTCCTTACATCCTCAAATGCTTGATATTTATTTTTCTCTAAAATCCTCCTCCACTTTCCTCTCCAGAAAGAAACCGTTGGTCCTTAAATGGTCCCTGACAAAGAACTGATGACACTGGGGGACTAGTGGAGTCACTAGTCTCCAAGATGAAGCCTCAGCACTGGGCTTGATTTTCTAGAACTTAATAATGGAAAAATGAGCCTTTCTGTTTCCTTTTTGCTGGATCAAAAATATGATTTCTGGGACTGGAGAGACAGTTCAGTGGTTAAGAACAGGGGCAGCTCTTCCAGAGGTCCTAAATTCAATTTCTAGCAGCCACATGGCAGCTCATAATTGTCTATAACTGTAGTCACATGGGATCCAATGTCCTCTTTGGGTGTACATACTTGCAGACAAAACACCCACACATATAAAATACATAAATAAGTAAACCTGAAAAATGAGATTTCTGTCCTGGATCTTTGGAGCTCAGGCTCTGCCTAATTAGAGGCAGAGATACATTTTACAAGGTCCCTGTAACCACAGTCTTTGCTTCTGAGGAGCCCAGTGTGACCTGTCATGAGCTTCACAGTAGATTAACGTAGGGAAGAGAGGGAAGGAAAAGCCATTGAGTTCAGTATTCACTAAAGACTTGGCTTTTAAAATCAAACTAATTATGAGATATAGCTCAGTTGGCAGAGTGCTTGCCTAACATACACCTAGCCCCGGGTTCCATGCCTAGCACTCCATAAGCTGGGCATTGTGCTGTGTACTAGTAATCCAGCACTTAGGAGGCTGACATAGAGGAATTCAGGTGTTCAAGGGCATCTGTGCTGCATAGTTCCAGGGCAGTTGGGGCTAACAGAAAACTTACCTCCTCATCCTCATCCTCATCTAGGCAAATTAGGAAATAGTTCTGATTCTTTTTCCCCTTCCTTTCCCATTTCTTTTCTTTTTCTTTTTAGTCAGGAAGATTGTCCCTACATGGGACCAAAACTGGAGAGAGTCTCAGTGTGAGGGAGGGAGTTGGCCCAGCAGGACATCAAGGCTTGTGAGCCACATCCCTCAAAGCTGAGATGGGATTTAAGAGATGCAGGCAGCTTCCCAGGGTTTATGCTGATTGATAGGCTTCATTGTGTCCTAGAGATTAGAGAAATAAGAGAAATACCATGTGACAATTAACAAACAGGCAGGAACCCGGAGAAACACATGACAGATCAGTAGATTTATGGAAAACAGTGCTGACAGGCCCATTTTTCAGAGTTCAGCGTTTCACCTGCAGAATTTAAAATAAAGAAAAAACTCCCAAGATTCATCTTCCATTTCAGATGCTTCACTTAAGTGAGAACACAGTGAGGCAGGTTCTCTGTCCTCTGTACCTGCTTTCAGGGAGAGAGGTTGCTGGAATAGCTGTAGAAGCTGAAACACATTTCTCTTTGCCCCACTTGATACTCCCAAGGTTACTGACAACCTGAAAATGGGCAGAGATGTACCAAGCAAGAGATTCAAGTTAGCAACAGCCCCAGGTAAAACATAAACATAGAAGGGGTTGATTTTACAGTGTTTCTTAGTTTTTCTTTGAATTTTTTCCTTCCAACCTTCAGCTTTTTTGCCCTCCTCATTGCCTCTTCCTCTGTCTGCGGAGAAATCATGTGATTACTCACATGTAGGTGAAGTGACTAGCATTCACTATGTTCTGTGTCTCACAAGACTTCACATTTGGTTAGAGTTCTTGAATCAACTATTTACATCACTTCAGCTCTCTTCTTGATTTACTCCATCAACTCAATTACAAAACACCTCTCCCCGTCTGAGGGACACCGTGAACTCTTCCCGGTGCACAGACGTGCTTTTCCACCTTTCTCCACAGGAAAATGAAAGCTGCACAAACAAAAGGAAGAGAAGAGTTAGAGCACAACCATGACCTAGATTCTAAACCCTGGGTGGGGTAGCTGAGGAACACTTCCCCAGAAGACCAGCTGCCCAGCTGTGGGGATCACTGTGCTTCTCTCCACTGGCTTAACTGGGGTCACTTGTTGATTCCTAGGAGAAATTTTTGTTCATTGGGAGACCTCACTGGATTTGGTGCTGGAAGCTTTTCAGCTTCTAATTATGGTGTTTAGAAGATAATGGAGACAGCTTAAAATAATAAGAATGCTGCTAAAAGGAGTAGAGGGTGGCTTCGTGACAAAAAGAAATGTTGGTTCTGTGTACAGTGTGCATTTAGCCTGTCCGCAAATACACAGCTTTCCGCAGGTACCATGGGAGACGCGTTTAGGAGGAAGCCATGAACCTGGAGGTTCTGAGTTTTGCTTTCACAAGCAGCTGCCGAAGTTAGAATAGCGGCTTAATAGAAATTAGAGTTTATCCTTTTGAATCCCCCAGCAATTTGCCTCTGTTGGGCCGCAGGTCATTATGATGCAAAGAGAAAGGCTCCGGGAACAGGGTGTGATTCAGGCCTGCATTCCTGTTGCCACGTCTAATTCAGCTGAAAGCCCTCAGTACAGTGAGTGCACTTCCTGGTCTTTGACCCTTCCTGGGAGCTTTTGAAAAGGAGAGATTGTGTAGAACACTAACCTCCTTCTCTATATTCACTGCCCACTAAAGTCAGTAAACCCACTCAGAGGCCTGCAGAAAAGCGCCTTTTAGAAAACGCACCTCCACCTCCCTCCTAGGTTAACACAGGGCGTCCACCTTCCTACTTCTCTCCCCAGCAAACTGAAGTACTCGCCTGCAAAACAGACGCTAAATTTCCCAAAGCATCTCTTGCTCTTTGGCACAAATGGGCCAGTGACACAGAGGACAGTCATTTTAAAATCTCTAAGCTTAAACTGACCAAAGAGAGATAAAATACAGAGAGTGAGATCCAACACAAGAGATGTTTCATAAGTCAACTCTGCTGTCAGACTTTAATCTGCACCATGTCCTCCTAGGGCACCCCAGTTTACAGACAGGCAACTGGAGAGAAGAGAGATTAAGCAACTTGCTTAGGCCACACAGCCAATGGGCAGAGTGAGGGTGATCTGACCCCAGGAAACCTGAATCCAAGGTCTACCCGTTCCTCTCAGGCTGGGAGCGGAGCTGGACTTGGAAGACTCATAGAAGAAACTGGTAAAGGAAATTACAGAATAGATGAGCAACTATAAACAACTGATTCTTTCATTCATTTTTAAAGGCCATTTAAAGTCAAGTTCAGAATCCAGGAGGTTGAATTAAAACATACAGGTACACTGCTTCATGTGTAATACTAGGTAGGGCCAATAGGAGCCAAAGGCCCAGTACCTGAGTGCTATGCTTAGCAGTTAACGTGAAGAACAAGGGGGTCTTCTGGCCACTAAGTTTGTCTATACTTCTAAGTTTTCCAGCTGAAGGTTACACCCTAGAGCAGTGGCTTTTGCAGATGATCTACAGGGTGACGTCCTCACTGGATGGATAGATCTGAACAAACTAAACCATCCCCTCAAATACTGTCAAAACAAAAATTGCACAGCAGAACAAACTCAAGGACTCAAACCAAATTACAGGCCCCCAGGAATCTTTAGTTCCCCAAACACCTGCCCTAGGGCAAAGCAAAGAAGCTAATTGGTGTGCACTGAGCTTGCCAATCACAGAGGATTTCCAGGGTAAAATGGAAATCCCCTGGGCTGTGGAAGCAGTAGGGTTTCTAGGCAGTGAATAGGCCCCAGAGGAATTGCCCCAGAGCACAAAGAAGGGTTTCTGCTCTGTGGTCACTAGCCTGAGCCTTTAGGCATCCAAGGGGAACTTAGAGGGCACACACTCAATAAAAGAACTGGAGAACCCTCCGCAGGCCTGTTAGAATTGTTGCAGGTGCCAGTGACCGTGTGCTTAGGTGATTGATCATTTTACTTGAGCAAAATCTGCCCTCTGCAAAAACAAGGAGATGGCAATATTAACTGATGAGATTAGCTTGGAAACAAGGCTGTCAGGTTTGAGCAGTGAGCTGGCATAGCCAGTGAGTTCTGTGCCAGGTGTGATTACAGTGAACTGAAAACTTTCCACACACTCTGCCACCAGGTCAGGACTGATAGATTCTGATAGTCTCTATGGACTGAATGCCCAACGCTTGAGAAGGAGGTGCTCCAGCACAGTCTGCCAGGCACCCATGTGTTGGTCCTTCAATGAGCAAAGAGGGTCCAGAGCCAAAGCATCTACAACTCCTCTCCCAGAACACTGCAGAATGGGGCCCCAAGACTGGTAGAGCAAGTTTTTGTTAGCAACTGTGGTGGTTTGAATAAAATGGCCCCCACAGGCTCATAGGGAGTGACACTATTAGATGTGGCCTTGTTGGAGTAGGTGTGGCTTTGTTGGAGGAAGTGTGTCACTAGGGGGCAGGCTTTGAGGTCTCAGATGCTCAAGCCAGGCCCAGTGTGGCACAATCTCTTCCTGCTGCCCATGGATCCAGATGTAGAGTGCTCAGCTCCTCCAGCACCATGTCTGGCTGTATGCCATCATGCTTCCCACTATGATGACAATGGACTAAACCTCTGTACTGTAAGCCAGCTTGAATTAAATATTTTCCTGTTGGGCCCTGGGCCCTCCCCGACTCCCCTCCTTGAGTAGCTGCTGCCTTGCTTGCTGACCTTGACCAGATGTCCTCCCTATGCTAATTCCCTGCCGGTTTCCTTCCTCCTGCATGCTTACTGGAGGTTCCTTGTTTGTGTACCCTGCATTTGGTGTAAACAGCTAGGGAGCAAGAATGTGAAACGTTTGTAGTGAACTTCTGCCCTCCAGGTTCTCCCATTGTGCTGTAAGCCTGTATTTAAGGCCTCCTCCCTCCTTCAATAAACCACATTGGGCATTCTGCTGAGACGAATGACCCACTGTCTTGTCTCTGTTTTTCAATCCTTAGCCCCTCGCTCGGACATGGTGAACGGGTAGTAATGCGGGCGTTACTGCTACATTTTCCTTTATAAGAATTGCAGTGGTTGGGGCTGGAGAGACGGCTCAGTGGTTAAGAGCACTGACTGCTCTTCCAGAGGACCCAGGTTCAAGTCCCAGCATGGTAGCTCACAACTGTCTGTAACTCCAGTTCCAGGGAATCTGACACCTTCATACCAATGCACATAAAATAAATTAAAAAAGAAAAAAAAAGTTGCAGTGGTCATGGCATCTCTTCACAGAAATAAAATCCTAAGATAGCAACCATGGAATGGTGACAATGACATAATAAAAATGAAGAGCCTTATGAGTAATATATTCAGTAATGTAGCTGGAGTTTGAGGTCAGAAGGCCCAGCTCCTCAGAAGGCCCAGCTCCCATAGCCCAATGGGCCAGGCTCAGCCACCCAATTAAAGAGAGGAGTGATGATGAGCAGCAGAGAAGAGATTTACTCAGTGTGACACATTCAGAAGGGATAAAAAGGACCCAGTGACTCCAACTCCATTTTCTTCTTTAAAAAGTTTTTTTCAAATTTTAATTGTATGTTGTAAGGAACATGTAAGGCCTAGGGTGAACAACCCTGGTCAGGAGTGATAAGTAATAGAATGACGTAAGTAAACCACAAATGGAGTAGTAATAAGCTATAAGCTATGTGTGGAAGTAGGGATAAGACTAGAAACCTAGCCAGAAAGGGATATAAAAGATGAAGCCTCAGACCCAACCAACAGAGCTCATCAGGCCCTCGCGTGAGACGACTTTCCTCCGCCAGAGATGTGAGATCCTGTCCCCAGTGCATACGTGGCTGACCTGAGGAAGGCCGACCCAAGATCCAGAGGAACAGACGTGGCGAGTCCGGACCTGTACACCCAGCGAAGTACTCCTGCTTCCACTTGGAAGACAGGATGAATATTGCTTGTAATCTTACTGTGTGAATAAATGAGTGTTATACTAAGTCTGAATCAAGAGTGATTATTCCTCCCCCGTAACCGGGGTATATGCTCGCTACATATGTATATGTGTGCATGTGTGTGTGTGTGTGTGTGTGTGTGTGTGTGTGTGTGTGTATGTTATTGTTAAAATACAAAACAACAACAAAAACCATACCAAAGTCCTGGCCAAGAGAGTAGATATCTGGCTTGGGTAGAAACTGAACACTCCAGTTGTGCATCAGTCACTTTGACTAAGAAATCATCCCTAGGAAGGCTGCTGATCTTCATCATCACCCTAAAGAGAGATGAGTGGAATAACTAGCCCTTTAATGAGATACTGTACTTTTCCTTCACAGAATTCCTTCCTCTAGGACAGTAGCTAACAGACTGCAGCCTTGTAAGGGTCCATAATTTCTTTTCATCCATCTCCTTTCTAAGTGTGATTTCCT
Organism: Peromyscus eremicus; assembly: GCF_949786415.1. NCBI lineage: Eukaryota > Metazoa > Chordata > Mammalia > Rodentia > Cricetidae > Peromyscus > Peromyscus eremicus. Next base: position 65,395,139 of record NC_081430.1, read on the forward strand.
TAATGCTTTGGGCTCCCCACCCCCATCCCATGTAGTCTGTAGGTTTCCCTGGTCCCTCCAGACCCCTGCAGTCCTGTGGCCTGCTTATAAAATAATCACTCAGAAGCTTAATATTTTTATAACTGCTTGGCCATTAGTTCAGGCTTATTACTGACTAGCTCTTACCACGTGGCTTGGTACCTTTTCTCAGTTCTGCCTTGACATGTTGCTTACTCTATGTCTGGCTGACTCCTGACTCTGCCCTTCCTCTTCCCAGAATTCTCCTAATCTGCTTGTCCTGCCTATACTTCCTGCCTGGCTACCAGCCAATTAGCATTTTATTAAACCAGTGTACAAAAGCATTATCCCACAGCAACCCCGGGCAACATTTTGAGCTTCCTTGCTTTCTCTCTAAAGCTTCTCTTCCAGCCATGAAGATGCTTGTCCACTTCATCTCTGCTCCACACCAGCTTCAGTGACATGGCTTTTCCCTTTTAACCTTCCCTGGGCAGCTGCTGAAGTTTGCAGCTTGCCTGCCCTCCAGTCTTTCTTTAAACTCCAATAAAATTGTTCTTGAGCTCTATTTGAGTCCATTCCTAAAGCCTTTTCTTAGTGAGACTAAGAACCCCGAGAAAGTAACCCGATTTCCCCTGCATCACTGTGTGTACATGTGTGTGGGTGCCTATGGAGGCCAGAGGTGTATCCTCTTGGATTTGAAGTCATAGGCAACTGTGAGTCTTCTGACACAGTACTGTGAGTCAAACTTGCATCTTCCTAAAGAACAGCAAAGGTTCTTAACCACTGAACCATCTTTCCAGCCCCACAGGTCCATCTTTGAGATGATGTTTAAGTAGAGAAGGGGTTGAGATTGAGAACAGAGGTTTGCATGATCAAGCAGTTCTAGCCAAGGTATGGTCTAGTGGAAAATTGCCTTAGCTCTCTGGTCCTTAAGGCTTGAAAGCAAACTGATTCTAGTGAGATAATTATTTCTTCTTCTGGGAATGGTCTAGCCAACATAGATGATTGCCCCTACAAGGGAGTGACCTGGCCCTAATGGATGACTGTCCTTACACAGGGATTGGCCTATCCTGGTTTACTCTTCCTAGAATCCAAGGTTACTACAGATTTAGGACAATGACATCTCTGTGCCTTCAGGCTTACAGGTAGTGAGCTAGGTCAGGCAAAGAGAAACTCTGAGTGGTCATCATACCTTGCAGAATCAGGCAAGCATACGATCTAAAGTACAGGAAACAGACAGTGAAGGCAGAGATGCCAGACCTTTAACCTACTTTTGTTGCCTTGTGGGCCCAAATGGGGAGTCAGTGCTGTCTAGCAGAAGCAATGTCTCACTGCCTGTTAGAGGGAGTGTTGCACATGGATACCTATATGCCTCTTGCTTACTGTATTTGTAAGAGCCTTGGGTCAATAGCCAGACAGCTGAGAGTAAGCCTCAGGCACAGCACTTCCCTGATGAGCATAGGCAAGAACGCTACCTCACCTTCCCGAGACCATAAAGCACTTACCCCAAAGCAGCATTTTAAACGATGGCACATTTTACAAACCTAAGTCCAGCCTGGGAAACAATCCTCAAGATGGAATCTTTCAAGCAGGAAGTTTATTGGATAGGCTCTCTGGATCTATATCCTTGGGGATGTGAGGATGAGGCAAGCTAGACAGGCAGGGGACAAGGAGACAGACTGCATGGTTGGTGCCCAAAGCTGATGTAATAGCAGCACCTGTAGGCGGAGTTTTCCTGTCCTGACTGCCTGCTCCCAAATAACTGGCAGCTGCTTCCGAAATAACTGAGTTGGAGACTTAATATAAATTATAAAAGATCAGCTGATAGGTCAGGCTTGTTACTAGCTAGTTCTTACATTTATGTTAACCCATATTTCTTATCTAGGCTTTGCCATGTGGCTTGGTACCTTTTCTCAGTACAGCATGCCCATCTTGCTCTCTCTGCGTCTGTTGGCGACTCCTCTGACTCCGCCCTTCCTCATCCCATCATTCTCCGTTTGGCTTTCCCACCCAACTTTATCCTGTTCTATTGGCCAGTTACCTTGTTTATTAAACCAATCATAGTGGCATATATTCACACAGTGTACAGAAAGATTATTTCACAGCAAGCACTCCCCCACTCCAAATAGCTGGAACCAGTCTAGTTGATTGAAATGACTGCTGTCTTTTGCTGCAGTATATTGGTATCCCCCTTCCCATCTGACATGATGACACACCCAAAGAAAGCCATGTAAGGACAAATGGAGGTAAACCTTAGGCTCGAAATTATCCAATAGATATTTCTGAAAAGGACTCTCCAAGCTATGTAGATAACAATATTGAGCCACATCCCAGGGGCTTCTAACAAAGAAAGGAATATCAAGTGAATAGAAGATTCAAACTGCAGAGCAAGGCCAAGACCAAAAAAGGCCCCAGGAAGTCCCAGAGAGAACTGTGGAGCTGAGGTGACTTCAGGTAGCCTGAATGCAGACAAGAGGCTCAAGCCTCATGGAAGGAGGAAGGAAGAAGTCTACTGTCTGGGAGATACAGACGTCAAGATGTTGATCGGCTAAACGCTAATCTGTTCGTGGATGAGACCAACATAACCCTTCCCCTTTGGCTTCTGCTTCCTGATTCGTGTCTAGCTAACATTCAGACGCAAACTTGGTTCTTCCTCCTTTCCTGTGTCATCGCCATGACATTAACTGGTCCCTTACCACTCTTCCATGCCCTGTGGTGGAGGAATAAGAGAAAAAGGAATAAGGAATCATACTCCTTCATCACCACCTGAAGAGGGTTTAAACTCCCACTGGGAGAGGGCCTCACCTTGAGGGAGGTTTCTTTCTGGAGATGTCTTCATCAACAGAGAGCCTGCAGCAGCTAGACTAAGTACCGGCGTCCTGACAGGCAGCTGTTGGGGCCAGCACTATACTATCCACTACAGTGGTCATCATTAACAAGACCACTACCAATAAATATTTCATATGCAACGAAACCCACTGCAACCCCTGGTACCCATACAGGGAACAGATTTCCACTGTTGGTCTGGGGACCACCAAATAGAAGTCCCCTTCTTGAAACACTAAGAGCTGACTTCCTAGGAGTCACAGGATTCAGGAGGAGTGAGTCCCTGTGATACATGCTTTTCTGAAAGTCCTTGTGTTTTTGAGACTGTAGCTCCTGTCACTTGAGCTGGCCTCTAACTTTCTATGATTCAGGACCTATCTCAAACTTCTGATCCTCCCACCCGAGGTTCTCACCCGTTTGTGCTAACACACATTACTTGCTATTCTGAAAGTATACATTGTACATCACTAGCCCACTTCCCAAACTGCACCTAAGGAAATGTCTACCTCTCAAATCTACTTGGAAAAGATAAGGGCTTTGATTGTTTCTATTTTAAGGCTATATTGCTACTGATGTTTATCCTTGAGATAGGAGAGCAAAATTATGGCTGAAAGATGAAAGATTGTTTAAGATCACATAATTGATACACTCAGGCTAAAGTCTTAGAGTTTATCAATTTGGGTGTTGCTTTACAGCAGTCATTTCAAGGGAGGGAAAGATCTGTTTGCAGTGACCTTTAAGAACTTGGGTGCTTTGGGTTTGTTTGTTTGTTTGTTTGTTTGTTTTATCATGTATAGACATAAAAATGCATCCTGCCAAATCTCCTTTTTTTTTTTTCCTTTAAATTGAAGCCATCTGAGAGAGGCCATGATATTTAGCCAGGTGACTAACTCTCTAGGAGTTTTTATCCTCTTGGGCATGGGATTTCTGAAAACACTGGTTCAATAATCCAAAAGTATTGGGGTGCTGGGGGGAGGATTAGTTATCTTTCAAGTTCCAAAGATTCCTGGGAACCTGATTCAGACAGAGCAGTGGGGGGAAACTGCCAAGGGGGCAGTGAACAGAGGGTGGGTATTAGGAAACAGCAGCTGTGGTGTTCCTTGCAGGATGGAGGAGGAAGGGCACCAAGCCGGAAGAGACACAGAGGGAAGCGGAGCCCTGCACAGCACCATTTCCTCAGCAGGTCTCCTCTGGCATCGCCTAACACAGATGCTTCCACCGTTTCTCTAGAAGCCACACACAATCTGGAGTTAAACCACCAGTCCCCCTCCAGGTCCCATATTGCTTCTGCCAATTGTTTAAAAGTAAAATGAGATATGAGAAAATTCTAGAAACAAAAATCTTCAGCAATCCTGGTAATATCTGTTTTCTGGTGACATGAGTTCTCAGAGACCCTAATGTGACACAAAGACCTGCTCAAGTCCCAGGTGACTGGTCCTGTCCAGTGGGCACCAAGCAGGCTCACTCTACCGACAGTGATGGACGTTTGAAAATTGTCTGCTGGCTGCTTGAAGATATTTTCATTTCTGATGGGCCTGTAATCTGTGAGAAATGAACTTCAATTGCTTTTTCTGCAAGTACTAAAAAGTTACTCTTCCATCTTGGAGGGCTCCAGCAAAGCACATGTCAAGGACTGGTAGGTCAGTGGGACTGAAATCACAGCTCTGAAATGAACACTTGATACTGTATATAAATTGAATGATCAGCTGGGTGATTTTAGAACTACCTGGGTGGAATTTATGTGTCTTCTGGATGAGATGATGGTTCTAGGCCAATGGGAGTACCTGACACACAGCACTGCAATCAGCAGGTGAGGGAGGAGAGCTGGGCGGGAGGAGGTGGGTGAGTGGCTTGACCTCCAGTCTTTTCACCCCTCTCCTTCTGATTGTCCTTCAGCGTGAGTGCAGCTACTTACAGAGCCTTGCTGCTGTGTGCGAGCCTGCACAGGATGGCTCGGCATTCGCTTGCTCTGTTGAGAGATGGTCAAGTGTGCCTTGACCTCCATGTCCCCAGCAGATTGGGATCTTCTGAGAGCAAGCCTAACGATTTGCAGCTTTGGTTTGGAAAAGTGAATCATTAGTGATGGGTGATTTCTTTTTCAGAAGATGGCTAATATTCATACACTAAACTCCAATCTTTTCATTTAGACCCTGGATACTCAGGAAAAGATTGAGAGGAAGAAAGAGTTTACAGAGAGGGAGAAATAATATGAGAGAGAGACTGTTGAGATTGTAGAAGAGACAAAAATGAAAACAAACTGAACAGGGTGAGAGGAAGGGGAGACACATGGAGGGTGGATGAGGTGTCTGAGCAAAGGAGAAAGAGACCAGGAGAAAGGGGTTAACAAAGGAGTAACTCTGAATTATTCAAAATGTTGATCATTACAGCTCTCATAGCTATCTTTTCTAATTATTCTCTTTTCTTTCTCTTTTTTTAAAATATTTTTTCATTTTAGTTTTGACATGCATCCGTGCTTTGCCTGCACGTTTATCTGTGTGAGTGTGTCACATCCCCTGGAACTGGAGTTACAGACAGTAGTGAGCTGCCATGTGGATGCTGGAAATTGAACTCAAATCCTTTGGAAGAGCAGCTAGTACTCTTAACTGCTGAGCCATCTCTCTAGCCCTTCTTTTCTATCATCAGTGGTTCTTGGTGGGAATAATCTATTCCCTTCTTGTCTTCTAAGTTGTAGTAACTCCTATGACAAACACTACTGGAATTCCTTTAAAGGAAGTATTGGGGGAAATGGAAATGAAAGGAAGAAAGGATGGACAAAAGGCTCTCCTGCTGTTGCCAATCTGCTCAGGATGCAAGGCGTCTAGGTTTGTGCTCAGTATGCGTGTTCTCCACAGAATTCTCCCGAAGGATCAGAGCATCATAAACAGTCTTAGTATTCAAACTTACCCACTGCACATGGCTTCAGTTGTACCACCTTGCTAGATCTCCTGTGAACGTGGGGAGAAGACTGAGTACATTTGGAGCACAAGACTGGATTATTTTATGCATAGGACCTACTGGGGTTTCCATACATGATACCTCATTAACTATGTGTGCCCGGTTTCTCATTTCCCATATAGCATCTTCATTTGGCTAATTGCCAGTTCCCATCTGCTGCCATTTTTGGTCCCAGAAAGGAAGCATGAGTTCCAGGTTATTTTAACAAGTCATTTAACAAGGGCCGAATATGAACAGCATATCAACTTTGATTAAGACTGGGGATTCTGCTTGTCACAGCAGAAGTTATTGAAGCACATTAATAAGTTGTTAATTTTTTAGTACAGGTAAGACATAGAAAGAAGGGTTCAAAAGAGGGCTGTTCTGCTTTGATAGCTGATGATATTTAGGTGTATCTCAATTGATTAACCTCAAACAGACTCCAAAAGCTGTGGGCCACATCTTTGCACAAGCAAACTAGGATTCATGCTCAGAATTACTCGATTTGCATGAACATGCACTAATATTTAATTGCATGGTGTTTCTTATCACACCGCCAAAAGACAGAGATCCTGGAGAATCAGATTAATGTACCCTGACCTGTAAACATGTTTGGATCCATTCCTTAGTTGTGCTTTGCCTTTGGCTCTCCAGAAAGAACACACATCACCACACCACCTGAGGTTGCTCTGCTTCCCTAAGAACCTGCATTGCAGGGAGTCCACACTTACTAACTGTACCCAGCCTATTACATCCCAGTTTTAGGTTGGAGCATCAAATGCATAAAGAGCATGACGATTCTTAGACTACTAATCCATTTTGATTCCATAATTGAGAATAATATGATGCGTTTCACAAGGGGCTGTGTCAATTAAAATAAAAAGCACACTGAAGAGTCAAAGAAGCCCGAAATTCATGAAAGGATTCAAACATGCAGTGCTTCTGTCTTGATGCACAGGACAGGTAGCATCCAATCTCTCCAGAGCTTTCTTGGTGCCCACGTAAGCCTCATTAGCAGGTATGTAAGAAACAGGACATGTTTTATAAATATGTCAAAGGTGGCTCTCAGTTAAAACTTTTCCTTTCTGGAGTACAAAGCTGCCTGGGCCAGGATAACAATGTCAGTCACCTTGAGTCTACCGAAAGGGGGACAGAACCGCACTTTCTCATTTGTATTCGACCCTGATTCCCAGATAGTGGCACCGGTGGGCAGCGCAGGACAGCAAGGGCGTTAATCCCCACAAACGCTGCCATCCGGGAGAGGCTGCCTCTGCTTTCCTCAGATAAACTGTGGATAGCTAAAGGCTGTGGCCGAGCTTTGTGCCCCTGGGAGTAATGAACACACCACACCGACGGATCTCAGTCTGTACATACCTCTCTTTGAACAATTTTAACTTTTCCCATGTCCATTAGGCCTTCCAGCCTAATCTCGCTCTGCCAATTGCTCCCATGGTGAGATCATTAAGTAAATTATTTTAAGATCAAACACCCTGCAGTGACAATGGCGTCCCATGTAAGGTAAATGCTTCAAAGGCCCCCCTTTCAAATTACAGCTCTCCGGAGTTCCTAGTCGCCTCTCGTAGGGCCTGCCCCGCCAGCTCCTGCACCGCTTGGCTGGTTGCCCCAGGCTAAGGTAGCACTGCTAATTGGCCTCTGTAACAAAACTGACCTGTGGACAGGATAAGGCTTGTTTGGAGCTTAGAGACAAAAATTATTCAAGGTTAAAAACACATGAATGCCCCAACTACGTCACCAAGAAAGCGGACTGAAAGAACGTCTTCCCCCGCCGTCCTGGTGTGAAAGAATGTGCTCCCGGCGCCCGGGCGGAACAAAGGCGCCTTCAGGTAGCCCGCGCCGGCACCCTCTCCGCGGGGCTCCTCGCCATCCTCTTAAACCCCGGGCCCAGGAGCCCCATACTCGCCGGGGTTCCCGGCCCCCTCCCGGGGAGGGCCTTTGATCTCCCCGGCTAGTGGCAGATGGGACAATTTAACTGCTTTGGAACAGGTGCCGCGAGTTTGCTTGACAGGTCGAGGGTTTTATTTCTAGCACATTAGCCGGGCGCATACAAATGGGTTTTTGACAGATTCAAGCAGGTAAAATAGCACCGAGGCCCTGCGAAAGCGCGGTCACACCTGCCGAGGTGGCACAATTGCAAAAATGCTGCATAAATTAAAGACAGGTAAAACCTCGGGGCTCCCTGCTGCAAGAGGCTCGGGGTTTGAGGTTTTTTGTTGTTGTTGTTTTTTGCTTTTTACAACTTGCAAAGGTGGTGTGCTGGGGTGGAGTGGGAGGGCATTCTCCATCGAGTAAACACCAAACTCCTTGATCTCTTCGGGCTCAAAAGAAGCCGGGCTTGGTCGGGTGGTTCCCAGCCATCCTCCTGTGGCGGTGGCTTGTCACACATCACTGATACTTGCCGGGACTGAGGAGAAGGGAATAAAGCCAGCACCCCGCCCTGCTGCCCTGGGGCTACCCTGCAGCCCCCGCCCCTCGCTCCCTCCCTCCATTCTTCCTCTCCAGGTGAAAGATTGGGATCTACAAATTGTGCTTAGCTAATGAAATAGCTCACCCATTGAGGAAAGTTTGGTAAATAGCGGTCTTCTGAGGACAGTCCACAGAATTAGGTAGTAGCTGGTTGTGCTAGTCAGGCTTCTCCGATGTGGAAAAAAGAACGATTTTGGACACTCGACCCTTGGTCAGTTACTCTTATTTTTCTGGGGGGAAAAAATTGTCGAGGAGGAATGTTCTTTTTCCTTTTCTAATTGGAAGACATAAGTAATGTCCTTACAGCAAAAGTTGTACCAGAGCATCCTTTTTATGAAATGGCACATTGAAAAATTTAAACGTTTCGAAATGTGATGCTATTTGGCAGTAATTTTTCTTTTGTTTTACATATGTGTTTGTGGTAATACTCTGTGACATAAAGTTAGATTGCAAGTTAATAATTTAAATTTGTTGCCTTTCCCTTTTTCCATTTCATTTTGTTGTTGTTGTTATTGTTTTTTGTTTTTACTTCCGAAGGTTTTGAGAATGCTTTTTCATTGTCAAGAACCTTAGTATAGGCATCACAGTTAAAAGCCTCAGCTCCTTGGAAAGGAGGCTGCTCCTTCCTTGACTGTGCTTCTAGACCAAGAAAAATTAAACACCACCCTTTGCCTTTTTCTTGGCCTTGCTGCTCACTAATGGGCTGGAAGAGACAGCACTTACAAGACAGGGCAGCACTCAGAGTCCAACCTGCAAAGAAGGGCCACTCCTGACAAAGATGCCTCTCTGGAGGCCATGGCGTTTTTCTCTGTTGAAATCACGATCCTGGGCCAGTATTGTGTAGAATGACTAAGACCGCAGAGGACACTGAGTCAGCCACGGTTTTATAGAGGAACTATAAAGGAGGGAAATCAAGGACCAGCTACTCAAAGTGAGTTGTATTGTGTGTGAATGCTTTTTATTTGTTTGCTCATTGGATGAATTCATCCAGCATTGCTAAGAGCCATGGTATGGGAGGCACTGCCCAGACATGCTGTTCAGAATAGGGCCCAAGAAGCCCTCTCTGGGGCAAGAGTGTGTGCACACACATACATGTGCCCAAGGAGAGATTACAGGGCATATGAACAGTTAGTTGGGTCGTACATTAAACACTGATACTTTACAGGGCACAGAGTACTATGGGAGAGTAGCCATCCTTAACAAGAGTGAGTTATCACCAAGTTCAGGAAGAGGGTTTTTTGTTTGTTTTATTTCTTTGAGTCAGGGTTTCTCTGTGTAGCTCTGGCTGTCCTGGAGCTTATTCTGTAGACCAGGCTGGCCTCAAACTCAGAGATCCACCTGCCTCTGCTTCCTGAGTGCTGGGATTAAAGGTGTGTACCACCACACTGGGGCCCAGGAAGAGGGTTTTAAACAAAATATTTAATAATAAATGAATATTTTCCTGGCCAAGGAGGAGAACATGAATATATAAAGCACAGAACGAAGATGATAATGAATTCAAACTGTTTGGACAGTGTAAAAATGTATAATGCAGAAGTCATAAGGATGAGCCTAGGGAGAAAGTGCCTGGTACTTGCTGGTCATAGGGTGCTGCAGAGCCTTCACACACTGGCCCAGGATGGTCTGATGCAGCACAGACTCTCCACTGTGCTTTGTTGACCACAGGAATAGCCAGGTGAAGGTCCCAGGCTGCAGTGGCTGACCCTGCTGTGGTCTTCCCTGGGCTGTCTGTTTTACAGAGCCAAGGTGTTGGGAGCTGTGGTAGGCCTAACCCTGGGTATATTTTCATCTCCTTCCACTTGTTTGGTTGTATCTCCTTCTCGCAGTCAGACAGCATCATCTTGTAGCCATCCAACACACTTTGTTCAACAGGAATCATGGGTAATGACATTAACTTTAGTGATGTGTCTTGTTGACTTCAAATGAAGTGCGTGCCTGGCACCCTTGCAGATGCAGGTGTGCTCCTGAATCCTGCCTGTTGAGTAGCTCTGAGGAAGCTCCTACCCTAACCTCCCTGAGAGGAAGAAAGACACCTGACCTGGTGAACAGAGGAAGGCATTCTTTTCAGGGGCTTTTGAACATGTGGCTCAGCCCCACAGGTGAGCTTATCTGCTGATTTCGGCTGGAAAATCTAGTACTGTCGGAGGCTAAGAAGCCATGACATGATTCTTTTCAGAAAGGTACATTAGAAGTGGAATTAAAAAAGAAGTTAAGATTTTTACAGTGGGTTAAGATCACCAAATTAAACTCTGTAGCCTTAACTTGCACAATCAGGATCTCAAATCCTCTTTAAGTTTTAACCATTGCCACACTGACTTCTTTCCCTGGGCATGGCTGTGCCACATTCAACTTCCTTGGGATCTAGGCTTTTTTAATGGCTATTTTCACTCCACAGCAACTGTATTCACCTGTAGAATCCTATTTGCCCTTTATGTATGGGTAGGTGGTCTCTGAGTTGAGAAGGAGTGTGCCCAAAGGCATGTGTTAAAAGGCTTAGAAACCAACCTGGTGCTATTGGCAGGTGGTGGGAACTGTGGGAACACACACTTGAGCATATCAGGACTCAACTCAGCCTCCTTCCTCTCACTTTGCCTCCCTGTTACCTTGAGGTGAACAGGTTTCCTGTGCCATGTGCTTCCACCCATAATGCACTGCTTCACTACATGTCCAAAATCAACAGGGCCATTGACGACAGACTAAAATGTCTTGAATCATGACTCCAGAAATCTTTTCTTCTCCTATGCCATCTCAAACAAGGTTCTCAAACTCAATATCCCTCCCCTCTATTCCTGTACATCTTTCTATCTATCCTCCTGACTTCCTCTTACTCTCTCAGGTTTTTTTTTTTCCTATGTTCACTTCCTGTCAACTGATTGCTTGCTCTGCCTCTTGACCTATGGTTAGCTTTATTTAATCCTGTTTACAATATTCAAGCAGAAAGCTTTTGAATTAAAGGTGTGTGCAAGGGCTGATCCATACCACAACTAGAAACAGGTTTTTCCAGTAAATAACACAATCTCAGTGTTTACAGTATGATCAAATACCCCTGCAACAATTAGGAGGTGTGGCTTTGTTGGAATCGTTGTGGCCTTGTTGGAGGAAGTGTGTCACTAGGGCATGGGCTTTGAGGTTTCAGATGCTCAAGCCAGGCCCAGTCTCACTCTCTCGTCCTGCTGCCTGCAGATCCAGATGTAGATCTCTCAACTCCTGTTCAATACCATGTCTGCCTGCATGCCACCGTGCTTCCCACCATGATGACAATGGACTAAACCTCTGAATTGTGAGCCAGCCTCAATTAAATGTTTTCTTTTATAAGAGTTGCCACAGTCATGGTGTCTCTTCACAGCAGTAAAACCCTAACTAAGACATCAGTCCATATACTATTACTTGTATGTACGTGTTTTCAGGGCTGGCCATTTGGTATTGGACAACCAATTGGTATGTTCTTCCCTGGAGAAGACTATTTTTCCTGTTCTCAGCATTTCTCAGTTGCCTGTAGTTCTTTGTCTAGGGTTGAGGCCTCGATGAGCTTTCTCCCTTCCCTGGTGGTGTGACTGTTGGTGTCATCCTTGTTCAGGTCTTGTTTAGGCAGTCATGTTGATGAGGCTTCATGGGTATAGCTTCTCTGACATCCTAGGAGACACAGTCTCACAGCAAAATTCTCTGTTCTCACAGCTCTTCCAGTCTTATCCACCCCCTCTTCCAAAAAACGATGGCTGAGACATATTTAAGATAAAGCCTTAGTGAAAACTTTCCTTGTTTCCCACTGCTTCTAAGAGAAAATGCAAAAGCCTTAGGTGACCCCAATGCCTTCAGCTTTGCTTCTTCTATCCTCTGTGCAAGCTCCATTCAGGGCCATTCGCCAGCCTGGAATGCAGGGAGTTCCATTCTCTAAACGTTCTTCCCCAGCTTCTTTTGCTGGTCAAATGTTGTGTACCCCACAGGCCTCATTTGAAATGTTGTTTTCTGAGGGAAGACTTATCTGTCCAAGACTATAGCTTTAGTCTTGTGTTCCTAGTCATAGCTTACCCAACTTGTTACCATTACTACATCCTAGCTCAGTGTGCAGATATAGAAGGGTCCTGATGATATATGATGAATGAATGCAAGATGAGACAGGCTGAGCCTACCATAAGTCAGACAATTATTATAGAAAGTTTATAATGAAAATAAGGAAAAGTAATTAAAATTAGAGGGATATGTTTATGTAAGTTGTTGATGTATCTATCTCAGCATGCCAGGATGCCACCAGATATGGCTGAAAAAAAAAATTAATAGGGCAAACTAGCCATTTATGGGATGTAAACAAGTTTTTAAGATCCACTTTGCACATGAACATATTTTCACTCAAAACAAAGAAATACTTAAAACTAAATCTAATGAAAAATGTGTATGATTGGTGAAAAAAGAAAACGATGCAAAATTGGAAAGCTAAAGGATACATGAGAATATTTGGATAAATGAAGAGATGTGCCAAGCTCCTGGATGGACATCAGTCTTGTAAAATGTTATCTTCGTTAAACTATGTGTCTCATAAATCATGTGCAATCAAGGTCCATTGAATTTGGGGAGAACTTTACAGCATGCCTTTGACATTTGCCTGGAAAAAGGAAGAAGAATATCATTTAAAAAGAAGTTGGCAGGAAGGTATGGTGTTTGGTGTTGCCTGAGAAGTGGGCCTGGGGCATGCTTGTGGGAGAGTGTCTTGATTGCTTTAATTGATGTGGGAAGACCCTCCCATTGTCCACTTGGGATCCTGGACAGTGGGAAGGGGGAAGGGCAGACAAACAGCAGCTTGCAATCATTGCCAGCTTCTGACTGACCAGCTGCTCCAAACTCCTGCTGCTTCGGTTTTCCCAATGTGATACCAAATCTTGAACTGTGAGCTGAAACCAACCCTTTCTCCCTTAGATGGCTTTTGTCAGACATAGAAATACAGGTGACACCCAGTGAGTTTGGCAAGGTAGTATTACAAAATACTGCAAGAATTGCCGCGACAGATGTGCAGTACAGAGGCCCACCCCAGCTCAGGAGGCATTTCAAATCAATGCTGAAAGTGTGGTTTCTTCTCAATAAAAACTGCTGGGTAATTACTTAGTTGTTACAGATCATTAAGATAAGTTCTCAGCCCCCCCTTTATATTAGATGTGTTTGTTACAAATTATTAATCAACTGTAAGGCGCTGGAGAGATGGCTTGATGGTTTAGAGCACTTCCTGCTCTTTCAGAGGACCAGGGTTCGATCTCCAGCAACTACATGGTGACTCACAACCATCTGAAACTCCACTTCTGAGGGATCCAGTACCCTCTTCCGACTTCTGAGAACACCATGTATGCACAAGGTGCAGAATATACGTGCAGACAAAATATTCATACACATAAAAACTTTGAAAATCTGAAAATAATTTTTAAAAAATAAACTGTGAAACTAAAGTGAGAACTTTAAGAAAAGATAAACAGACTGATAATATAAGTTTTAATTCATCAAAGCTCACCATAAGCAAATTTTGAAAAATCAATATTAAACAACAATAACCTTTAAAGATCTCTAATCCTCAAATGGGCAAAAGATCAAATAAAGACAAATTCAAGCAAAATATCTGTAGGATTTGACAAGACACTAATACTTGTAGCATCACCTGTGTTTAGAAGGTCTGGTAACTCCTGGCATTTATGAGACGGAAACTCAAATGTTCCCATTTTCTTATGGTTGCCTTATACTGAGGAGATGTTCCATAATATTTTTTAAGATAAATGTGCTTTGCCATGTGATATGGATTTTAGGTACTTAAAAAAAAATAACACAATTGATGTACTTAGTGTGGGTTTTATTTATTTATTTTAAAGATTTGTTTATTTATTATATATACAGTATTCTGTTTGCACGTATGTCTGCACACCAGAAGAGGGCACCAGATCTCATTACAGATGGTTGTGAGCCACCATGTGATGGCTGGGAATTGAACTCAGGACCTCTGGAAGAACAGCCAGTGCTCTTAACCTCCGAGCCATCTCTCCAGCCCCAATGTGAGGTGTTTTTTTGTTTTTTGTTTTTTAACAACATTTAGGTAATTACTACCAATGTTTCTTAAAAAGTTTTAACTGGGCCTGGAGAAATAACTCAGCAGTTAAGAGCACTGGCTGCTCTTGTAGAGAACCTGAGTTCAGTTTCCAGCAGTCACATGAAGACTCACACTGTCCATAACTTCAGTTCCAGGGCGTCCAATACTCTCTTCTACTCTCCTCAGGTACCAGGTGCACACATGGTATGCATATATACATGCAGCCAAAACACTCATGCATAAAAAGTAAAAATAAATAAATCTTTTTCAAAACAAGATGACAACAAAGTTTGAGTGCGTTTTTTGTTGTTGTTGTTGTTGTCGTTGTTATATATATATAACCACAGATGACCCAGTTTGCTGGAAGTAAGCTGGTTTACACACCTGTAGATGTAATTCTAAACGGTCTTATTAATAAAAGCAAACCTGGAGCTGGGTATTGGGGTAAATGCTGGAAGATCAGAGAAGCAGAGTAAGCCACAGCCACCTCACCTTGCCAGTTCCTCAGTTGATCTTGTTTCCTCAGACTGGAAGTCTCTGAGTCCTCATCCGAATGGATCTCAGCTGAACTGTTGCTCAAAAGCCTAAAAGCTTAACCAGCTCTAGTTCCTGGTCCTCACACCTTATATACCTTTCTGCTTTCTGCCATCACTTCCTGGGATTAAAGGCTCACTTCCTGGGATTAAAGGCGTGAATCACCACACCTGGCTGTTTCCAGTGTGGCTTTGAACTCACAGAGATCCAGATGGATCTCTGCCTCTAGAAGGCTAGGATTAAAGGTGTGAGTGCTACCATTTTCTGGCCTCTGTATCTAGTGGCTGTTCTGTTCTCTGACCCCAGATAATTTATTAGGGTGCACAATATTTTGGGGAACACTATCACCACACACACCTGTGGAGATGGCATGCTGAGTAAAAGTAGCTCCCATTCACTCTCAGAACTGTGCTGGGTGAGGTGGGAAAGTTCATGGTCCTGATGCTCAGCAACAGGCATGGCACTGGAGAAGCAGCTGAGAGCTTTACATCCTGATCCACAGGCAGCAGACAGAGGGACAGAGACACTAATCCTGGTGTGGACTTTTGAGTCCTCAAACCCAGCCTCAGTGACATGCCTTCCCAAGAAGGCCTTCACTTCTAATTCTTCCTAAACAGTTTAACTACAGGGGAACAAGGATGCAAACATATGAGCCTATGGGGGCCGTTCTCATTCAAACCACAACACATTGTTAGTCAAATATTACCACTATTTAAAAATATGCATTTGGATTACATTCAAGTATATATTTCATTTCACTCAACATATAGTTGCAAACATACATATGTCAGTTCTGCATGATTATCTAAGTTGCAAAAGGTAGAGTGAGTAGAATAAAATAAGTATAGATTCATTTTTACCCTTATGTAGAATTTAGCTTAATGCTGGACTTTTGGTTCTCCTTAGACTAACTTCATTTCTAAGATATTATCTAAAGTACTCAGAAGTCGCACTTTTGAAAACTTTAATGTGGAGTTTAACATAGTCCCCATTGGGTACTTAGAACAACTCTGACAAAACCCCAGAGTGGGGAGCGTCCTCTGATGCCCACTGTGGTGGGGGCCAACCAAAAGCTGCTTTGGTGACATTTGCTATTGAACAGAGCTCTGCTGATTAGGCCAAGTCTTGGATCTTGCCACGTAGCCCAGGTTAGTAGTCCTCTGCTGTGGGATGTTCTGTACGTTAAATGTGTTGCTCTGATTGGTTAATAAATAAAACACTGATTGGCTAATAGCCAGGCAGGAAGTATAGGCAGGGCAAGCAGAGAGGAGAATGCTGGGAGGTGGAAGGCTGAGTCAGAGAGATGCTGCCAGCCGCCGCTATGACAAGCAAGATGTAAGGTACTGGAAGGCCACAAGCCATGTGGCAACTTATAGACTAATAGACATGGGTTAGTTTAAGATATAAGAACAGTTAGCAAGAAGCCTGCCACGGCCATACAGTTTGTAAGCAATATAAGTCTCTGTGTGATTACTCGGTTGGGTCTGAGCGGCTGTGGGACTGGTGGGTGAGAGAGATTTGTCCTGACTGTGGGCCAGGCAGGAAAACTCTAGCTACAGTCCTCCTGTCTCAGACTCCTGAGTGTTGACACTATACCCGACTTAATGCAGTGCTGGGGATTGAACCCAGTCCTTTTTGCGTGCTGGGCAAGCACTCTACTGACTGAGCTACATCCTCAGCTCCTCACTCCCGATATGAGGAGTCAAGTGTGAGCTGTGTCTGCTAAATGCTTCCAGTTTGGAGGCAGGAACTGTTTAAGACCATGAGACATTTCTATTCATTAGGTTTGCATGTTGAGAGATAAAATATGCCTCATGGAGCCATATTTCTGTGAAAGCTGCTACAGGTTTATAGGGGTGCTAAAATGGTGCCACAAACATGGAAATTAGTGTCAGCGTCTTATCAGACCCTTTATATATGGCTCTTATTTTAGGGAAACATACGATAGTTATTTGGCACTTTCAGATAAGTAGGTTGGTTTTTCAAATTTCAATTCCTGTCAGATCCCCAGACAATCTATCAGTTTGCTTTCCACAGCCTCTTTCCTAGACAAACGCCGTTAAGCACTTCAGAAATATCAGATTAACATTAATACCTTACGGATTAGGGGCCAGACAAAAGTGGGTTTAAGAAAACACTGCAAGTAGAATCTGAAGGTAGGTTTACCTCAGATCAGTTTCCTGTGGGCCAAGCTCTCAGAAATGTGAGGGACAAGAGGCCCACTTAAAAATGTCTGCCATTTTGAGCCTGGAGACTGTGAAACTGATGGAGGAGAAAGGAGATATCCCGGAGAGCATTTGCTGCTCTCCTGGGAGGGGCTCCTGCATTCCAGCTGGAGGATTTCCTCTTTTCTTTTCCTTTGTTCTCCACCCAATTTCCCTTTTTTCTGCCCTCCCCTCTGCATTAAGTCTGACTGTGGATTCTGAAGCTGCTCCTTTACCAGGGCCAGAGCTCAAGAACAGTAAAGTCATTATCTTCTGACAGGACGATGATTTGGCTTATAGGTGTGAGAGGAAAAAGCCCATCATATCAGCTATTCAACACACAAATGGAGACAAGGTGAACAGCCAGCCAATACATGCACTTGTCTTCGATGTCATTTGGTGTAAGTTTATGACTTCCAAGAGTTTTCAGGCATATGCAGATAATAAAATTGTAACCGTGAAGATGGCTGCATACCATTTACTCATGTATAAAAATGCCTGTAAGGAGTGTTCATCTGCCTTCCTCCAAAGTTTCTCTTTCCAGCCTCCTCAGAAACACAAGGGACTCAATTCTAAGCATCTATGATAGACTGCTATGAAATTTAAATTAATCTAAACTCATAACATTTTTTCAGGCACCTTTTCTGTATCTAACTATCTTTTTTTTTTTTTAAAGGTTCTCAGGGCTCTTCCTGAAGTTATATAATTAAACCTCCTCAGATCATTATTCTTATATTCTAAAAGGCTGCTCAAATCAAGTGTACATGATTTTCATTCCCAATACTTTCATGTCTATGGGCTTTTAGAAACAGAAAGTCACTCATGATTCTGAGGTGGAAATTAACGATATGATTGTTTATTGTCCTAAAATTCAAATGTGAGCCGTTAATATATTTTAGATAAAATAAATGTCCACTCTATCACTGTGGATGCATTATATTCCCTATTCTGTAACTATGAAAACAAACAAAAATACATTATGTAACTGGTGCCCCCTCCCCCTATAAAGGAATGAAGGGGGACAAGGCATTGATAACCTCTTGGCTATATTATATCGTTTGTCTTTGCTGTTCATATCTTACTATTTTATGACTTTGCTTTCCCCTGTTATTCTGGTTGTCTCTCCAGTGATCTACTGTAAAAAAGATAATGCGTTTTAATAGCAAAATCAAGAAGAGAGAAGTCAGTGGGCCTGGAATAAATCTTTGCATCGATTTGGTTATCAATTCGTTTCCTTGTGATTACCAGTCCAATCAGATCATACTCATTTGCTGCTCAGTTATTCAATCAACTGTGTTCTATGGATTGAGCTGAGATACCCATATGTTCACTCTGCATCCAAAATAGTTTCTAAGATCTATGCACTGAAGTGCTGTTTTTCTAGAAAGTGCATTTACTCATTCAAATGCATTTGCTGTTGTTCAGTGTTAACAAACAGGAATGTAGTAAAAAAGTTAAGATTTTTACAGTGGGTAAAGATCACCAAATTGAACTCTGTAGTCTTTACTTTCCTGCTCAGGTTCTTAAATCTTCTTAAAGTCTTAGCTGTTGCCACAACTGTCCTTGGTCCTGACCATGCCACATTCAACTTCGTTAGGATCCAAGCATTTTTAATAGAGATTTTCACACTATAGAAACTGTATTCACCTCTAGAATCCTATTTTCCCTCTATGTATGGGTGATCTCTGAGCTAAATTGAATTGGCGTGTCCTCAAAGACGTGTGTTAAAAAACTTCATAACCAACTTGATGCTATTGGCAGGTGGTGGAAGCTTTGGGGACAGGCACTTGAGGACCATATTAGGATTCAGCCCCCTTCCTCTCACTTTGACTCCCTGTTACCGTGAGATGAACAGGTTTCCTGTGCCATGTGCTTCCAACCTGTTGAAGACTCAACCCTGAACTCTGAGCACAATGTAGTAGCTTATTTATATGTCTGCCTTTTAACAAGCTGGTGTTAACCTTGAGGACAAGGGCCTTGACAATGGTTTGCCTTTTGTCTTTATGATACAATTCTCTGTCTAGCACACAATGTAAGATGAACAGAGAGAGAGAGAGAGAGAGAGAGAGAGAGAGAGAGAGAGAGAGAGAGAGAGAGAGAGAGAGAAACAAATGAGGTAGAGCCAGCTTGTTCCATTAGACTGATAGGGTTCAAGGAAGATCCTGGACAATTATATCTTGGGAAAATGTGTGTTTATTTTATGCCCTCAGACTAGAGTGGATTCTGGTTTACTGGGTCCACTTTTAAGATGCAAATTCTAGAAAACACTCCCATTTTGTAACTCATGTTTGGTTTGATATCATCTCTCCTACCATTTGGAGGGGATCAGAGATCATGATAGATTCACTTTTCTTTCTTTTCTTTCTTTCTTCCTTCCTTTCTTTCTTTCTTTCTTTCTTTCTTTCTTTCTTTCTTTCTTTCTTTCTTTCTTTCTTTCTTTCTTTTTTGGATTTCAGAGATCCTTTGGAAGGGCAAAGCTGACAGCCACTCTGTAATGTTTCTTCCTGACATGTTTTACTCATTTAATACAATTCCTAAAGCATATGCAGATAGACATGAAGATTTCAAAATTGGGGCAACCATATTTTTAAAAATCAACATTTTTACATTGTAAATGTCTTGATTAGTTGTTTTGTTTTGTTTTGTTTTATCAACTTGATGCATGCTAGAGTTAACTGGGAAGAGGAAACTCAGTTGAGAGAATACCTCCATCAGATTGCCTATAGGCAAGCCTATAGGGCATATTCTTGATTAATGATTGATATGAAAGGGGCCAGCTCACTGTGGTTTGTACCACCTCTGCACAGTGGTCCTGGGTTATATAAGAAAGGAAGCTGAGCAATGTGGTGATGTATTGTGTCACCCAATATACTGCGTCTCCCAATAAAATTTACCTGGGGATCAGAGGAAAAAGCCAGCCACCATAGTACGCAAAAATCATGCAATGTTAGCACACGCCTTTAATCCTATCACTTGGGAGGCAGGGATCTGTCTGGATCTATGTGAGTTCAAGGCCACACTGGGAACAGAGCCAGGTGTGATGGCATACACCTAAAATTCCAACACTAGTTAACCATGAAGGTCTGGAGATCTGTACAGACAGACAGGAAGTGACAGAGCTGGGCAGAAAGAGGAAGTGATGTAGCTGGACAGAGAGAGCAAATCAGATGGCAGAACAGCAAGGCATATAGGCGTGGGTAGACAGGAAGTATCTTGCTTTTGGAAGCTGTAGAGTTGGTGAGGTAAAGTTAGCTGTGGCTGTTCCTATTCTTCTTATCTCTCTTAGGCTTTAACCCCAATCTCTGGCTCCAAGTTTTCTATTAATAAGACCAGTTAGAAATTTGTCTACAGAGCAATTCATGAGGAACAAGCCAATAAGCACTGTTCCTTCACGGTCTTTGCTTCAGTTCTTACCTCAACAGTCCTGCTTTGCGTTTCTACCCTGACTTCCCTTCATGATGGATTATAAACTGTAAGCTGAAATAAACACTTTCTTCCCCAAGTTGCTTTTGGTTATGGTGTTTTATCATAGCAATAGACACCATGCTAAGATTGCCAGCTTCTCCAGATTTCTCAGTGCCCACGCGGCTGCCCCATACTCTTTGTAACTTACTCTATTCTTGTAACTCTCTCCGTTTTGTAAGCCCCTGGGTCTGTGGCTCACTAACTTTAGATCCTACTTCACTGGGTTCCAGTTTAATCTTCTTGGCGTTGCTGCTGCTCCTCATGGCAGCCAGATATAGATGTCAGTGTTGAGAGGCCCAATGTTATACAGCTAAGGTGTTTGGAGAGAGCCAGGGATACGCAGCATCCACTTCAGTTGTCTGTCTGCTGAGTCCTCTTCTGTGGAGGCCCTTCTTCAATCATTTTTTTGTGGCTTTGCTATTACTGGGTTATTTGTTTTTAGATGTCATTTCTTGTAACTCAGGATGGCCTCAAACTTCCTACAGAACTGAGGATGACCTTGAACTCCTGACCCTCCAGACTCTAAGTACTGGGATCACAGGTGTGTGCCACCATTTTTACTTTATGTGGTGCTGAGAATCAAACACAGGGTTTGATGCATGCTAGGCAAGCTCTCCACCAACTGAGCCACACCCCTGGCTTTGTCTCCTCAGTTAACTTAATGCTACATGCAAAGTCCTTCCTTGATTTTTGTGGGAACTTCATGTTTTTTCCAAATATTGCATCTTGAGGAAAATCAACTGAGACATTAGGAGAATGAATTATAATTCTGCAGGGTTTGAATGAGAACGGCCCCCATAGGCCATATATTTGAATGTTCCCAGTTGATAGACTGTTTAGGAGGGTTTAAGAGGTATAGCCCTGTAGGAGGAGGTGTATCACTCAAAAGCCCACACCAGGCTCAGTGTCTCTGTCTCTCTACCTGCTGCCTGTGGATAAGCTATAAGCTCTCAGCTATTACTCCCGTCTTATACCTACCTGCTCTCTGCTATGATGATCATGGACTAACCCTCTGAAACTGTAAACACAAGCTCCCAATTAAACTCTTTCTTTAATAAGCTTCTTCGGTCATGGTGTTTCTTCACAACAATAGAACAGTAACTAAGACACATTCTTCCTTTAAGAACTACAAAATAACAATCAACATTACTTGAAGTTACCCACTGGCTTAAAGTCAAGAGCTAGGAGATGATCATTTAAGTTTGATCCCTGGAACCCACATGGTAGGAAGAGGGAACCAACTTCCACAAGCTGTCCTCTGACTTCCACATGTGTGCTGTGGCATGCGTATGTGCAAACACATGCTAAATTAAAATATTTTTTAGAATAGAAAACACTGATGGAAGGAACAGGTGAACATGGGCATTTCCAAACTGGGACAAGATTGGAAGGAAGCAACATGAACTTGTTGGTCACCTGGGATGACAGCCCTGTTTGATGTTAAGTACTAACACTCATCAATACACTTTGAAACTGCTGTATATAACATGTCTAAGAAGAGCGAGTTCAATAGCAAACTACAGGCACCTGCATGTGACGCTGTGTCCTGGTCACAGGGACATCAGAATGCTGGCACACAGCCCTCCCTCCTCAGGGTCACACACTCTTGTGGCCTACAGTTCTTTGTAAATCTTCCTTACAAGGCTTTTATTTTTTGAGACTGTGTCTCATGTACCACAGGCTGGCCTTGAACTCACTGTGTAGCTGAGGATAACTGAGTCCTGGTATTGCAGGCACATCCCACCACACTCATTTTATTCAGTGCTGAGGCTGGAACCCAGATCTTCACGCATCGTAGACAAAACCTTCCCAAGTAAGCTACATTCCCTGACCCACAGCATTTTCATTTGACACTTGACATCATTCCTTTGACAAATGATACTACTTAAATGTTTGCTATTTCTTATTTATTAAATAAAGTTTTAAAGATGCCTGTCTCTTTTGTTTGTTTGTTTTGGTTTTGGTTTTTCCAAGACAGGGTTTCTCTGTATAACCCTGGCCATCCTGGAACTCACTCTGTGGAGCAGACTGACCTTGGACTCAGGGATCCACCTGCCTCTGCCACCTGAGTGTTGGGATTAAAGGTGTGTGCTACCACTGTCCAGCTTAAAGATGTCTGTCTTAATCCAGTCTCTTGCTACTGAATACCAAAAACTGAGTTTACCTAGAACTCCTAGTTTACCTAGAAAAGACTATTTAGCTGGCAATTCTGGAGGCTGAATCTTTAAGACTGGACAGATGCACTCTGTCAGAGCCTTGCGCTGCAACATAACATGGCAAACAAAACAGATGGGTAAGTAGGTGTTCACAGAAGAGAGGCTGTTAGGGATGGTGCTGGATCATAACAGCCCCCTCTTAGGGAACTACCCCAGTCCCATTCATGGACATGGTACACACATGATGTAATCATCTTTTAAAGGTCTGACCATTTCTCAACTTAGTTACACAGGCAATCAAATTTCAACATGAGTGGTGGAGGGGAAAAGCCATGTCTAAACTGTAATAGCATCTGTAACCATGAGTCAACAGTTGATTCAATGATAAAGTATTTTAGAATAACTTATGTTTTCTAGAATTCCCAACACCTGCTTGGAGTTCTTGTTCTTACAGCCAAAGATTATCATCTATCAAGAATTTTTGTTTTTATCTTTGCACTAATGCTCAGAATTGATCAAAGGTTCTATTTAGCTTAAAATTATTTCCATAGTATTTCCAGAAAAGACTGGAGGAAGGGAAGAGTAAATGGTAGACATCCTACATGAGTAAAAGAGAGCAGAGCCCATGATATAGGCTTTGGAGCAACATTTAAACCAATCATCTAGAAAATCTATTTTAATTTGTGACTCAATTCTAACTTCCCTGTGTCTTATATCTACCTGTCCATTAGATCAGAAGTAGTTAATATTAGCACCTGGAACTTACCATGTGTCCTCACTGATCTACAGATCTAAATGGCTCTACTAGCTTAACCTCTTCCAATCAACCAAGCAAGTAACCTGCTAAACCAAGAGGTTTCATGTCTTCTAGACAAAAGAACAGAGAGCTCAGAATTCAGTTTCCTGTCTTCATGCTATTGTTCTTTTACTTTCTTTCAAGTGACTTGTTAACTATTTTGGCACAGAAACCCTTGTCTGTATTTCTGAATCATTTCCTTAATTCAGGCAGCAGTTTTTTGTTGATTCTATCCCAAGAATCTTCAATATCAGCATCTTGCAATCAGCCTAAACTCAAGATTTTCAAGACCAAGCAAGCTCTTCTTTCCAAAGAGTTTGTCAAAAGCTTCCATTTTTATTTCACCAAGTTTAGAATCACCAAGTCCTTTTATCATTCTTTTACTAACTACAGTTGAATCAACCTTAGAAATGTCTCAGGGTCCCTATCCTAGCCAAAGGCTCCTTCAGCTCTTCCTGTATCATGGAAGTAGCTACCTGGCTGGTCTTTCCTGACCCCAGGCTTTCTCTCTCTGGTCTCACCTTTCTGTTATGGGACTAAGTTCTCTAAAGTATTAACTTCCTCTAGTCACTGTCTCTTCAATGAACCTTTATCACATAACTATGAGTAGCAGGGGACCCCATAGTTCATCCTGTCCAAAGTCCCATTTCACAGATGAGGAAACTGAGGCTTAGTGGGGATAAGTGTTTACTTATGGCAATGTTAATATGCCACACAAGTGGGATTCAAAGCCAGGCTTCTTGCCATGGAGGCTAATGCACCCCCCACCCCCTCCCACCACCCGCAACTTCCAGCTCTGTTAGATCTATGTGTTGTGCATCTCACTTCTTATCTTGTGAATTATTCTACTCCTTTAAAGAAAATCCACCTTCAAAGACATGTCCTCTGACAGTCATAAGAAGATAACAACTACCACTGAATGCACCTAGACAATAATTGCAAAATCAATACAAGGAAAGCAATATTCCTAATTCATAGGCAGACTATTTGATCTGCCATTGGTTCTCTTCTTGAAATCTGTTTCTGCTTTTTGTACAAATGTCATTAGCAAAATCATGGGGGATGGTGAATTTTCATTAATATAATCAAAAGCATCAAAAGGTGAATAATTTTTTAA
The DNA here is from genome assembly GCF_949786415.1 of Peromyscus eremicus. Lineage (NCBI taxonomy): Eukaryota > Metazoa > Chordata > Mammalia > Rodentia > Cricetidae > Peromyscus > Peromyscus eremicus. Next base: position 65,419,713 of record NC_081430.1, read on the forward strand.
TAAAATGACTCAATGACTTATAGTGTGGCATTCCCATACTCAAAACTGTTTCTACACTGTTGTGGGACTCCTACCACAGAAGACCAAACAGATACAGTTTATGAGCCAATTGAAAATCTTTTTTCCGGCTAGGCTAGCTGGTGACTATACCTGGTTACTCGGGATGCAAGGTACTGGCACTTCATCTGAGGTACCAAAGTGGAGTCACTACAGTCAGTTTGCAGCCTTGTCACAACACCACTTGTTTGTTTTGTTGCTTTTGTGACCCAGGACCTTGAGCACGCCAGGCAAGTGTTCTACGCTGAGCTCCACCCTAGCCACACTCTACCCCATACCACATGTCATAAGCATCTCATGCTTTGAGGAACCAGAATTCCTAATGCTTCCTTTTTGGTGCCACGTGACATTTATTATATCTTCTGTGCCTTGGCAGTTGATCTCACCTCGTTCGTGTCTGTTCCCCCAAACTGTTCTATGACAAGCATGAGGTGCCCCTTTCACATGCCAGGCCTTGTGCTCATGTTCTTGCTTAGACAACTCTTTGATCCCTTCCTACCTAACCAGCTCTATTTATAGAGCCCAGTCCACATCCTGGTTATAAACTCTAGGACCATCTTAATAAAAAAAAAAGATTTATTTTATTTTTAAATTATGTCTATGTGTGGATATACATATGTAAGTGCTCATGCCCACAGAGACCAGAGTGTCAGATTTCTCTGGAATGGGAGTTACAGGCAGTTGTAAGCCCTCAACATGGGTGCTAGGGACTAAACTCAGGGCCTCTGCAAGAGCAGTATTTGCTCTTAAAAACTGAGCCATTTCTCTAGCCTACCATAAAACCTTAAATAATCCACCCTTTCTGATTCAGCCTTTCCTGAAATAGCAGTGTGGTTTTAAGTTTAAACTCCGGAGTTAATTTTCTATTCTGGGGACTTATAACTCACTAGTTACTATGTGCTAATTTTACTCCCCTATGACAATAGGCCAGATGAGGCCAGATATCTGTTTGTTTGTTTTTATCTTTTGTAGGCCTGGCTGTCCTAGAGCTCTCTATGTAGACTAAGCTGGCTTCAAATTCACCGAGATCCTCTTGTGTCTGCCTCTCAATTGTTGGCATTAAAAGCGTGTACCACCAAACCTGACCCAGTTGTCTTTTGGGGAGGGTGTTGGAGGTGAGACAGATTTTCTCTGTGTAGCCTTGACTGTCCTAGAACTTGCTCTGTAGCCCCAGCTGGCCTCAAACTCACAGAGATCCACCTGCCTCTGCCTCCTGAGTGCTGGGATTAAAGGCACGTGCCACCACTGCCCAGTCCAGATGTCTTCTCAATGTCATGTCCATGTCCCAATGGACACAGACTGTGCTAGACACACATGAAGTGTAATCCCAGATTAGTTATGACCATGGTGTTTCTGTTCAGCATGCAGTGAGTACTCCATGAGGCTCACCAATAGTTTAGATATTTAAACCTTATTAGGAGCTGGGTAGGGGCAAGAATAGGAAAGAGCCTATGAGTTACATTTTCTGCAGTATACAAAAGTTTTCATTGAAATGTTCAGAGCTTGCCTCAAAAAATCTTAGTAAGGGAAAAACTCTTAGTACTTAGCTGATCAATAGTTAAGTATTCGTGATTAAAAAAATACAGCCGTTAAAAGAATGATGACATTAAAATATCTTTCAAAGCATTTGGATTATGGCCAGATTTGTTTTTTCTTCAGTTCTGGCAAAATACATATGAAATAAAATTATCATCTTACCCATTTCATGTAAACCTCCATTCATTTTCAGAACCCTGGATCCATTTAACGGCATTTTCCTATCGTCCTCTTTCCTAAACATCAGTCTAAAGCCAGCAGAGATCTTTGAGATTGCAGGCTATCTCATTTTGCAGGTAAAGAGGAAAAATGAAATAGCAGAGGAAAATGAAAAGCCATTTAGAGCAGAGTGTTTGATCTGTCTGCCTAACCCAGAATGCTCCTGGACTGGACCGTAGGCAAGCCTCTGCCCACCCTCTCCTTAGTGTGGCCTCTCTGCTCTTCTCCCAAGTTCCCTACAAGTGTCGTCCACGTGACTCTTCAGTCCATTCTTTTCCTTTCATTCGTTTATTTCTTTTTGCATTTTTATGTTAAATAGACCTCTTAGAGATTTTTGGCTGTGCTTTTAAACTCCAACCGCGTAGCCAATGTCAGAGAAACAAAGATCCTTTAAATGTGGTTTAAGACAAAAGTCTGTGGTTTTAATGTACCCAGGTCCTCCTAATAGTTACACCTCCATGAGCAAGGGAAGAATTTTCCACAAAAAAGTTTGGTTACTTCACTCAAAGCAGGGGTCTTTTACTGTGCCTTTACTGGTACCAGAGAAGGCGAATGACTTATTACAATCAACAAGAAAACTGTTGGCCAGAATTTATGGATTTTGTTCTTTTTAACCTAATGAGCATTGCAGCATATTATCACTTATATCACCCTAGATTGCCCAATCACCCTGCATAATATTACTTCAATCCATTTTGAAACAAGTCCAAATTGTCATTTTTTTTTGTTGTTGGAGTAATGATCAAGTATTGACATGCCTTGAGTCTGTACAAATGGCTACAGCCTTCTTGTATGCAGCCTAGTCAATAGAGTCTGATGCTCGCATTAGGGATTTGGAAATCAATGTCGTTTTCCTGTTATTCTTTTATGATTAAATCAATTGAAGTTATTTACTCATAGCAGAAAATATGGGTGATTGCCAACCCTCTGGCTTAGTGAATTGCTTTCTCACTACTGTTGCCCTGTAATGAGAAAGTACATGTTCGCTTCAGGGGTTGACTAAAACCTGTTCATGTATAGCAGCAATTTGAGATGCAGAAAGTGTCTATTATGAAAGGCTAAGAGTGTTGAATGCCAAAGGGCATCTTTATCATTTGGCATTGCATTAACATTGCCAAAGGAGGGAAACGTGCTCAGAAAACTCACCATTGGTCAAATGGTACTCAGTTACAGAAGCCAGGCCAGGCAGCAGCCAATGGGTGCTCTTGCCATCTCCTCCCTTGTATAAACTGCTTTGCAGGGACCTCAGCTAAAGACAATGGACATGTCAACTAAGCTGAATGAACTATTTGTTGATGGGTTTTCTTTCTTTAGCATGTGGTGAGTGACCTACAATGTTTGATGTGACAATAAATAATGGCTTGTATAACATGGACTGCATTTAATGTATTTGAATGCAAGATAGCATAAGGATAAAAGCTATTAGAAATGGAGGTAGAGATGATGGCTGTGGAGGCAGAAAGAGGCCACATGGAAAGCTCCATGGAAGGAAAATGCACCTCCAGTGCAGACTGTCTTTGCTCATGGGCTCTATATCTGAAGTGAGTAATGATTTTGATTTTAGACTGGTCGTTTGATTTTAGAATGGTCTGAGCAACTAGCTGCACGGTACTATGATGGGCCAAGGCCTTTTAAAGACACTTGAGCTATTTTTCTTTTTCTGTATTGATGAAAATGGCACACAGATATAAAATCAAGTGGCTTTGGCCAACTTTCCCTAAATGTTCTAAATTGTTCTTAATTTCTTTAAATGTTTTCCTCAGTAAAACCTGCTTAGAGGAGAAGAAAAATAAGAAAAATTGTAAACTAATCCCTAGTTTAAGATGGAGGTCTTCTTGGCTGGAGTTCTAGGGTTGGGTGCACCTGGATGGAGGAGGCGACACTCCCCTCCTCTACCAGGGGCGGCTCCTAAGTTCACAAGCCACGTCATGCTCGCTGTTTCAGAACGTTGGTGTGTGCTGTCACTGGAAAAGGAAACGGGTTTGATGACTGGGACCTAGCCTCCTGCCTGCCCCTCAGAGGAACATGATCCTGGAAGCAAAGACTGTGGTTTCCTCTGAGACTTTGTGATATTCACCCAGCCTGCTAGGTGAGTGTGAGGTCAGTAATATTTTCTGTCTAAAAACTAGTAACAAGCAACCCCTGGATAAACGAGAAAAAAGAACATAAAGGAAGAAAAAAACAAAAGAAAACAACAACAACAAAATCACTAACAATACTGCAGGATGTATATAGCATGACGCTCAGAGCAGTGGGTGGTGAGCTTCGATAAATGCTAGCAATTCTTTTTCCCTCCTTCCCCGCTTTCTCTCTCTCGCTTGAGAAACGGTCTTATGTATCCCATGCTGGCCTCAAACTTACTTTGTAACTGAGAATCACCACTAAATGTCTGCTCTTCCTGCCTCTGCCACCTGAATGCTAGGATTAGAGGCAAGTGCCACCATGCCTGGCTGAAGTGGTCACTGTCACAAGCTGTAGGTGAGTGGGAAGACGCCTGCCCCTGCCCCCGCCCCCGCCCCCGCCCCGCCCCCGCCCCCACCCCCACCTCTACTGGTGCCTGAACCTTTCTGCTGAGGCCCTCTTAGCAGAGAACAACACAGGAAGGAAAAGAGGGTGGCTTCTGCTGGTGTCACTGAGGCAAAGCTGTGCCCGAGGACGAGCCACAGTTTGGGATTAAAGCATTAATGTGGCAGTGGCTTTGATGGCAAGTCCCTGTCTAAGCAGAGGCATCCTGGGCGAGCTTCCATGGCAGCACTAGTGAGCTGTGGCCCTCATCGCCATAATTCAGAGAGGGAGGCAGGGGAGATGGCCGTGAAGTCATGAGTGCATGCAAGATGCCATTTGGGATGTCCAAAAACCTTGCACAGGGGAGGAGGCAACTCGGAGGGCGGGCTGGATCAAGGTTTTAAAATAACATAGATGTGGGCTAAAGATCTAGTTAAGTCTGTGATTCAATGACAAGCGAATACATGGGAGCCACCCACCGTGAGGCCCAGGGATGGTTTAAACTGAGTGTGCTGGTTCCTCTGGGGTTATCTGAGTCCTGGATAACGCTCTTTACCAGGGTAAGCCACTGCCCAAGTAACTGATCTGTTTGTTAAAACTGCTCCTTGTCAGAATGTTCAGGAGACAAGAAAGCATAATGTAGTCTTCAGAGTGTCAATTTGTTTTCTGTTTCAAGGAAGAAATAAGGAAAAAGGAGGGTTAGGGTTAGAGAATGATCTTTAATTCTTATACAGTGACTTGAGAATTTCCAAAAGTGTGGCTCTTTTGTAGAAAAAGCTGAGGTGGCTGTTGGCAGACATGGCAGGATCCTTGTCCATAATGCCAGTTTCTTCTGGCCAATGCTTAAACATGTCTCTGTGCCAAGTGGTCACTCTGGGACAAGGCAGTGAGGAAGATCATCCAGCAAACAGAGGAGAGAAGGCGTGGTAGCTCTAGCTGGCCTAGGCCAAAGGGTGAGTTACTAGGTCAGACTTTGGACAGGACAAAAGAAGGTGATCTGTGATCCTTGTCAGCTTGACCGGATCTGCAATCACTCAGGAGACAAGCCTCCAGGCACACCTGTGAGGAATTATTTAACCTCTGGGAATGCCTATAAGGAATTATTTTTATTAGGTTAATTGAGTGATGAGAAGATCCATCCGTTGTGGGTGGCACCATTCCCTGAGCTGACATCCTGGACTGTATAAAAGGAGAAAGTGAGCTGAGCACAGTGTGTACTGTTCTCTGCATCTTAACTATGGATGCAATATGGCCAGTGTATCAATTATATTTCTGTTGCTGTGATAAGACACCATGACCAGGGCAACTTATAGAAAAAAGAGTTTATTTGAGCTTATGGTTTTAGAGGTTTAGAAACCACAATAGCAATACCCCATGTAGCCGGCAGCAGGCACAGTGACTGGAGCAGGAAGCTAGAGCTGAGACCTCCTATCTCAGTGATGAACTATGAAGTAGAGAGATTGAAATGGAAATGGCACAAGGCTTTTAACCTCAAGGACCACCAACAGAGACAAACTTCCAGCAGCAAGGCCATACCTCCTAAGCCTCTCCAAACAGCACCACCAGCTGGGGACCAAGTGTTCAAATACTAGCGCTTATGGGGGACATTTCTCATTCAAACCGTCACAGCCAAGAGTGAGTATTAAAGTCCCCTGGAAGGATGACAGATGCAAATAAAACTGCACATAGAAAAATGTTCCTAAGGGAAAGATTTCGGAAGTTGAGGATGGCCATTAACAAAAGAGAGAGAATTAGAGGTCTCATTATACCAGGCAATCACCATATCTTATACCTCCCTTGGTTGTTTCCTGTTAACCCCTACAGTCCCTCAATAAGGAATAAGGGCCGTGAAACAAACGAGAACAGAGGGTGCCCCCCCCCAAGGCTTTGTGGAACCAAGAGAACCTGCCATGAAGTCCACTGAAGGACATAGGTGTGTCTGCAGAAACAGGATGCAGAATCCTCATACCCCTTTAGCCAAGTTTTAACCTCTGCTCTTGACAAAATCAGCTGCTAGCCAGAGTACTCAGACAATCAGGAGCTTCCCTGCAACTAAGCTAGGCTTTGCTGAACTCAGAGTTAGAAATTGTATCCAGGGAGGAAGAGAGAGTAGAAGGAACCTAAGTAAACTGCCCTCAGGGAGAGATCAAATGTCAAGTGAATCTGGTTCACAAGGCCACACAGGGTGGGCCCCAGAAATTTCTGGGTAAAGACAGTCACCCAGTAAAAATGGGTGGAAGTCAGTTACCACCTAGGAGACACCAAGATGAAAATTAGGACATTAAGTAACAATTACCCAAGGAAGAAGTTACATGGATGCATGACTGTGTAGAGGGCAAAGTACCATAGTGGTTCAGCATCATCCATCAGAGACAATACTCCGTGGAAGGAGAGATGCTTATAAACCTGCAGTGGAGGAAGGTAGCTGTACCACCTCAGTCAGGATGACTAGTGAAACCACAAATTCACCATTGTCCAGGCTTCCTTCTCATTTATTCTCCTCTTGTACTTCATGTACTGAAATCCTGGTAATTTACAAAGTCAGAGATAGAAAAATCTAGGAGTATAAGCTCCTCCACTCCTGCAGCCAAGTAGGGAATATGTTTCCCATTTTACCTCATGTTTTCTGTGGAAATGTATGAGACATGTGGAAAGGGCTGTCTTACTTCCCTCCCCCTCACTCCATTTTCTGTCTCTCTTGCAGTAAATGCTTACCATGCAGTGAGAGCTACCTGGTCAGGCATAGGTTCTAGAGGCTTACAGCCCAGGCGTGGAGATTAGACACCTGTGCAAATAATGTTGTTCCAAGGCCCAAAGTGGTAAGAGCCACACATAATGTCCAAATGGTGCCAAGGTTTTTGAGCTTAGGGCCCCTGCACGCATTCAGGTCAATTTTCAGCTTTTGTTCAGCTACCCAGGAATCTGTTTAGTATAAAGCCAGGTAAAATAATCTAATGGCCCCATTATGCTCTGAAATTGTTGAGTCTCATTTGGTCACTTATAGAATTGAAAAAATACAACAAAGCCGTAAAAGTAGATCTCCTTCCTGAGTACATGGTGTTTTCTGTTCAGGGTAGGGTGATACCCATGGTGCTCTTGCTTGTTTGGTTGTTTGGTTGGTTTTTTTCCTCTTGCACATAATCTGCTACCTGGATCTTTATCCATGCATGTGACCCAGAATGCAGGATTTGTAGCTGAGGATCCAGGATAAACGGTGCATCCCTGCAGAGGTTTCAGTATCTAAAGCACTGGCCTACATGCCTCTAGCTCAGCTAGAGTGAAGGATCATTTACTACAACCTGTTTGGTATTACTGCCGGCAACATGCAAGGATTGTGAAGCAGTACTGGGGAGCATGAACATAAAGATGACTTGGACACTCCTCAGTTTTGTGTTCTGGTCACAATCTATATAAATACCTCGTTCCTTATTCTTAGTATGACATGATATTGAAAGTGACTGTGCCGATACGTTGTTTTCACATGACCTAGGCAATCCTGTTTTGTCAGGAACGAGTACTATTTTCCTCTCTCTTATTTGGCAACCAGAGGATTGGGACTTTTCTCTTAGCTGAAAAAGAGCTATAGAAACTGGACTCTCTTGGTCTACTATATGCCTATTAGGAGGGTCTGGGGAGTCAGTGCGCTTAGCCATTTGTGCATTGCCAGGAGCAAATTACTTAAAAGGTATACGAGAGTTAAAAACACGTTTAAGGTGGCTGAAAAGGCCGAACCTTTGTCAGCTTGAATAGTCACACTGTATGACGTTCAGTCTACCTTCTCCTACTCACGTTCCGGCAAAGACTGTGTGATTACAATTGGTCCCTCAGGTAACCCAAGGTCACCTCCTCATTTTAGGATCCCCATCTGTAAAGCCCCTCTAGGAATAACCAACACAGGTCCTAAGGATTAAGATATGAGTATCGTTAGAGATCATAATCCAACTAACCACATTATTTTAATTTCATTAGTATTTCCCTTTACATGTAGTGGCTTTCTCCCCACTTTTAAGCTTTATTACAAAATATTTTATCCAATCTAGAAATTTACTATCCAGTCCAGAAATAAACTACAAAAGTGGTGTTTTCACAGTCTCTCTCTCTGTGTCTCCCATTCCCTCCTTGTCTCCTTCCTCCCCATTCTCCCATTTGCCCCAAGAAAATGCCCCCAATACCACCACATGTTGTGGCATTAGATACAATTGCTTCAAAATGTATACTATTCTTTAGGCTTGTTTATGTATAATTATATGAGCATGTCATTTATGGCATGATTTCAATTACTGCTAATAATTGAAAATATACAAATATATCATTTTTATATTTTCATAATTCATTTTTATAATACCAAGAACTCACTATGTAGACCAGGCTTGGCTCTAACTCACAGAGATCTTTCTGCCCCTACCTCCCTAGTGCCGGGATTAACGGCGTGCGCCACTCTTCCAGCTGAAAATAAACCATCAGTTTGGTAAGCCAATCAAATGGTATAAAATTTCTGTATCCTCAAGTTTGTCATTTCCCTATTTTTAATTTTATTAAAACAACAGATGGACAATCTGAGGTAGAGAATTAATGTCTTTGATCTTCTTGAGTATAAAATACGATGGATAAACCAGCATTTGAGAAACATGATATAATTTTATGCTTTTTATGAAAGGCAGCGACTGAGTCCTGTATTCAGTGATGTCAAGTTTCAGTCAAGAGTACATTTTATGGCTGCATGTTAGGTCCTTTAAAAAAGGGTGTGTTGTGGAAATTGTGACAGGTGCTTAATTATAATGATGATTCTTGGTGTGGATATAATAAATATGTGGAGCTAGTTCATAAAGCACTCCCAATTTATCCCAGAAACTCATGAGTAATGTGAGAAATCATCAAATAGCCATGTCTTTTGAGTTTGCCTAAGAAGGAAGATGCCTTCAACTGGGTCCATGTTTCTTCTTGGCTCAGCCAGCTCCATGACACAAAAGAGTCTCATATTCAAGCAGAAAAGCAGGAAAATATCACTCTTTAGCAGCATGGAATCTCAATGTATCTTCTAGTGGTCCCCAGTCAGTCCTAATCCGTAACAAAGCCAGTACCTTCAGAGGAGGAGATGCAGCTAAGATCCAAACAGATGATGCTCCTCATTGGCAGGGCCAGTTTGAGAGACAGAACACTACAGAGGACCAACAAGAAGGAAACTGCAATACTGGTAGGTGGTAAAGGTACCGGAACGCACCAAGATACTCGAAGTACGTGTTAGAGACACAAGCCCCATTTCATGCCTCTGAGGAAATGAGAAATAGCATAGCCTGATTCTGTCAGAGTTCTCTGTGTAACATCACCTACAAAAGAAGCAAGTTCAGGTCAAGTTCAGAACTGGAGGGCTGTAAAACTCAGTAGAGGTCGTGTTTATTTAAAGGAAATGACTTAACTTTCTCAGTAGGTAAGAGAACATGGGTCGATTCTGCAGAATAAGCTCTTTGTGTGCTGAGAGCAGGAAAGAAATTTGATAGAATGGCAGCATGGAAGCAGGGAAGAAGCATTCAGCTCTAGCTTTGGTATGCATAGGCCAGAGAAAATCTTTTTAGCATGAAGATTTAGATCCAGATCCTGGGGCTGGGGCTGGCTGCCTGCATATACAGAATGTGCTGGCCTATAGACCATTTGTGAGGAGCAAGGTTTGGAGAACTCTGAGGATGCTCACAGCTGTGAGAAGAGGTGTAGGGACTTTTTCACAGGTGCCTAACCTAGCAAGGAGTGGGACCATTCAATGGTTCTCTTCCTTCCCTCTCTTTTTTGGTTTGGAGCCCATGTTCTCTAATGTCTCAGATTCATCTTGGATGCTTACCACAAGATGTGCACTGATGGCCTACTGGCTATCTTTTTTATGTAACTTCCCATCTTTTCAAGCTCAACATGGTTTGAACTGGGCTCATCACATTCTCTACTGTACCTGCTACCAACACTGGCCCTGAGGATAACACCACAGCCTTTAAGCACCCTAAACACAAGCTTAATTTACCTCAGGTTCTACCTTCCTTGAGACATTTGCCAATCAGTGTCATGCCTTCTGCAACCACTTACCTTCTATGCCTTCACAGTCTTCTCCAGTATCATATATGATCACATTGGGCTCTCCCCTTCACCATTCTGCTGCCCAGACTAGCCCACATACCATGGTGAGGCCATACATCTCAACATGTAGCTCTGGCCATGTCCTTGTCTAGCTCAAAGATCTCAGGATGACTCTTCATCATCATCATGTTTGTTGCTCATTAAAGACTTTCTGTGGTCTTTATGATGGGTCTGAACTGTTTTTCTACATTTTCTTCAAATACTCTATCAACTTATATTTCAGCCAAATCCATCTATTTTCGATAATTTTTACTTTTCTGCTTATGAACTTTTCAAAGAAATTGTGGTAGGAAACATAGAACATAAAATTTGCTAATTTAAGCTGAGTATGATGGTGCATACCTTTAATCCCAGCACTCAGAAGGCAGAGGCAGATGGATTTCTGTGAGTTTGGGGCCAGCCTGGTATACAGCCAGAGCTGTTACACAAAGAAACACTGTCTCAAAAAAAAAAAATTAAAAAAAAAGAAAAGGAATAAGAAAGAAATTTTATGCAGATTATCATGATGAGAAGTTTGAAAAGCAGAGAAAAACATGGAGACTTATGGAGACTGTTTTCCTATTAGTTGTAAATCATGTCTGTTGATTCCAGAGCAACAGTTCTTTCATTTAACCTCTTTTAGCTATCAGATTATTTAAAATATGCATCATCATAGAATCAACAATGTATAAAGTCTATATGTAGCATAAACATTACTGGGCTCAGAAGTGGTTATGTGAATTACCCAATGTCACATAGCTTGTAAATGTTGAGCTCTGGACCAGAACGAGGTCTGTTTGTCTTCCGGTCCCCAGCTAGTCAGAACTGATGTGGCAGGAGGCTGATGGCAGAGCCTGAAGAGCCGTCTGCTCCTTCCCTTTACACTCTCTCTCACCTGTGTTATCCCTGCTTTATTCTCTCATGGATACACAGAACACAGAACCTCAAATCTAGCCTGAGAATTTAAATTGGTTTTGACAAGCTCATAATGAGGCTTAGAATAAGCCAAATGAAAATTCAATATGGATGAGGATAGCTCAGCAAATTGCAGGAAAAAGCTGCAGAGAATAGAGAATATTATGCACAGCAGGGAAACATTCAGGAACCCGCTGAATATGGCTGAGCATGGGCTCCAGTGCAGAAAGTTGAAGCAACAGTAACAAATTGATTGTGATAGGATATCATAAAAGAAATATAATGTGAATGACCTGCATTGTAATTCTTCACACTCAAACCAGCCAAAGTGAAATGAGCCATTATCAGGAATTCTTTTTTCCTCCTGATATTGGAGGTTTATGATTTGCGGATGTAGGATGAAGACGATAACCATAAATTTATCCATTCATTTAATTAAGGATGTGTTAAATACCTATCAACCCTGTATTGTGGCAGGACAGAGAAAAGTATAGTTTCTACCTGAAAAAAAAAAATCTAAAATGCAGCATTAGAAACAGAGACAATTAAAACTGAAATAGCCATACACACAAGATCCTCAAGAGAGAGCAGATACCTAACCCCAATTTAGCACCTAGATTTGGTCAGAGACGCTGTCTGTCTGAGCTGAGAATTGTCAGGAAGAAAAGGGATGAGGTGGCCTTTCCTGTAGAGAAAGCCACTTCAGCCAACCGTGGAAAAAAGAGTAAACATGGCTGAATGTAGCAGGTGAGGAGGATGGCTGCCATACAGACAGGAACCTGGAAAGGATGAGGAGGGAGGTGTGCTGTTCATTGTAAGTAGTGAGCCTATAGATAAGCATTTAAATGATCTATTGATAAGCAACTTGTATTAATTGTTAGGACAAGTGAATGAAGGCTTCTCAAAAAAATAACATGAAACATAATAGAAGTCAAGATACTTGAACTTGAGAGCAGCCAGCCTCCATATGTAATTTGATGAGAAAACTTATGACGTGTTATTGACTGTCCCTCATAAAGCACCAGACACAATCAGGAGAAACTAACATAAGGAAAACTTTAAATCTATGCAAGAGAAAACCAGCTGGCAGGGGACAAGCTACTTGCCAAACAGCTTGACTCTACCAACCCAGAGAAGTCATCCATTCTTCCTGGAAAAGTCTGTAAACATGACCTCAGCCAGTTCTGGAGCAAGGTTAGGAATGGTATTATCTAAGCTTGAATTGGTTAGGGCCTTGGCTCCAGTGTGGGGAGCAGTATCTTCTTACCACGATGCTAGGATCATTCTGGATGCAAGTTCAGGGTTAACATAACTTATTTTTCCCTGTGCTATAGCCTGACGTAATTACAGTGTTACTCTTTTGACTGCTTTCAAGGTAACCTTTTCTGCCCTTTCTATGTATTCAAGACAGTTGGCAAGTGGAGCAGTATTGCTTTGTAGTCACCCTTGAGGGTGGGAGAGTGGAAGGGAGGGCCAGAAGACATTTATGAAAGAGCTATTTGCTGTGTTCCTTCCAAACACCCTCTTGTTGACCCCCCTCATTACCTTTACAACAATTCTACTTCTTCCCTGGAGCTATCGCTCTGCTCCGGGAACTTAGTGGTAGTGGGCCTGCCAATCCACCCCTCAGAGGTCCCTGGCAGGGCTCATCAGCGTTTTGATTCACAAACCCTCAGCCCTCCTCAGGAAAACCTTCCACTTTGCAGAAAGGCTCAGTATAGTTAAAGCCAGTGCCTAGAACACACAATCTTGATTTTCATGATCAGAGGCCATTTTGCATAGAGAAGCACACTTCACACCTTTGCTAAGGCTGACAGATACCCAGAGCCATTTTGCCTGTCTTGGTGGCAGCCTCCTTTTGCTGAGTGGCAGCAGCAGGAGTCAGGAAAATGTGTGCTAGGGCAACCGCAGCCGGGATTTGCTAATAGAGACAATACCTTGCCCCAGAGGCTGTTTCCAGCTGCAGCCTGAAGCACACACGTTGAGAATGTATCACACAGAACTGTCAGTCAGTACTGGAGCCAGAAAATTGTTGTTTCAAATGTTACAGTACAGGAAAATCGCCTCTCTGCACTTGCTGCCAAAAAAATGACAGCTTAATTTATGCCACACTGAAGCTACATTACAGAGCCATTCAGCTTGGCAGTTAAGTACGCTCCATGCTCACATCTTCCCCCTGTGCAACTGTACCGGGGAGAAACACACAGTGGCTATAATAAGGACAATTGGCCACAGGGTTTGTCATGTCAGTGGAACTAAATGCAGGTGAAACAGTATCAGCAATAAAATATATTACCCCTGCCTCATTTGCAAAGCCCACTTCTACTCTGTACTTGCAAATCCCCAGGAAGGCTCACTGCAACATTGTTATGCATGGGATAGATTCGGGAGAGAAGTGCTGGTGTCAACCCCTGGGGTTTTATGGAGAGGGGAGGTGCCACAGCATTACTGGTGACTTTGAAAATTATGTCAGTATCCTTGATGCAGACCTTCAGAACTTGGCCATGTTTGCCCTTCCCGAAATGAAAAACCTGACAGTATTATACTGTAGCCAAGAACCCATGATTTTATCCAGATAGAGTACAAATGATAGACTAAATAGTCTGTTAAAAAAAAAAACAACAACAACAATCTGAGTAATTGTCATCAAAGTTTCATTCCACACTTATTTCCATTAATTTTCACACACACACACACACGCACACAATTTATTTGAATATAAACAACACATTCTCTAAAAGTTAGAGATTAACTAGGAGTGCTCTTTTCTTCACATCCTCAGTTGTGACACCTCCTTTATTACACCTAACTCCTAACAGCTCCAAAGCCCAATTTATACTCATTTCAAAGGACAGCCCACAGCCTCCTTCTGCACATACACTTAAGAGTCCCTTTCGTGAACACCCTCTTATCCGGAATGGCCACAGAGAACTGGAACACTAACTGAACTCCAATGTATTTGCCAAGAAGAGATTTATGAGTAATTTACAAAGTCTTTATAAGGAAGTCCTTGTAAAACATCATAGCCCTGAGAAAGTAGGTCTGCTATGGCTGGCTTCTCACACTCAGCAAGCCGTTCATAACAAAATGAGCAGCTCTCAGAAGAGAGCAAATGCATTTGCAATGGCTGCTGATGTACTGTAAATCATCTTCAATAAAACAATGCACAGAAATAAATGATACATATCTATCTAATAATCCCCAAGTAAATACTTCACCTTGAAATAAAGCAAATGTGCTTGCCCTGGTTGTTGATGTGTGAGAGCTGCTCGGCTAACGGCAAAGTGATTTGCAAAGCGGGGCGCTGGTGCTGAGCCTTGTGTCCTGCGTGCATAGGATAGATTAATATCTCTTCATAATTCACCAGTAGGAATGCCTTGGAGGTCAATGCACCAGCCAAAACCTCCCTGAGGGCCAGTGACCATGCACATCTGAGCTCCTCTGCATGGCTTTGTCAGAGCATCCACTTGGCATGGATCTATATGAGGTGAAGTCTCCTATGCTAAGCAAAGAGAGGGCTAAGTAGACAGATCTCTCAGCTCCAGTTCAGTGTAGAAGATGGGCCACTATGAGGCACACCAGAGTTTGTCTGATAAGAAAACACACACTTTCTCATGTATGTTTATCTGCAGTCTTAGGGATCAGGTCCCAGGCTCTGCACATGCTAGACAAACACTCTTATCACTGAGCTATATCCCCAGCCTGCGCCTAATGCCTTAAACAAGAGAGAAGAGAAGGAATTACTCCAACAAGTTGACACTTTTCCAATTTAAATAGATTTACCAGACTGTTTTCCCTCCAGACACTATACTTGGGTTCTCTTTCCCAGCATCTCTGTTTAGTCGTTGGCTCAGCTCTGGGTTTTGCTGGTCACACCAGCTCTGTGCAGCTTGCCTGCTGGTCAGTCTCCACAGGGAACAAAATCTTGACTAATCATTAGACCGTCTTCCCAGCTCCCAAATACCTAGGCTTCCGAACATTATGTTTTCTTTTACTATTTGGATGAATAATTTTTCTCTTGTCCATGTCTTTTTTGATTTCTCTTTCAGGCTTTTTGTTTATTTATTTGTAATTCTGAAAAGTAAGGGATTTTTTTCAAGTCAGCCTAACACTTAGACCATATGGATGGAATCTTAGGTGACTCTGGTCATAATTTGGGGAATAAGCTATCTGATTTATTATTTGAATATTTCTAATTCTCAGAGCAAACCACAGCTTCTACCATTCCTAGCCCAGCAAAAGGGAATCGGCATGGTGAGAGGCCTCTGGCCAATGGTATTCCCTGCAGGCTACCAATCTACCACTCACCGTCTTGCCTGTAACCTCAGCCTGCCTGTGATTGAACTTCAGCCTACAGCTGAATGGCAAGTGCTGTCTGTCTGATTAATTGACAGCTCTATAAACCCTTTCCACACCCCTGTGTCATGTGAGACATTCCCAGTTTATGTGCCCAGGTTTTTAATCCTCCCTAATTGGAACACGTCTGTTGTTATGATGTCTTAACAAGGTTGATTGAGAACCTTCTTGGAAATCAATGTCCAATCTACAGCCCTCCACCTTCTACCAAGTCATGGGGAATTTGCTAGCACTTGGTAATTTTTTTCCCCTTAAGGCTTTATCAACCCATGAAGAAGAAGACCACATTACAAAAGCAAGTTGTATTGTCCCACAAGAATGCATTAATAACTGTCACGGGCCAGCCTGTGGCCAACATCAGAAGATGTAGTTTCTTTCGCCTCAAGAATGTCAGTGTCATTCACATTTTCAGTTTTAGTAAGACTGAGTTTCGATACATTTCTTTGAAAAGAGAATGTAATTCATTTTCTCATCAACAATGGAGTACCTTTGTCTTTGGATTTGTGCCTATACCAGGCCCTTGGTCCTCACAGAAAGTAGCAAAGTGTGGTTATCTCTCCACTAAAATCTCAATCTCAGGTTTTTCACTGAATTGTCCTGATATTAATGCAGGCATCTCTTTAAGATTGACAGTTCCTGAAACTATAGAGACAACAGGTGTAATTCCTATCAATTATCGTGGCAAGACATGCAGCTGATGTGCCAGCTGGGCTGCCTGCCCCACTGCCTGATGCCTCCTCTCCTGCTGGCCCTGCACGGCTTCCCAATTTTACTCTGAAAAAGCACCTTCTTTCATCTGTACCTGAACTATTTTTTTTTCTTTTTAACTTGAGAAGTTAACTTTTCTTTTTTAACTTCTAAAGAGGAAAGTAATCTCATAAAGATGTCCTTTCTGAAATATCTCAAGAAACAGAGAAATGGAAGTTGATGTTGAGAAATGAGTGAGAAGAAGATCTTGACACACAACAGTAAGGATTTAGCCTAAGTGACTGTCTTGTTAGAGATTGAAGGCCCACCGAGACTTCTGCCCCCTGACGCAAACCCAAGTCACAGTGCATTGGCAAGAAGTTCACAGACTCCCTGCAGAGGGGCCATTCAACTTGATGTCCCAAGAGCTCTTCAGAGTATATTTATATTTTGAACTCTCTTCAAGTCCTTGCAAGAAAACCACTGCTCACTAGAACAGCGTACAGACCTGTGAGAAACTCTTGTGTCCCAGCAAGTTATATGACAAAGCCTGTCTGGGTTCCAACTCTGTCCCACACTGCCACGCCAGCCCAGGGTCTGAGTTGAGTGGTTTCAAAGCGTATTTTGCAAAGGTAGATTTGTATAGGGATTGGGAGTCTATGACCTGTGAGCACTGAATTGATAGACATAGCTATAAGAGGGTGTTCAAGCAAATTTTGATTGGCGAGCTACTTTGGTAAGATTTCCAGCCTAGCTGCCAAGAGCATGAATTTCCCTGAGTGATCAGTTGTTAATATACAGGCCTAGCATTCTCTACCCCAGGTTCTGTTGGCATCCTTTCTCAGTTCATCCCTGTCTTAGGGTTTTATTGCTGTGAAGAGACACCATGACCATGGCAGCTCTTATAAAGGAAAACATTTAATAGTAGCTTACTTACAGTTTCAGAGGTTTAGTCCATTATCATGGTGGGGAGCATGGCAGTGTGCAGACAGACATGGTGCTGGAGAAGGAGCTGAGAGCTCTACATCTGGATCCATAGGTGGCAGGAAGAGATAATGAGCCACTAGGCCTGGCTTGAGCTTCTGAGACCTCAAAGCCCACCCCACAGTGACACACTTCCTTCAGCAAGGCCACACCTCCAATAATGCCCCTCCCTGTGAGTCTCTGGGATCTATTTTCTTTCAGACCTCCACAATCCCTTCTCCAGTTCATCCCTCTCAGGTTCATCCCTTCTCAGGTTCTAGAGCCATGGATTAGTCACTTTCTACATGGTTAGAATTCTCAAGAAAGAAGTAGCCCAGCAGTCCTGAAATATACATGCTTAAAGTGACAATCAAAACAACCCTCCATCTGCCCTCTTTTCTTTCTTAACTCTCTTGACTGTGTCTTAGATTCCAAGCACATATTTCTTTGGGATAGTCTTACAGTATCACTCACCTGGAAACTTTGAGCCCCATGTATCCCGATTCTTTCCATTATAGTATGAAAGAAGCTTCAATATCGAGGGTACATCTTCACACATGTGTTAGACCCAGACCCAGCCTAATGCTGGCTGGTTTGGGATACTGCGATTGTGTGAAATTTCCTAGATCAAGATTATGTAAGAAGTTTTCTACATCTTTCTGATCTCTTATAAGAAATTTCCTGCTCCCATCTTCCTGCTCACACCTTGTTTATGTCCCCTAGTCATTTTCTTCATTTACTTACACCCTTATTGCTGATTTACCATCTGATTCTTGAAACTCACAATGTATTTGTGTTGACTCTCCAGGGCCAGGGTTCTCAGTTCTGGCTGTATGCTCTTCCATCAGTGTTAAACTATTTCTTCTTGTGGCTCTTTGGTTTCACATAAAGAGGTAATTCTCCTCCCTAGTCTGACCTGTCTCTGTCACTGTGTGTGACAACAGAACAGTTGTTTCCTGACAATATGGGTGAATTGGTAAAATATGCTCCATTCTCCCAGGGGTTACCAAATTTTAAAGCATGTAACATACAAAAATATTGCAGCAATTTATAATTTTTTATTTTAATATTCCAATTCCTGTTTTAAAATGGGAAATCTCCTGGGGTTGGATGTAGTTAGCAAGACAGTAAGAGGGTTGACCTGCATTTCAAAAGTGAATTCAGGAAGTTGAGCCCCCAACAAAGATGGCTGACAGAAATGGGCTGTAGAGACTGACCATGAATGAGTACCTCACTGAGTGGATTGAGCAATTACTGTATTTCCTCAGCTGCAGTTGGCAGATTTCGGTTTCTTGTGAGTGTTGGCAAATGGTTGTTTCTCACTGGGCTAGTCTTGCTGGGAGTTGTGGGAAGTCTGTCTTCCTCAGAATCAGATCTTCTCTGGGCTGTGGTTTGGCACAGGCAGCCTCCTATACTTGTGCAGTTTTTTTTCAACACATGTCAGCAAGATGTCACTTTCTGCTTGTAAAAGTAAGTTTGGATATGTAACTGTGCAGACCACTCGGGTTTCTATGATTGTTCATATACCCACTTAAGAGCTATGAAATATATGTTACTCAAAGGAATAAAATCTGCACAATGAAATTTTTGGTACTGTTACAAGGACTGGCTTCATGTTCTTTGGGACTGTGAGGACTGCCAGGTGTTACTGGTAAATGATCAAAATTTTTGTGTATTCTTTGTGCTGGATCCTAACTTCAGTTTTAGGTAAATCTGGCATTAGCTTGCTGGATTTCTTTTCTTCCCTGTATTATTAAACCAATATTATTTACTAAGTTAGGTCCTGTTTCTGTGGAGTCCCCAACCACAGGAAGGCCCTGGCAGGTAGGTATGGTGGTATTGTGTTCCCCAAAATATTGTGTACTCTAATAAACTTATCTGGGGTCAGAGAACAGAACAGCCACAATATTAAACATAGAGGTTAGACAGTGGTAGTACATGCCTTTAATCCTATCACTTAGGAGGCAGAGATCCATTTGGATCTCTGTGAGTTCAAAGCCACACTGGAAACAGCCAGCCATGGTGACTCATGCCTTTAATCCCAGGAAGTGAACCTTTAATCCCAGGAAGTGAGGGCAGAAAGCAGAAAGGTGTATAAGATGTGAGGACCAGGAACTAGGTTGGTTAAGCTTTTAGGCTTTGGAGCAGCACAGTTCAGCTGAGAGGCATCCAGTCTGAGGAAACAGGATCAGCTGAGGAATTGGCGAGCTGAGGAAGCTGTGGCTGGTTCTGCTTCTCTGATCTTCCAGCGTTCACCCCAGTACCTGGCTCCCGGGTTTGTTTTTATTAATAAGAACTTTTAAGATTAGTGCTACAGGTAGGTAGCTGTGTGGTCCTTGGTTTGCAAGTGAAGAATCTGAAGACCATTGAGTCCATTATTATGGATATGTGGCTACTCAGTAACAGGGTGCTATTGAGGTCTCCACAATCTACTCCAGAGTTGCTGTAGATCACCAGAAAGTATTACATAAACAAGGGAAGATGCACATGGCCGAGAAGTTAAGACCAGGCAAGGCTTGGTTAAACCTCTTCCAAGGAGCAGAGAAGTCCTCAGACGACCTTCCTTGAGGTCATGGGCCAGTTTCTCCATTTCTGTGTTTCCAGCCTAAGGCAGTGCCCGATACAGGCATATCAGTGGTGTGAAGCCAAGACAAGGCTGTAAGATGAGAGATGGATCTTCTGACCCATGTGTCTCTAAGCCTCTGTTCTATAGACAGACATCCTTGGTACTCAAGTCTGCCTGTGGTCTGGGCCATTGTGCTGTGAGTAGCTAACCCAGGAAGTCCTGGTGGTTGGAGTCCTGTAATCTCTGTCAACTATCTCCTTCCTAATATTTTTAGCAGGAGGAAAACACCTGCTGCAGCTAACAGTTGTAGGATGACCCTCCAGCCCCTTCTCACTCCCAAAGATCTCCTCAAGAAAATTGCCTCCTCCAGGCCCTCCCACATTCTGCAATCCATATGATACTAATGGTGGACAAATTGTTTGTTTTACCTTAATCTCTGTTCCTGTATATTAGAAGTGGGAATTGCAGCAATAATGAAATAAAATCATTATGTAAATCACTTATGACAGTGGCCAACTAGTAGTAAGCATGTAGCAAATACTCAATCTAGTCCATAAGGGACTAGTCAAGATTCACAAACTTACATTCAGCACTTCAGACATCAACAAATATTGCAGATTTATTCCCAGGAAAGTTGTTTAGATCGAAACTATAAATATGTTTGCTTTTGCTACTATTCTAATGCATCAATATTTATTACATAGCCTTCCTTTTAAAAGTGGAAATTTTTGTATAATGTATTTTGATATATAAAAATTACCCAAGAATTCCAATTTGCATAGGCTTTAATATTAAATGTTATTTACTATGGTAATGAAATTTGACCTTAAAAATATCTAGGGATCTGGAGAGCTCAGTGAGTAAAGAGCTTGCTGCAGACACATGAGGACAGAAGTTTGGGCCCTTTGCTCTCATGTAAAAAGCTAGTTCTGGTGTGACTCCAGCTCTGTGGAGAGGGAGGGAAGGACAGGTAGATCTGAAGGCATCATCGGTTAGCTAGTCTGGTTTAAATCAGTGAGTTCCAGGTTCAGTGAGAGATTCTGTCACAAAAATAAGTTGGAGAGTGATTGAGGAAGATGTCTGGTGGTGATCTTTGGCCTCTACACAGGCACTCTCCTCCTCCAAAGTAATAAAATAGTAATACGTACCAGCACCTATTGCCGTAGTAACTTCATAAGCACTATGCAGAAAGTCTGGTTAAGGTCTAGTCTGTGGCTTCATGATGGTTGTAATCACATCTATAAGGACAGGGACATTGAGATATTGATTTGTGTGTGTGTGGGGGGTGTTTTTTGTTTTTACTATACTTTATCCTTCTACTCCAAGCATATTTAGGGTTCCTTGTTCTGGAGGCAGAGGTCATCACCACAGACAGAAAAAAATGAAGCTACTCTGGGTCAGCAACATTTCTGTGCTTCTGTACAAGTCTAAAGTCACCAGTACCAAGACTGGTGGGGAGGGCAAGGAGGCGATAACTATCTCTTCTGCAGCAGGGGGAGAGAAGAGACTTGCTCCACACTGGCAAGAGTTGAAGTCTGTTGATTGCAGTCGTGGTATAGCTTGCTCACTGTGGCCGCACTGCTCTGCTTGCTGTGAGAAGGCAGCTGGCTATCTGGTGTCCCTCGGAAGACCACAGGTAGGCGTCAGATCAGAGTTTCCATTCCATGCAAAGGTTTCTGTTCACAAAAAACGAGGGCAACAGATTGCTGCTAGGATTCAGAGTGCACAGGCTTGTGGATGGGTGGTGGCTCAGTGGCTCTGAGTTTCAGATAGTGTAGGTACTAGTAAGCCTTTTGGAGTTCTCTCTGATGACAGAGGGATAAAGGTGGTCCAAATGCTACTTTCTTAGGTATGAATTTCATAGTCAGATTGGAGTTTATTTAGATGTAACAAGGAAAGGGACATCTTGCAGATTGTACAGTCCATAGACAAATTGTGCCCCATGCTGTGGGATGGTCTGTATGTCAAGTGTGTTGCTGATTGGTCAGTAAATAAATCACTGATTGGCCATTGGCTAGGCAGGAAGTATAGGCGGGACTAACAGAGAAGAGAATTGAGGGAACAGGAAGGGAAGAGAGAGACTGCCTGGAGCCGCCGCCAGGAGAAGGAAGATGTAAGGTACCAGTAAGCCATGAGCCATGTGGCAAAGTAAAGATTAATAGAAATGGGCTAAATATAAGAGTAAGAGCTAGACAGTGACAGGCCTGAGCTAATGGCCAAGCAGTTTAAATAATGTAAGAGTTTGTGTGTTTATTTTATAAGTGGGCTCTGGGACTGGCGGGACTTGGTGGCAGGAGCTGGAGAGAAATTCTCCAGCTACAAATGGCGTCCAATGTGGTGGCAAGAGTTTCCACCTAAAAACTTAGAAAAAAGATTCTAAAACGGACCTAAAAACAGCTTCCTAATTGTCTCTCTCAAATGAGCGGCAGCTGCTGGTTTGAGCTACTGGCGGGTTCCTAGCGTGTGTGCTCGACCTGCCGCCGTATGGCAGGAATGAGGCCTCTGCAAGTGGCACATTAAGCTGCATGGATTTAGCCTTTGCTAGTATAAAACAAAAAAAGAGGTTTCTGGGCTACACGCTGCTTTGATAGAAGCATAGACCCACTATTTCTGAGAGTTGATGGCTCCCAGAGCTGGCGGAAAATGTACTACCGCCATGTTGGGAAGCTGAAGTGGGTGGAGCCAGCAGCCACAGCGCCAGAGCTGTTTCAGGCTTAGAAGGCTGCAGTTTAAAGCAATAGGCTCAAGCTAATATAAAAAAAAAAGCCACGTAAAGATGGCTACCACACAGAGAATCTGGATTATGTTCTCTTTGATATTCGTAACTGAAGAAAAACATTTGATTACAAAAGCTGTTGAGTTATGCCAAAATGTATATTTTAAAGGTACCTTGACTTCAAAATTTGGATGTAAGGATATGTTGCTTTGGAAAGGAAGCTCTGCTTTTGTTTCCACAGAAAGCCAGAGGCTATGGATTTGTTCCAGATTAAGATACATCAGGTTTGACCAGCCAAGACCACCTGAAAGGTCTCTGATGACACCATGGCCCAGATGATCCAACATCCAGAACCATTTCAAGGCAACTGGCTCAGACGATACACCCTCATAGACTACTCCATAATCCTAAAATATTCTTTGTGTCCCCATAAGATACAGCGCCCCCCTCCAGCAGGAAGTAGTAAGAGAAACAACGCCCAAATTCCCAAATATACCAAGCTGACTTTGGAGATGTGTAAAGGTTAAAACCTTCCTTTTTAAGAAAAGAAAAGGGGAAGTGCTGTGGGATGGTCTGTATGTCAAGTGTGTTGCTGATTGGTCAGTAAATAAATCACTGATTGGCCATTGGCTAGGCAGGAAGTATAGGCGGGACAAGGAGAAGAATTCTGGGAAGTGGAAGGCTGAGTCGGAGAGACACCGCCAGCCACCACCATGACAAGCCGCATGGGAAGATCCCGGTAAGCCAAGAGCCATGTGGCAAGGTATAGATTAATGGAAATGGATTAATTTAAGATATAAGAACAGTTAGCAAGAAGCCTGCCACGGCCATACAGTTTGAAAGCAATATAAGTCTCTGTGTTTACTTGATTGGGTCTGAGGCTGTGGGACTGGCAGGTGAGAGAGATTTGTCCTGACTGTGGGCCAGGCAGGAAAACTCAAGCTACAGCCCCATGCTATGCATGCCTTAGCTGATATTTTCCACGTTAAATGCTTAGTAAATGTTTTCTGAAAGGGTGTGAAATTGCACCTGGAAATTGACAGTAAT
Organism: Peromyscus eremicus; assembly: GCF_949786415.1. Classification (NCBI taxonomy): domain Eukaryota; kingdom Metazoa; phylum Chordata; class Mammalia; order Rodentia; family Cricetidae; genus Peromyscus; species Peromyscus eremicus. The sequence goes on from NC_081430.1 coordinate 65,443,379, forward strand.
GTTGCTAATTAAGGTTTACATAGTCAGGTAGACACCCCCTCAACATATCTCAGAAACTACTATGTACCTATGAAGCTACCACTTCAGTGACTCACAGTGATGGTGCCAGGAGGCAAGAGGCAAGCGTGTGTTATAGAACTTATAGAAAGGGTAAATAAAATAGTGTGTCACTTGCTAGCTGAAAGGATGAGTTATGCCCTTGTTTAATTTGTCAGCATTTCAATTAGAACATCATTGGTGACCCTTCCTCCTGACATAGGCCATTTTGTTCTTGCAACACACTTGGCCATTGGCCACATTTCCCATTATTGATGAGGCAAATTTATGGATTGTAGATATAAATGATTTAATTGCACATATAAATGATTTAATTGCAGATTAGATAAATATGATGTAGACATTCCCAATCACGTAATTATTCAAAAGATGATAATAATTTGATCCCATTTGTCAAATAATATTATTGCATTTTTAATTTACATTTTAGGAAGATTTAATTAACCAAGTTCTGGGAACTTAGGCAGAATGGGCTGCCTGAAATCAGTCCTGGAACAAGGCAGGAGATAAATAAATGAGCAGGCAGCAGCAGATGTCCCTTCACCAAGATGATTTCTTTCCTCCAAAGATCTTTTTCTCCTCCCAGAGAATGTGGTGTCCTTAAGGGTGACCCATCAAAGTCAAAATTAATTAGAAAAAAACAGGTGTATCCCAGTGTGGGATTAATGTTTAAAGATTCACTTTCTGTGAAACTGTTCTTCAACATTAAAGACATTAAATCAGACCAGAAACACTTTCCTGGAGAGTCCTTCAGCATGGGCGAGAAAAGAATTCCATCTTTATTTAGCCTTCAGTTGACAATGAATCACATCACTGATCAACACTATGGAAAATGTCACTGGTCAAATTCTGTTAGATTTTGTGTTCATAAAATGGATTGCAGAAGAGGTACATGTTTTTATATTACAATGATGTGTCTTTAATATTGATTTATTTCATAGACTAATGTATGTGATGTTACGTATTTAAAACATTCAGATAATGAGCCCATGGGCAGGACTGAACTGCCAAAAGGTTCTGTGGCAGAGGACATTGAAAACCTGATCAAGATGTAAGGTTTCTGGCTGTAATTCCTCATCACGGAGTGTCAGGAACCATCCCATATGCCTCCATATTCCCAAACATAGAACAAATTTTGCACATAGTAAATGCTTAAAGAATACTATTGAACAAACACACATATACATTTCAGTATATGTTGTCAAAACAAAAGTTAGACTTCCTGTTTCTTTTTTTAAAATACAATATTTCTTATTCATTCTTTGAGAATTTCACACCATATAAAATGTATTTTGGATATAATCCCCTCCCCCTGACACTTCTTCCAGAGTGCCTACCCCTTTCACAACTTCATGTCCTCTTTTACTTATTTTCCTCTCCTAAATGAAATCATTAGTAAGGTGATGTGAGCATGTTCTCATTTCTTATAGACATTGTTTGGACATAAACTTTTTTTTTCTGGCCAGAGAATGAATTCACTGAATTTCATTTTTTAAAATTTAAATTATGTGTATGCACCTATCTATGTGAGAATGTGTGCACATGAGTGAAGGTGCTTATAGAAGCCACTGGCATCAGATCCGCCTAGAGCTGGAGTTACAAGTAGTTTTGAGCTGCCCATTGTGGGTGCTGGGAATTGAATTCAGGTCCTTTGCAAGAGTAATATGAGCTCCTAACTCTAAACTGCTGAACCATCTCTCCAGCCCTATATTTTATTTATAATAATACCAATACACATACTGCAAGTTATAAACACTTTCAACAAATCAAATCATGAAACTTAGAAAATGAGAAGAAAGTAAATAATTTTTACCTAGACCAATGGTAATTTGAATATTTGCCACAGCTTTTGGGCATCTGACCCATGCATTTGTCTCTGCTGTTAAGGAGAGAGAAGTTTTTAATGAGAGGGAACAAAGAAAGTTTATTTGGAAATTTACGAAGAGTCTCTGCTGTTTTGAGAGACAAATTCTTGCTGGGACAGAATACTTTTCTACCTTAAGCCAATGTAAAGAATGACCTCAGGAAATAACCATTCTCTGAGACTGACATGTCCCCTGGGTTAGGGAAGCCAAGGCAGCCAGCAGGGCCTTCGCAAGGTTGATCAGTGCGGACTTGTGACCCGCTGTGGCTGATAAGTTTTGGATCCCCGGTTAGTCAGTATCCTCCGCCACCAATGTAATAAGCCAATCAAGCCAAATTAATAAATCCATGTTTAATCTGAGCAGAGCAAAGCACCTCCCGGTAGCTCTCAGGAAGGCAGGGGGAGAGAGCGCGAGAGCACACTGGCAGGTATGGCAACCCGTTCCTAAGTAGCCTGTCCACATGCCCCAAGGAGGAGCTGACTCTTGATGAACTTTCTTTGGAGTGGGGCCGCTGATGCGTGGGCTTTCTGAGGGGGCGGGGTTTGGAATGGGAGGAGCGAGACCAGAGCATGGAATGCCCCACTACTACCACCAAGCTGGAGTCTCCCAGCAGTGGCTATGATGGGAAGTCTTTCTGGGTTTGTATAAGCTTTTTAACGTTGCTGTAACAAATGGCCACAAATCAGTGGCTTCAAACAACATGGATTTGTTGTCTTAAGTTCTGTGTGTCAACCCACAGGTCTTAGTTGCTTGAAAAGCAAAGCACCACAGTTGGGGGAGTGGTTCATTGATGCTGGCTTGCATCATGGCCTGGGTGTACCAAGCACTGCCCAAATAAACAAAAGATAAACAAATGTCTAAACACCAGTAGGGCTTTATTCCCTCTAGAAGGTTCTAAGGTCTGTTTTCTTCTCTTTTTCTCCCTTCAGGGTTATCAGAGATTTTCTGGCCTGTTCCTCTTTCTGCCATCTATAACACTCACAAAGGCAAGTTAAATAATTTTCATATTCCAACACTTCGATTCCCCTTCTGCCTCTCTCTCTTCTGGTTTCGAGGACCCTGATGATTCCACTGGGCTTGTACAGACATCCCAGGATGATCTCATTATAAAACCTTCAATTTCTCACATTAGTGAAAGTTTATTTTGGCTTTGTTTGCCACATTAAGCAGTATAGGCATAGGTCTCAGGAAGTAGAGTAGGGGCCAGAGCAGGTTGTCTTTAGTCAAAGGGCTCATTATGCAGACTATGCAGGGTTCAAATGTGGAGGACCTTGCTGTGGGATGGTCTTTCTGTATGCTGTGAATATCTGTTGCTACTATTGGTTAATAAAGAAGCTGTTTTGACCTATGGCAACACAGGATACAGCCAGGAGGAAAATCCAAGAGAGATACAGGGAGAAGAAAGGCAGAGTCGGGGAGACACTGTGAGCTGCCAGGGGAGCAAGATGTAATAGAACACAGGCAAAGTCACGAGACACATGGGGATACGTAGATGAATAGAAATGGGTTCATTTAAGATGTAATAGCTAGCTAGCAATAAGCCTGAGCCATAGATCAAACAGTTTGTGATTAATATTAAGCCTCTTAGTGATTATTTTATAAACAAACAAACAAACAAATGAACAGCCTGGGTGGGACTGGGTGAGATTGAGAAACTTCAGTCTATGGGACCTAATCTTGGAAAGGCAGAAGAAGTTGAGCAAAAGTTATCCAGAAGTGAATTCAAATTTGGAGGCAGCTAGTGGACAGTTCCATACTTGCTTATTGATCAGTGAGCAATGACTCAAGAGAGGAGCAAGGGGCATGAGGTCGGGAGGTCGACATCTCTGCTTACCTCTCACCTATGGAGTACTGGACATTAAAGCCAGCAGGACCAGAGGGAAAGAGCTGCTCAGGTCCAAGCAGGAGGATGGCAGAAGAGTCCAGCCGTGGGATCGTGGTCAGCTAACAGAAAACAAGTGTCCATACAGGAAGATCTGGAGCCTAAGTGTGGGCCAGGTCTTGTCTTAGAGTCATTTATTCTCATGTCACCAGTGTGGAACCAAAACAAAGCACTAAGGAAAATAAAACAGAGATTTTTAACATAGACTCTTTGACTTCTGGGAAGAAATACAACGTAAGGTTTTCTGGAAGGATTTCCTGTATATTTCTAATTAGGTGTGGATTAATATTAATAGTTCACATAATAATTAACATTAATTAATAAATCAATTGCTCTGTCAACTTACTTAAAGGACACTAGTCCTGAAATAAAGGCCTCTGTTTCCATGTGATGACTTCAAGTAAATCTGACTGGAAACCAGGCTGCTCTGTGCTGAGCTTGAGGGTTTTCTTCGGTAGTAGTACCAGTCCTACCTTAGATGCATAAACTCCCTGGCTTAGCTCTAAGGTAATTCATACCACAGCTGCCACTCTGCAGAAGAAACAACTTTAAACGAAGGCATCATATCAACAGAGGCTAATTGCACACCATCTTCTCTCAGTTTGGAAGACATTTAGTACAGATTGTCAAAAGTGTACTGAAACTTTGATTTTGTAGCAGATACCCCCTTGTGTAATATTGTTTACATTACCCCAAAGAATGTTCCCTTTCATCAACAAGTCTCAATACTGGACATAATAATGCATCACAGAGTTTACAATTTGTAGCCTCTCTGTCTGAAATAATCTGACAGAACTTCCAGTTCTTCTCACATGAAAAGAACCTCTCAGTATTAATCATTGCGTTAAAAAATCCCAAAACAAGCAATGCTCATTGACTTGTATGTTCATGTTGACAAAGTACTCTGATTTCAGTGGAGGGATGACTATGAAATCTGGAAGGATCTTGAATAATTGTTAATGTACACCAAGAACAGACATCAGCCAAAACAGGACTACTGAGAATAGATTTAATTCCTTAGGAGAAGTTGATCTTTTTAAATTGGTAGGTTTATTTCTGGTCTTAACAATAAAAAAATGTATTTTAACAGTACAACTTAAAAAATAATGATGCAATGATTAATGTAAACTTTTTTCTTTCTTTTTATTTATTCTATGTGTCTTTTACATCATGTATCTTGATCCCATTCATTTCCCTGCGATGTAAACTTTTAAGACGTACTTGATTGACTGAAGTATTTTGTGTGTGTGCATGTTTGGGCATAGTGCATGTGTGGGGTTGAGAGGAAAACTATCAGGAGTTGTTTTTCTCCTTCTACCATATGGGATACAAGGATTGAACTCAGGTCATCAGTCTCAGTAGCAAACACCCTTGCCTACTGAGTCATTTTGCCAGCCCAAAGTACACGTGCTGTGTGTGTGTGTGTGTGTATAGGTATGTAGGTGGTATCATGATGTAGCTTCGGCTGGCTTAAACTCCTTATGTATCTGATGTATCTGAAGTTGATCTTGAACTTTTTTGTGTGCGTGAGACAGGGTTTCTCTGTATAGTCCTGGCTGTCCTGGAACTGTAGACCAGGCTGGCTTTGAACTCTCAGTGATCCACCTGCCTCTGCCTCCTAAGTGCTGGGATTAAAAGCAAGTACCACCATGTCTGACTAGCCTTGCCTCTATCTCCCAAGTGCTGGGTTTATAGGCACACACCATTATGCCCAGCATTGTAAACTTTGAAGTAACATTCCCTCAGAAGGAGATGCAGGAGGCAAAATTGTCTCCAAGCCTGTTTCAGAATAAACACAGGGGTATTTCTAGTTGCTGGGAGACCTGTTTTTAACATGAGCACCTCTGGTAAATCAAAGTCTCACACATTTGGATTCTAATTTTTGAAAAATTATGATGTGGTTACCATTTTAAGAGCAGATCATATGTACTGCTTAAACTCCTAGTATGTGTTATTCAAATAAAGATTAGGCAAATACATTTGTCCTAGCAGTTCTGAGTCTTAAGAGAGAAAATAAGAACAGCAACTTAAAATTCACATAATTACAGCACAATAGAATTGCTTGTAACTGTGCCAATATATGGGCCTTTAAAAGGGACTGGGAAATTTGGACTATTATATATATAAACAAAACATGTTCTCTATTGACCCACAGATGTCTCTGCCTTTGATCGCCATTGAAGAGAGCATGGCTTCAGGCCAGTCATAGAATACTCAAAGACAACTCTTTAAAAACATGCAAGTGATGCTTTGTCACGGAAATCAAAGCTTAGCCAGAGGGCATCATAAATGCATTGATCACTCCTCAGGGGGTGCCCCTGAACTGGCCACTAGAAGGTTGTTCTCCAGTTCAAACAGACAGAAGAGCAAACTCATTTATGCTGCATGCAGAGGAAGGTGATTAGTTTGAAAGAACTGGAGCTCTGGTGCTGTTCCAGCCCTGTAGCCAGAAGGAGGCCATGGAAGATTCTTGGCCGTGAAGCATTCAACAGCTGAACTGAGCCACACCATTGAGAAGTGCATCTTTCCTTGTGGAGGCAAGAAGGCTCAGGCTAAGCCAGATACCATACCTTCTCTGTCTTGCATCCATTTTATTAGAAAAGCTAAAGTGCAGCACAGGCTGGAGCACCATGACGTTCCCCAAGTAATACTTAGAGATGAGTTTTAGTCTTGGTTTTTATTTTCCCATCTGCCAGGGACTGACACTTTTATACTATTCAATGCAAATGTATTACAAACTATGAGAAAAACAACAAAGATGTAATATGTGTAAGGCATGATTTATACTAAATATTACATTCAACAGGCATTCAGTGATCCTACCTATTTACTTTGAAATTGTCTATAATACTCTCAGTTCCTGGACTTAACATTTGAAGACCCCAATGTCTTTAGGCCACATTTGAAGTATTCCCACTGTGCTGCATAGCCTTTGGTTTCAGATACACTATGTTTAGGTCCCATTTGTCACCTGTAGGTGTGGCTCAAGAAAGTGTTTAAGGTTGTATTGAGAACGAAACACAGAATCAAACACACACTCTCTGTCTCACTAATAACGTGGCAGTTCCACTCTATAAATGGCAAAACGTCCAGACCTCTTTGCATCCCTTGCTTTGTTGCTGCTGACATCATCAGAAGGCAGAACAGACTGTTTTTTCCCCCTTTCTGGTAAGATAGCCTTTTAGTTCCTCATAGATGCCAAGGGAATAAAGTCTAGCTAGTAGTGCACCTTGAGAAAGTCCCAAGTGTCTGGTTGGCAGACTGTAAAAACAGTGTACACTGAGAGCTAAAAAGAGCAATTCAATTTCCCATGTTGTCTCACAGTGAGCTGTTGTGACCTGTGGCTGACCGAAGGAGACAGGAATAGGTAATGAGCACTCTTTGATTTCTTGGGTTGACAGAGGTTTTTCCATTGGGTTTACCCAACCGATGATGCGGTCCCTTCTGAAGAACACTATTGTTATCCTACTACTATGGTGGTTAACATTGTCAACTCCACAGGATCTAGAACATATAGGAGACAAATCTCTGGTCTTCTTTGAGGGAGTTTCTAGATCGGCTTAGTTAAGGTGGGAAGAACCACTCGGAATGTGAGCAGCAGCATTCCATGGGCTGGAGTCCAGGACTGAATGAAAAGAGAATGCCCGATGAGTGAGAGTGTTCATCTCTCTCTAGTTCCCCACTGCAGATGCTCCTGCTGTTGTGACCTCCTCGCCATGATGGACTGCACCCTTCAACTGTGACCCAAAGTAAACCCTTGCTTTTGTCAGGCGTCTTACAGCAGTCATGAGTAAATAAACTAATTCAACTACCCCAGACTCAATATCTTTCAGCCACATGCTGCCCTCCTCAGCTGCCAACAGTTTTCCCAATATTTTAGCCATGAAACTGTAGCTCCTAATGTAACCTTCTGGAAGGCGCTACAGTAAACAAGAATTATGGGTGATGTCGTTCTGTATGCTGTGAATGTGTGTTGCTCTGATTGGTTGATAAATAAAATGCTGATTGGCCAGTAGCCAGGCAGGAAGTATAGTATAGGTGGGATAAGCAGACAAGGAGAATTCTGAGAAGAGAAAGGCCGAGTCAGGAGTCGCCAGCCAGACACAGAGGAAGCAAGATGAGAAGGCAGAACTGAGAAAAGGTACCAAGCCACATGGCCAAACATAGATAAGAATTATGGGTTAATTTAAGTGTAAGAGCTAGTCAGTAATAAGCCTGAGCTAATGGCCATACAGTTTATAAATAATATAAGCCTCTGTGTGTTTACTTGGGTCTGAGCAGCTGTAGGACCGGGCGGGACACAGGAAAACTTTCAGCTACACAAGAAACCACAATTATGTAGGTTGGAGCAGGAAGAGATGAAAGACAGAAGTGTGGGCTGCCTGTTGGGCTTCAGCAGCACAATTGGAAACAGCTGTATCAAAATTTGACTGGATTCCATAGAAAACAGCAAGGGCAGTGAAGGTTGCATTGCTAAATAGCCAAGTGCAGACTTGAGTATCACTGGTAGGTATTCCCTTCACTCTAAGTTCTCCACTGACGTGTTTCCAAGATTCAGGCACATATTGGCCATGCTGCACTATGGCTCACTTTGCCTGTACACAGCTGTCTTCTCATACACTTAGTTTCTTTCCTGGTCTCTGAGAATTCTACCTTCTTTATCTCCTGCCAGTCCCACATATCGCCTTTCTTATTTTAAAATCCTCATGGTCTGAAGGATACAATAGACAAAGAAAGCTCAGGCAGGTTGTCTGTCCTATGTCTCTTTTCTGTTTTGATCTCTGGTCCTGTCTAACTGGACATCATGTGGAAAGTCATGCTTGTATTTGTTTTGAGGGAAATGAACTCTATCTCTCTAAGCCCTTAGAGTCCAATGACCACTTCAGGCTCCCTTATGAGGGGAGACAATGTTCATAGAAAACACACACACTTGAGACTTTGTTGAATTGTTTTGTTTTCCTCCTGGGCTTTTATACTTGGTAACATCTCTGTAACACAAATGTTTCACTAGTTCAAGGGTAATGAAATCTAAACCCTGTAGTTCAATGAAGATTCCAGAAACAGTCAGATGATAGCTTTATAGTATGAATTCAGAAGGAACATCCCTTTCTTTTTCTTTTTTTGTTTTTTCAAGACAGTGCTTCTCCAAGTAGCCCTGGCTGTCGTAGAACTCACTCTGTAGATCAGGCTGGCCTTGAACTCACAGAGATCCTCATGCCTCCCAAGTGCTGGGATTAAAGACATGCACCACCACTGCCTAGCAGAACATCCTTTTCAGAGAAATGACATCAACATGGTCTCTGTGTAAGTCCTGTCAGCTTTGTCCTAACTTTACAAGACAGCAGGGTCCCATTTAATCCCGTTCCTCTGACTTTAAAGCAGTGTTTACTGCGTCGTTTCCAGTGGCTTGCTGTAGAAGGACACAACAAACACTGTTCATTTTCCTTCTTAGACATCACCCTTAATAACTTCTGAACCTGCTGACAGATAATAGTAGTACAGCAATCTTATAAATAACTCTCATAAACTAAATTTACTTGTATTAGGCTGGATTATGGAAATCATACAACAAACCTTTAAGCTAACAAAACAAAAGGATACCTTGAAAATATGTTTCTTTTTCTTCTATTTAGAAATTGGGAAATACATAGACAAATTCTATTTAACATTTGAGGTTTTTAAAATATGACTTCATATCAATACCCTTAGTGCTCTCCAAGGAATTGTAACACATCCTATTAGCTCTATGATTCTTCTGCTGATAATTAACTAATTATTTCAAAAGAATGTTTGGCTCCAAACAAATTCAAAATAAAATTGTGAAAGAAAGATTTTCTGGAGGAGGGGGGTGAGAGACAAACCCTGTTCAGAAATCCAAGTATTTGTTAGAGGACACAGAGTGAAAAATGCCAAGCCACCAAACTGCACATACTGTTGAGCAGGGCCAAAGACTGTTCCGCAGTGTGTAGGTGCTGAATGGAAGAAGCTAATGAGAAAAAGAGTGATTGTGACAAGCAATTATGTCACCTATGTGAACGGCTTAATTTTCTAAATTAGCCACTTTGATAATTATGACATCTCATTTGTCTTTTAATTCCATGAGCTCTGAAGTTTACCTTTGGTTTTTTTTTTTTTTTCAATCAGATAAGAGGCTTTGATAAGCCAATGGTCTATTATGTGTCTAAAAAAATTCAGATTTCAGGCTGATTGGCCTTGCTGTTTGCTTCCACGAGAGCAAATGGCTCTCTCCACAAGAGCTCTCCAAACCTTGCATTTCTCAATTCTGTTTGCAGTAGTGATGGGGGAGAAAAGGTGGCGGGAGAGGGACAGACGAGAAGGCAAAGCAAATTAACAGTGTCAACAGGACCAAAGAGAAAACTGTTCAGCCTACACTGGCAGGGGGCGGGGGTCGGGAGGCAGGCTGGGTTCTGAGTACATTAGAAACTGCTTTAGCAGCATCCACCATGCATGCATACCCCAAATTACTAAGCTAATTACAAATTACCCTGATCTGTTTGCTGAAGTACTTTCAAGATCTCAGAGGACTGTGTATTCTATTTGCTGTTGTGTTGACTTGGAAGTTTGAACAAAACTTTTGACTTGTCTAGCTGGCATGTTATGTCCATTTCTTGAAAAAGGTTTCCTAATCACTCCAGCAAATAGGACTCACGATGCTGAGTTATAGTTGCAGTGAGGAGCCATCCTGACTTCTTTGACTCATGAGAACTTCTGTAAGCATAGACTCTTTCTTTCTTGAATGAGTGATATTAGCAAAAAGATACCCAGATGTGTTAAATGAGGCAAACAGGGACATGTGCTTATGGCCTTGCAGAGGTAAGAGCCAAGGATGGGAGCTCAGGGCACAGTACAGGTCCCCAAATACTTAGGAACACCAGGAAAATTATGAAGAAGGACCACATATGGTTATGTATTAAAGGCTAAGATGTTAGCTCCTGGGAATTAGGGATGGCTTGACTCCTGGCAGACAGACACCAACCCACCCCCACACATCATGTACAAGACCATGGACTGAGCAGATACTGCTAGTGGATGGATGGTACTTCTTCACCCTGCAGAGGATGTACATTGCCTTGTGTCTTCTTTTCCAGGTCAGTGCTCCCTCTAAGGTTTATTTGAACCCAATATCACTTAGAAAAAGAAAGTTTTAATGCATGCAATGAGTATTCTGTATTTTAGAGTTAGTGTTACATTAAGTGATTAGAGCCAGTAATTCTTAAACCTGAATTGCTGTATATCTTTGGTTTGGTTTGGTTTTTGTTGTTGTTGGGTTTTTTTTTTGTTTGTGTTTTTGTTTTTGTTTTTTTTTTTGGTGGGGACAGGGTTTCTCTGTGCAGCCTTGGCTGTCCTAGAACTTACTTTGTAGACCAGGCTGGCCTTAAACTCAGAGATCCTCCTGCCTCTGCCTCCCGAGTGCTGGGATTAAAGGTGTGAACCAGCATTGCCCATCTCACTATCTTTACCTTCTTGATAGTAGTATCTTGAACATTTCAACAATGGTGTGGAATCCTCCTGTGTTTGGGGAACTGTGCTCAGACATTTTCATATTTATGAAGAACTCTGCCCTTCGATTACTAAGACAACAGAGTATTTTAGTGGTTCAATAGCCAAACAGTCTGTGTAGCAGACCTTGAGGCGTCAGTACCAGTGACATCAAAATGAGATACTCTGTCAGAGGAAGAGCCAGTTACCAAAGTACAAATTTGATTTTTTTTAATCAGTCAGTCATGGGCCTGGAGAGATGGTGTTTAAGAGCACTGGTTGTGCTTCCAGAGCACCCAGGTTCAGTTCCCAGCACTTACATGGCAGCTCACAACTGTCAGTAACTTCAGTCCCAGGGGATCTGACACCCTCATACAGATACACATCTACAAAACACCAATGCGCATAAAATAAAAATAAACCTTTAAAAAATTACCAAAAACATAAATAAAAATTAAAAATTAATCATTCTTTTAAAAAGTTATTCAACATGTATGGATTCTATAAATATATCAATTGAGTTTATTGTTAGTCAACTTACATATTTTTATCCTTAGATTAAAAATTATTTATGTATATGTGTTTGTTCACATACCTACAGGTACTTGCAAAAGCCAGAAGAGGGCCTGGTATCCCCTGGAGCTGGAGTTAGAGGTGTGTGAGCTGCTTGACACAGGTGCTGGGAATTGAACCAGGTCCTGTGCCAAAAGCAGCCAGTGCTCTTGACCACTGAGCCACCTCTCCAGCTCCCCATTTGGTTTTTGTTTTGTTTTGTTTTGGTTTGGTTTGGTTTTGGTTTTGAAAAATAGCCCTGACTGTTTTGGAACTCACTTTGTAGACCAGGCTGGCCTGGAACTCACAGAGATCTGTCTGCCTCTGCCTCCCAAGTGCTGGGACTAAAAGCATGCGCTGCAACCACCACCACCTGACTCCTCATTTGTTTTTTAATTAGATGGATTCTTAATTTTCTTAAATTGCAGTAAAATTTACATATAGCAAAATTAATTCTTGTAAGTGTATAGTTTCGCAAGAATTGACAAACACAATTAATTACATAACTATGGCAGCAATCCACAGTTCTATCATCTCCTAAAGTTCCATCATGTCTTCTTGTAGGCAGTGTCCACCTTCAACTCTCCAACAAACACTGGCCTGTTTTCTGCCTTGGAGTTCTACAGAATGCCATATAAATGAAACTCTGCATGTACAATTTCTGACCGTGCATAATGAATCTGGACACACCCATTTTGTTGTGTGCATCAGCAGTTCATTCTTCTTGGCTGTTGAATATTTTCTGCTGTGTGGGTGAACCACGGTTTAACCTTCTATGAACCAAGAGCACTTAGGTTGTTAACAGGCTGGGGAGATCACTAACAAAGCACTGAACATGCTCAGGAGCTGTAATCAGGACACAGCAGAGGAATTCCTATCCAGAGGATTCCAGAACTGTTCCAGTGCTGAACAAGTTCACAAAAGCTCACAGAGTGAATCACACCAGCACTTGGCCTTCATCTCCTTGCACACCGCTCCTCAAGGTCTCTTAGAGAGTCTTCTTTCCTTCTACCAAGCTTCTTAAAATTCACATTATACGTAATTATATCATATTTTATTTTCTTAGCATTTATATTTGTTATATACTAATTAATAAATATAAATATGTCTGTAATATTTTTTCATTGTTTTATCTATGTTTATCAAGAAACTTCTTCCTAGCCAGACATAACTGTGGACATGTACAGTCCTTATATTCTGGGGGCCTAGACAAGACAAGAAGATTGTCTGAGTTCAAGGCCAGCATGAGTCAAGATGAGGGAGAGGAGGTAGAGGAGGGGGAAAAAGAAAATTGATGAAAAAGTTCTTGCTTACTTTGTGGAGATATACCTGGAGTTTGTCTTTCTTCCTTTCCATGGGTTCTGGAATGCAGGGTATGCCCTTGACATTTAAATGGATGGCCACAGAGAAAGACATTTAGTTCTTTCTTTGGTTTAATATATTTTCAGTTTTTAGGTACAGTGACAATTTTGCTGTTTCTGACAGCCACATAAATGACAGCAAAGACAAAGTAAATGTCAGCAGAGAGTGCTCCTGGATGACCCAAGAGCTCTCAGAGTCGCGGCACACTTCGCTTCTTCTTGAACGACTCCGACAGGAAGAAAGGGAAGGTGGCAGGAGAAAATCCCAATTAGTGCCGTGTATATGGGGCTCTAGACAGTCACCTCCACAGCCATTCTCTCAGAAAGCTCTCACCACAGGCTTGCGTTTGGAAAGAAGCCCTTTCATTCTCCTGGTGCTCGGTGCACCCTTCAGCAGCACACCGATTGCATCCGAGCAGATAAAGCAGGTTTTTATTTTTATGCTAGTTTTGTTTTATGCTCATCTTCTGTGTGTATGGGAGTGGAATGGTGATGGGATAGTGGAAGATGGTGAAGCCTGTTAATTTTTTCATAAGATCATTTTTCCCTTGACATGCAATTTGATGCTTAACAATTTTTCTGAAAGTCAAAAGGAATACTACATTCTCTAATTTTCACAGCACTATAAATAGCCCACACAAAACATAATTGTATAAAAGAGATGACACCTCTTTATGGAAGAATTTCCACTGGAAAGATAAAAGGAGGTCAGAACTCTTATGTGAGGCATGTATTTTCAAGTATTCATAAAAATAGAAATCATCAGCAGTGCGAAAATTCTTCATGATAGACAGTCTCATAGAAGATATTGGAGCCAAAGCCATTTTTACAGGCGCCAACTGTAGTGAGAATGGAACTCAGCCAAGAAGCGGCTGCTGGGCATTTAGCTCACGTGCCAATAAAAGGGAGGAGTGTGTGCGTGTACACACACACACACACACACACACACACACACACACACACACACTCCAGCTTGGGGAAGTATTTGCCAGAAACATTTTTCAGGCCTCCCTCTGCCATCTGGTTCCTACAGCCAACTGTGAGGTCCTGCAGTGACTCCAGTGCCCAGAGGTTGGGTACTATGGAACAGAGAAAGAAGAGGTCAGAGGAGCACCCTGCAAAGCTGAGGGGTAGGCAGCTACAGAACCTTTAGGAGTTCAAGACCCCAGCTAACATGTAACGATGTCCATGGGATAAAGCTCTGTGGTAACTAGCTGGAAGTCGTTATGGTTACACTGGTACTGACTTTGCCATTTAGCGAGCGCTGCAAATATATACATGAATGTGTGTGTGTATCCAATATTTACAAAATGTTTGAAAAGACCATGACTGCCTAGCTGGATTTATAGGCTTGCAAAGACACTGTAAGAAACATATGAATTTTATTTGTTTGTTTGTTTATTTTATGTGTATTGAATGTTTTGCTTGCATGTATTTATGTGTACCATAGGTGTGCATGGTGACCATGGAAGTCCCAAGGGGGAATTGGATCCCCTGGAACTGGAGTGATAGTTGGTTGTGAGCCACCATGTGGGTACTAGAAATTGAACCTGCTTCTCTGCAAGAGCAGCAGGTACTCTTAACCACTGAACCAACTCTCCAGCCCCATATGAATTATTTTAAAGCCACTTGTAGTAATGAAATTAAGCCAATGTCTTGAGTCCTTTCTATCTGGCAGACGCTGGGTTAAGGCTTCACATACTCAGAAACTCTTGATTTTAGACTGGAAAATATTTGCAATAGCCTCATTTTACAAAGAAACAGTCTTAAAGGAATTAAGTAGCTTGCTCAATACTCCACAGCTTGTATAATGTAGTCATAGCATTCGAAACCCACGTTTCTTCATGCCTCTGCATGAGATGATGTGGAGCCAGCCCTTTTGCCTAAAATTAATTGCCTGTAACTTGCCAATGTTTTGAATTTACAACAAGGGGCCTATAGACCACTGATTGGCATTCCCCACGCCAACGCATCTCCTGGACTCACCCAGCTCAGCAGGGGAAGATATATAGCTGTCTGTAGGTGCACAGAAGCCAGGCTCCTCTGGATGATGGTGATTGCTTCACTCCCCATCCCTTATCTTCAGGGCTTCTGTGATGAGACCTTGGGTTCCTCTGTTCTTGTAGAGAGAGTAAAGCATTGCAGCTTACTTCTTTTCTCTGTCCCTCGGAGGATGAGTGTTAGGGATGGGATGAAAGCTGTGAGTTAAGATTGCTTCCCTGGCAGCAAACATTGCCCTCTGGTTGCTTCCAGGCTCTGCACATCTCTGTTGATTACTTCCTGCTGCAAGCTCCGTTATTACACATAACAAAATGGTGGGAGGGAGGAGAAGAAAAACTAGGTAGGGTCAGGTTCTCGCTCACCTCATCGCTTGGTTCATTTCTTCCATGTTCAGAACTCTCTTTGTCATCAGGGAGAAAGGGAACTGGGTAGAAGTGAAAGAGAACTGGGCTAGGTAATTTACATCCCCAGGCAACCAGATCATTTTATACCAAAATGGTACTTTCTCAAAATCTCATCATTCATACCAGAAGTATTTCTTATGGAATGATACTCCTTAGCTTATGAAAACATTCTGTGCAGCTGAACTTGCTTAATCTGTGATCACTTTGCCTCCCTGAGGATTTGAGGGAAGGGTATTATGCCATTATGGTGTTAAAACGCATCAGTGACTTGATCATTTGAAGTGCTTTAATAAAAATGAATTCTGTTAGCTGATTCTGATTATCCAGTGCCAGATTTACAGGCTTTTAAGACAGTTTCCAGTTGTCAGATATTTTCCTGTGAGGCTCTTAAATATTTAGATTCCATTCTTTCTGGGTATTCTAAATATGGGAAACAGATTTCTCAGTATCAGAAATATTAACAGTATTTCTCTGAGAACTGCCTTCCGTAATGGCTTTTTAAAAACTGAAATCATGTCCCTTGGTTATGTATCAAAGTAGGAGGTAGAGACCTAAGATTCAGTCAGGTTAAGATGAGGTATTGGTTAAAGAAATTAATTATTATGGCTAATTAGAGAGAATAGAGTGTGACTTATAAGTTTTACCCACAGATTTCTTCATAGAGGTAACTATCAATAAAAATTATTCTATTTGATAATAAAATCTGTGTTCAAATGCATGTTTAGCATGTATCCCTTGATATCTTTCTCATTTGCATATATGGATGTGCAAGCCGTGTGACAACCCCACCCCCACCCCCATTCATGCTGCTCTTGCTGGTGAAGTATTAGGAATCCTGCAGGCAGAAACAACAATTTCTACCTACGAAGCAATTATGTCTTCCCTTTGACAAGTATTTCCATTTCATCCTAGGGCTTGTCTCCCATTTTAGCTATATTATAAAAAGTATTTTCCTCAGAGAAAAGGCAATACCACAGCAAATAGATAAGAGGTATGTGGACTCAAAACACACATTGTTGGATATCTTGCCTATAACCCCATGCTGACCCAAAGTGCATATATGATCTCCTGTGCTCTGGAAGTACAGAGAAAGTACTTAAACCAAGAAAGTACTTGGTTTAAGAAAAACTTAAACTAAGAGGTACAGAATCAGTAGGACAAATCACCCCCCACCCCCGCCAAGCCTGCTAACTGGGATTCCCTTCAAGCCAGTAGTTTCAAGGACTTGTGACCAGTGTATTCACATGGGAATACATTAGAATTCTGACTTCCAAACCACAGGTATGGTTTGTTCCTTCTTGTAAAGAACCAGTATCCTAGCTAGGGGAATATGATGAACACTTCTGTACCGTAAAGACATGGAAACAGCATGGCTTCCAGAGAGGCAACCTCCTGTCCCTTGCTTTTAGCTGTCTTGATAGGGGTCACTGAGGGCCGGGTATAAAGCACTGAGCCTGTTTTGCAATCATATAGAAGTAAGCAACACATTCTTGTGGTCACCAGGACGACTCTGTTAATTACCTCTTTTAGTGATGAAGGTCATTCCACTTTTATAACTAGAAAAGGAAGAAATGTCCCCTCTCATTTCCTTGTACTCCAGCTGACCTCTGAAGGTAGCTGAACCCAGTGATTTGGTTGTCTTTATTCTGGGTTTGGAACTGCTTTTCTCTGGGACTCATATTTAAAAACAGGTAGGAAATGAGTCTAGCAGATCACTGATGTTCAGCAGGGCCTGGGAGCAGGTGTGACTAGAGAGGTTCATTTATTCAGTACCGTGGAACCAGTTTCTGGACAGGGCAGGCAGAGACAAACGGCAGCATCCCCAAGATGTGATCTAGAGACTGGAGACAATTCCCATGAGCAATGTGGAAAAGAGGCAGAACTTCATGTTAATTGTATGAGTTCCGTATTACAAGCTCACCCTGAGCTCTGTGAAGATGAGATGGACAGCCTGTGATAGCTAAGAACCTGTGAGATGGGATAGCTCTACCACCCTGAGCAAAGAGGACTCAAAACCAAGATTTATTTGTTTTTATTTTATGTGTATGAGTGTTTTTTCATCATCCATGTCTGTGCACCATGTGTGTGCAGTGCCCATGGGAGCCAGAAGAGGGTGTCATATCCTCTGGAACTGGAGTTACAGATGATTGTGAATCTCCATGTGGGTGCTGTATAAGAGTGACAAGTGCTCTTAATGGCAGAACGATCTCTCCAGCATCAATGAGAACTTCAGTAAAGACAAATCTCTTCATATAAACAACTCAGCCCAGTTCATTCCTAACTGCAAGGTGTATGCAGTTTGATGCAACAGACGGCTCTGAAAACGCTAAACTAAAAGTGTTAGCACTGCTAAACACACTCTAGTCGTCCTTCACCTTTGCAGGGCACTATTATCAGTCAAGAGACTTGTCCCAGAGCCTCTCCAAGGTTGGTAGCTTGTACAAAGAATCTCAGAATCTTTTATAGGAAACTTATTCTCAAATACATGGTGCAGTCACCTCCTGCCTCAGAGAAAAATGGTCATGGTAAGTGGTGCTGTATCATCGAATGGGTTTAAGCAGATTTCTCCATCTTGTTTTAGCCACAGGGAAACCAGCAGACACAAAATCACTGACTTACATAGTGCCCTCTGGAATTCTTAACCTTACACTATGTGTGTTTTGGTACAAATCTTCATCCTCTAGCTCTCTGGAAACCTTTTTCTCTACCACAGATTAGAACTGACTCCTTATTTTTGCTCTTTTGATAATGACTAAGTATTATCTATGGGGAAAAAAACCCACTGTGCTAATATTATGATAAACATGGGCCAACCACATCTTTTTCAAACTTACAGGTATATATAGATTTATTATTGAACATCATTATCCTCTCAAGTATCATGTGATATAAAGTTTAAACAAAGCTGGCTGTTCATATTTCAGTTATAAATACATACCTTTCCATGCAGGAGTCTGTAGTATGATTTTTTCTGGGATCAATTACCGAATCTAAAAATATTCTGATCTTATTTTAAATTGCTTGATCTTCCTTATCAGTCCTCCACACTTTCTTTGGGGAACTGAATCAAGCGTGTTATTCTTTTCATTTGTGTTTTCATTTTGTTGTTGTCCTCCTAAGACAAACCTCCTCAACTGCTATCAACTGTAAAGAATGTTCTTGGCTAAATACAATAGATGTGTTTCTGAAACACTGCATGCAAATTGGATTTTTATAAACTACATCACATTTATACTTAGACTGTAATTTCAAAAGTGCAGTACAAAAGAATGCACTTACTTCAAGAAATGGTCAAATAATTTCTGATATCTACTTGTAATTATTAAATGGATATGATTTCATCATTTCAATTTATATAGAACATAACAGAATAGGATCAATAAAAGGACTTCAAAAAAATCCACTGTGTAATGGAGGTAACACTTAACCTGAATATTGAACACATTGTTTTGGAAACCCTACCTGTATCTGGAATTTAGGATGGTGAATTAAAATTTATTCATTCTCTGACTTTCAATTATTTCACCCATAGAGAACAAGATTGGAACCCAGTTCTCTGCAATTTAAGACTTGCAAGTAGATTCTTTTGACACTTTGAAATTATCATGCAGTCCATGTCTGACCTTTCCTGGCCTTTGTGAAAGCTTCAACTTTCTCCTTTCCAGACAAGGCAATGTACTTCAGGAAATAAATTATGTTGAAAACTGAAACGGGAACTGTAGATGTAGACTAGAACTGAGTCTCCTCTGTGTGTCAGGTTTAAAACCAGGCACTCCACGTGTACATGCCAGTTGTCATGTCGTCCCACACCAAAGCTAGGAAGACTATCAGTGGGTGGGTCTATTTCCAGTCAAGAAAATGATGGTTTTGAGAGGCTGGACTTAAATGCTTGGGTGACACTGAGAAAGGCACTTAATTTCCCCGAGCTTCAATTTTTCTACAAAACAAGGCTCTTTCCAGATTCACTGTGAAACTAAAAACATGTTCAATGTCTTTCAATACCCATTATACTGATCCCAAGTCTAACCTAATCCACAGCCAATATTCTTCTCCCATTTGGAATGGGGCTTAGGTGAGGAAACCAAGAACTTCGAAACAATCTTTTAGACAATGGTGTCCTTAAAAATGGGATATCTGTCTGTCTTCCTCTTGGTTTCCCTAACATCAGCACAGATGCCCAAAGTTGGATTCTAGTCCTGGCTCAGTCAGGAGCTATGTACCAAGGTAGACAAATGTTATCCTCTGAGAATGTGTTCCCCTTCTCTTCCTGAAAATGGACATATCAGATGGAGTGCCATCTGCATGTTTCTGCCTCTGCAAGAAGCCATGACTCATTTGCCCAGGACCCAAGAAACACATTCCAGCTCTGCTTTGCGAGGCTCTTTCTTAATAATTCTGTCAGACAGAGAGTGGGATAAAGAAGCAAATGGCTAGTTGATCATTTTGAGTTCATTTCCTCAATCTCTGTTCCGTTTGTCAGGAATCTTGTCATTGGGACACACATGTAAGCTGGAGCCAGGGAAACCTATAATAGACCCGCTTTCAGCCAAGATGGATTGACATGCACCGAAGAAGTCGATGACGAGAGATAACTGGTGGTCTACGTGTGTCGTGGGCCGTGTAGAGATAACTGGTGGTCTGCGTGTGTCGTGGGCCGTGTACTGCTCCAGGTCAAATTAAAACTGGAAAAGGCTCTTTGAGCAGCAAAAGCAGCTTTTCTGTACCTTCAGTATCTACTATCAGGAAACAAAATTAACCTCCTGAAATTCAGTGGTTGCAGCTGGTTTTGTCAGGTTGTAGTGGGAACAAGCGTGTGCAGGTGTCCCCTGTACACATCCATCACACTTATATGCTGAGCGGGAAAGTGAAAAGCTGTCATTTATTCAGCATTATCTTGGCTCCTGACTAATCTTCCTTTCTTGTCAGTTTTTGTTTTCAAAGTGATTGGAAACTTTAAGTCAACAAATGTTAATCAACTATCTGCAGTTGCTGGGGTCTAAGCTCAGACTGTGAGAACAGGGAAAAGAAAAAGTGAATAAAACATAATGTTTGCCTTAAAGAAGCTGATGGGTGAATGATTTCCCAAACAGCATGATGTTTTGAGCTGTAATAATTTTAAGAAATGAGAACCTACTCAACATTTTTTAGAGGCTGAAATACAGTTTCCCTACAAAGTCAAAGGTCCAGCTTACTGGGAAGGGTGCTGAGAGGTCTGAGGGGGACTCCACATGACCCATCTCTCACAATTGTTAGTGCTTAACACAGTTGCTTGGATTTTCTGATCCCAACCAGAGCTGGATCAGAGCAGGGAATGGATGAATCCAAGTTGGCTGTGCCTTCTGCTTCATTCTGAAGAGTAAGTCAGAGGTTAAGAGCACCCCACTCAGCTCAAGAAGCTCAGAGCAGACCTTTTGCCACAGTCAGGAGCTGGGTGGAGGGAGAGTGTGAAGGGGTGTTTTTCTTCTTGCCACAGTGCTTAGTCATGAGGTGAGAATTCCACAGTTGCATTTTATGACTTGAGCTCAAGACTGAAATTTAACTTAAAAGTTAGTATTCAGGAACAGCGATCTGTGATGTTAAGATTCTCCCACAAACTGCTCTGTTCCTGAGTCATCAGCAGAGTTAGTAACCTCGATGAGAGTTTAGATATGCTCTTTGATATACACACATCACACATCAAACACTGCGACTGTGATGGTGGCCTCCTGCCCATTGCCTGCCCAGCAAACATATTCTCCAGCATTCACTGGGGAGGCCTGGAAGATGTACAGGCAGCAGCCTCGGACCCGGCCATGAAAGCGGTATAAGAGGGATTCCCAGAGCCCAGCAAGGGCCCCATGCATGCCTGCCAGTGTAGCCCCTATATAACCTCCCACCTGTGGACCCTTCCACATTCTAGGAATGAGTACCTGATATTAGGCAGGCAGGCTGCCCCCAGGCTTGTACCAAGTGACCTGTACATGCGTTTGTACTGCCACCACACAGTTGAGATCCAGTGTCTGACCCTCAGCCACTCTGGAGGATGAAGACTCAATTCTGACAGGCAGGACAGGTCCAGGGACTGTAGAGACAGAGGGCAGGTAATAGATACTTCCTCAGAGTGTTCTATCATGTACAATGGAGAAAGGAGCAGTCAGATTATACTAAATATATAATTCGTGAGACTTTGATATTCCTCTTCTAAGATGTGCATGAATCTTACCAAGATCTGAATTTTGAGCTTACTAGAGACAATGCTGTAACATTTTCCCATGAAATGTAGTGAAGGAATAAAAAAATTGTCTGAGTTTCCACAAGCAAGATACTTGAGAATGGTCGGGGCCATAGTTCAATTGATAGAATTTTTGCTTAGCACATGTGAGGCTGGGTTCTATCCCTAACATTGCATAAATGGAGAAACACATTCCAGCTCTGCTTTGCAGGGCTCTTTCTTAATAATTCTGTCAGACAGGGAGTGAGATAAAGAAGCAAATAGTCAATCGATAATTTTGAGTCCATTTCCTCACTCAGCTTAAAGAAAGTTGTGCGTTCCTATAATCTAGTACTGGGAGGGAGAGGGATGTGCATGCAGGAGGGCCAAAAGAGCAAGATCATTCTCGGCTACATCAGAATTTGAGGTCAGAATGGAGTGTATGAAATACTGTCTCAATAAAACAAACAAAATAAAACTTGCTCTCTTGATCTCTTCCCTGATTGCAGACCTGATGACTTCTCCAGTCTCTTCCCACTTTCTGTCTCCCTCCTTCACCAGTCAGATGAATGGTCCTGAGATCGCCCATTCCTCTTTAAATTATTCTTTTTAATGTTATAAACCTTTTATAAAAAGTCTTGCAAGTAAAATAAAACATCACACACCAAAATTAAATATTCTATATACTTATCCACCATCAAAGCCAAAAACAAAAAGAACTTTGATGATAGAATTAGAACTGGATGAATAATTAGCTTTATAAATGCCTGAATTTCACATTTAAAGCTTTTGGGCTCTACTATATCAGTTCAGCTTTTCTTTTATCAAATAAATCTGGGATTCACCACAAAGCTTTCCTGGATGGAAATCTAGCCAATAATGTGTGTGTGTGTGTGTGTGTGTGTGTGTGTGTGTGTGTGTTTCCAAATGGGGGATTTGATGGGCAAAATAACTAGTTAGTCATAAACAACCTCCTGAAACAAAGACATGATCACAAGGTGGTCATAACAAAGTAGTCATATCAACAGGGAGTTATAACAACCTTTTGAAACAAAGATAGGGTTGCAAGATGGTTTTGAAATAAAGACATGGTTGCTGTTTCCTGGAACAGGTAGTGCAGAACCATTTGTAGTTAATGTTACAGGTTACATATCCCAATCCTTGAGAAACAGAGGTTGTCTTTACTATAAGATAGCTTTATCTAAGATGGAGGCAGGCTGGTTCATCAGCTGCTTACATTTCTACTCAACCTAATATGACTTGAGTCTTGGCTCCAATTGGATGCTCCTTTCTCATCTTCACAGCATTGAGTAAAAATGTGGGCTTTGTCAGGTTTGTAGTTTTAAGATTTAAAAAAAAGATCTTAATATTTTAAAGGCAACTGTGCATTTCCTGTTAGGAGAAAATGAACAGTAAGAATGTAGAGGTGGAGGAGTAGAAGTAATCCTCAGCAGTCCATGTGTGCTGTTTTCACAACTCCTGTAGTGGACAGGACACACTAAAAATCTAGGGTGAGTGCTGATGCCATGGTTCTTTGTGCCCCTCCCCCCGAATTTAATTTAATTGAGTGTATGTAGGTGTTTTGCTTGCATGTATGTCTATGTACCACTTGCATGCCTGGTGTCCACAGAGGCCAGAAGAGGCTATTGGTTCCCTTGGAGCTGGAGTTACAGGCTCTTGAGATGGGCGCTGGGAATGGAATCCAGGTCCTTTAGAAAAGTAGCCAGTGCCTTAACTACTGAGCTCTCTCCCAGCCCCACCAGGCTTCTTGATGATACTGAGTTTCATCAGTCTCCAATGGATAGTCTTCATGCTGGAGATAAATGAGTAAAGCTCAATGAAATAATTGATGGGAGAAAAGTGTGATGGAGACTCACAGAGTCCCTTAAAGAATAACAGAGGATTCCAGAGTTGGCTGTGGAGAGAAAAAATTGCCAAGTACAAAGGTGTAACTAAACTATGAGGTCTTTAGATGCAAAGATTCTCCATCATCTTGGGAAATCTGTCTCATGGTCATTGCTTTTGGTCCAGAGGATGGCTTCCAGAGACGTCTCTCTTTAAAGTCCCAGGGAAAGCTACCCCCTCTTCTGTCTTTGCTCTTTCTTTGCTCTTCCTGTAAAGATGAGGGATGGATCCCCACATCAGCAAGAGCCATAGTTTCTGAATTCTTCAAAGGCTCTGCTTTCCATAGACAACATTATTCACTGTAGTCATATTGGGAAGAGGGATAAAGAGATCTGGCATCAGACCCCCTCCCCCACAAAGTCCTAAAGTGAGATTAAAGTTTAAATAGATAGCCAAGAATATACACATCTAAGCAGTCCACATCAAGGTGTGGATCATTGACCCATGGTTATCTGATCTCCAGTCTCATCCTGTAAGGTGATCTAACAAGTTGTTAGAACCATGTGAAATTTCTTTCCTGGAGACAAGTGCTCCTCTGGTTGGCACCTTGTCCTTCTCCCAGAATGAGATTCCTGGGGAAATTCCCATTTGTTTGGGGTTCATTGTTTCTTTTTCTTTTTCTTTTCTTTTTTTTTTTAAGAATGGAGATTTAAAATTTTTTTTTAATGATTTACTTATTTTTATTTTATATGCATTGGTGCTTTGCCTGCATGTTTGTGTGAGGGTATCAGATCCCCTGGAACTGGAACTACAGACAGTAGTGAACTGCCATGTGGGTGCTGGGAATTAAACTTGGGTCCTCTGGAAGAGCAGCCTGTGCTCTTAACCACTGAGCCATCTTTCCAGCCTGGATTCATTGTTTCAATAGATTGAATAGACATAATTTCTTTTAAAAATTATTTACTTGCTCATCTATTTATTTCTTGTTGGGGTGTGTTCATGCCATGGTGTGTAGGACAGGATAGTTTCTCTATTTTTACCATGTGAGACCCAGTGATTGAGCTCAGATCATCAGATGTGGTAGCAAATGCCCTTGTCTACTGAACCATCTCTCAGTCGTGAACTCACATTCTTTTTTAAGACAAGGTCTCACTATGTAGTCCTGGTTATCCTGGTATTCACTATCACTCACTGAGTAGACCAGGCTGGCCTCTAATTCACAGAAATCTATCTGCCTTTGCCTCTTAAGTACTGGAATTAAGGGCATGTGTCCCCATGATGGGTCTGAGCAGAGAAAGGAGAGGACTATTCTTCACTATTTCCACATAGAGTTCTTAAAAACAAGACAAAAACTCACTTTTTAGCAACATATCTTTATAAACATGTATTAATTGTACAAAATGAGAAAGTTCATTATGACATTTTCTTACATGTATACCATATACTAACATGTTCGATCCTCTATTATTCTCTCTTGACCCTCTCACTCACACTGATCTACTTCTTCACAGATAGTGCCCCCTTTTGCTTACACATCATCTTTTAAAATTATCTAGATTCTGCATACAAAAAAACATGCAACACTTGTCTTCCTGAGTCTGGCTTGTTTTGATTAACATGATGACTTTCAATTATATAC
This sequence comes from Peromyscus eremicus, assembly GCF_949786415.1. Lineage (NCBI taxonomy): Eukaryota > Metazoa > Chordata > Mammalia > Rodentia > Cricetidae > Peromyscus > Peromyscus eremicus. The sequence goes on from NC_081430.1 coordinate 65,468,675, forward strand.
ATTTTCCTGTAAGCAATATGATTATTGCTGAACACTACTTCTTTATCCATTCATCATCTGTTGGGCACCCCGGCTGATTCTATAACTTGTCTACTGTGAATAGTGACCCTAATAAACTGTCTAGAGTTCTTTTTAGTCATTTAAAACTCTAGACTATCTCTCTCCTTACAAAGTACACTGAAATTCTGATGGGAAGGAGAAAACAAGGTGACTTCTTAAAAATGTGCCCTGATTTCTGAGCCTTCTGGGGGACAAATTATGTCTGAATATGTTCCAAGAAGGCTAGAAGGGAAAGAGCATTAATCCCAAACAAAGGATTCCAAAGATGGAATCACATGTACACTCTTGTTGTATGTAACTCATGACTCATGCATGAATGCTTTCCTCGTAAGGCACACCGGTGCTTGTGTTCATGCTTGGCAGTGGGAAGTGACCAATAATTACTTGTTGGATAGGAATATTAGACCAGAGTGACACAGAGCCAACATCATAATAATGGTTAGTATTTGGGGGCTTACTACATGCCATTGGCTATATCATCTGTAACTTTCAATAGATTGAAACAGTTTTATTATCTGTTTCCACAGGTAAGGAAGCACAGGTTACTGAGTTTGGGGTAACTGAGCTGAGTGCTGATTTTAATGTACTTATGAACAAATTTGCCTTTTATCTTACCACACTAATGCTATAAGAAGAAGATAACCCTTCTAGTGAGAAAATGGCGGTTCAATTTGTTCTCCACTGTGTGTACTTGGACCACCATGGTATCTCTATACTGGAGTCCTTTAGAAGAGTCTCACTTTTATCTCCAGGCTTTGGACATTCCTAAGAGGCTGTTAGATACAAAGGGGTTCATGGCAGAAAGTCAGTCTGTCTGTGGAGATCCATGTGACCCACGCCTTAACTGCTGGGGAGACAGAACCTGCGGAGCAGGATTGGAATAGTGTAAGTAACCAGAAACAATACGGAAATTTATCTGACAAGACAAGAAATTCACAAGTCTACAGCTTCTGAGCATAAGACAATCAGATGCCCAGTGACATCATCAAGGGCCTACCTACTTCCTCTGTCTCCTTGTCACTTTTCAGATCCAGTCCTAAATGGTGACAGGCTGGGGCAAATGCAACTGAGTGTTTCCTTAGCCTCATGAAGCAGGAGAAGGGCAGGGCAGACATACCCTGTTATATAATATTCTTTCAGTCTAACAAGCTTTAATTTAACCATGGGTACACTACTGAGGATGAGGGTGGTGTCTAATGCTGACAAAGGAAGTGAGATCTGTTAGGAATCTAAAGGAGGATGGGCTCTAAGGAAATAACGTTGAAGTACAACCGTTGACAAAAGCAAATCAAATGGTGTAACTTTAGTAGATAGCAATAACAACATTGGCTGGCAGAGTTACCATGACCTTGGGGCAGACCCCTCCACCCAAAAGAGGAAAATAAATAAATAAATAAATAAATAAATAAATCAGCTTTTAAAAAGAAGTCATAGTATGTTTTAACACTTTATTGACAAAGTTTTTAAGTATAGGATGATGTTAGAGATTTACACAGTAACTTCTGTGCAAACATCCACACATTCAGAGAGAGAATGCTATTAGCACCAAACAGTTCAGATAATTTGCACAAATTCATCTTTGCTGTTGTTCTGTATAAATCTCTAAAAGCAACCACTTAACATCCCCATGTGTGTACTGGAGTCTGTGATACCTAGACAGAGTCCCTTGTCCTACCACAAAATCCTTGTCTTCCCAGGAAGTCCCTTAATTCTCCAATGACTCAGTTTCCTCATCCGCAGGTGCAATTGCCACGGCAAGAATAGCTATGAGAAGTGGATGAATTAATGAGTGGAAAGGGTAAGGACAGTGCTAGCCTGCCCATGTATCTGTGAGAGATAGCTCCCTCCTGTTGACAACAGGAGGCTCCTGCCACCACTCTGTTCTAGTGCACTGCCAGTCACACCTTCCTCCACTGCCTTTCTGGCCCTCAGGTGGTATTCAAGGGCTGTCCTGAAGACCAAGACTTTGCTCTCTCCACCCTCCTGGCTTAAAGCCACAGCCCACAGGCTGCCGGCATGTGACTTCAGAGGTTGGCCTTTCTTATTTCACAGAAAACAAAATGGAAGGCTCGCATTGCCAGCTGTCTAGTGTTTGCTGGGGAGTACCCCCCTCCTTCCCCACCATTTTTTCATAGTCCACCTATCCTCTGTGCAATTACACGCCTCTCCAGCACATGCTACTTGCCAACTCTCTCTCCAGTAATTATTCTGTTTTAGTCCACTGCAACATACCTGCCAACAGTCTGAACGGTGCAGGTGGCAGAACTGTCTGTGCCCCCATTTGCATGCACCCTGTGGTGGCTACCTAACAGTGACGCTCTGACACCATGGACAAGCAGAACAATGACAGGGGCCCAGCTTGGGCCAGCGCTGCTCAATTCCCTTTCCCTTTCATTCCTTCATGTATTTATTTATTGTTTATTCATTCTCTTTTAAACACTCCTGCCCACCCCTTCCCCCTCCAGGGCGGTAAGGCAAGAGCCACCACTGTGAGACACTTGGAAATTAAAGTGCTCTCAGCCTAGCAAGGCACAAGGTCTCTCTTCCCAGCACCCACCCTGAGCAGCACAACCCATTGGCTGCTCCTTTTGACTTCAGGAAGAGCACTTGTTTTATCTTGACTTTTGTCAACAGAGATATCTTTCAGAAATGTATTCTGAATTCCTTTAGGGAATGTGACAGATAACAGCTAAAAAAAACCCCCAAAAACGATGTTTTTTACGCTAACATACCATTTTTGCTCATCGATTCCTTTTTCTTTATTTTTCTGAAGAAAAAAAAAAAGAAAGAAATACTTTGGGATGGAATTTTCTAAGATTGGACTGAACTTAACCATTATCTAAAAGAAAAAAAAAACTTCATTATTTTAAAATTGGTGAGCTACATTCTTTCAATTATTTTTGAATTATGGAAAAAATACAGTTTTCCCACTCTGACAATGGCCTCCAGCCATTTACTGGTCTGACTCAAACACAACGATCAGCTCCAATCAGAGCAACCTGGTGCTCTGTGGACAGTGAAAAGGAATCCAAATTTGAAGTGGTGTGTCCACAGCTCTCCACATCACAGCTTTCTGAAATTACAAGGCTGAGTGTGCAATTATTACATTTTTGTCTCAATCGTTTTTAGAGTGCTTCTGCTAAAACTCTCATTTCAAGCAGTCCAATAAAGTATCAGTGGTAAAAAGGCAAGAAGACTCACTGTGGTCGCTCACTAAGTAAAGTGGGGGTGCAAAGCCTCGGGAGGCCCTGTGGGTTTCCAGAGCACTGTGTGATCACAGTTCTCTTCTTCAGGCATTGGAGCCTTCCTCTGCTTTCCTCTAGCTTCTCCAAATCTTCAATGTACCATCTTTCTTCCCAAATGAAAGCCTTCTTGTTTTCCTTCTTTTATTATTAATTTTTCAAGGGCAAAAAATGAAGTATTAGGACATATAGGTGGCGTTGACCATCCTGGTCAGGTGAAGGGCAGGGTTCACGTTTGCATTCCTTTCCTGCCTGAGATACTCTCTGTCTTACTAAAGGAACTCAGCTACTCATTAGATATTCAGCATTCAAAATGACTGCCACAGAGCCATGGGGTGTCTTGCTTTATGGAATGCCTGTAAGAATTGCTTATTTTATGATCTAAAAAGTCTTAAGTATCCTGTATGCAAGAACCAAACAATGAACTAATTTCTTTGTTTTGCAAATGAAACTGGGGCCAAGAAAAAGGTCATTGACCCACTTATATATAGTTAACATGTTTTACTGAGTACCAACTATGTACCAGCTGTATACACTAGTCTCCGGAGATACAGAGCTGAGCAAAGCCGTCGACAAGTGGACTTGTGAGAGAAACTCAGATAAATCGTGGTATCCCACATGGTATACACAGCGGAAGCACAATGTATACTAGAAGTCAAGAGACCAGGAAGACAGGCTTAGAAGCTGCACCTCACCTTCGCACAGTGTGGACTATGGAAGGGAAAGCTGTGAGTCATGGTGGCAGAAAAACATCTGGGATGCAGTGTTCCAAGACCTATGCTTGAGACTGACCCTTCTCCACCTCCCTCGGAAGCCTGATAAGAAAGTTAAAAACATGACTCTAGCTGCTCCATTCTCTGAGTTTGGACATGCTTCATTTGGCTTCCACTTGAACTTGGGAGTCACTTCCAAATGGGACCTGTACCAAATTGGATGAACACTGCATACTTGTGCTGCTTTTCCCAGAGTGATACCACCAGGACTGTGCTGCATTTTATTTGAAAGATGACTGCTTTTACTACAGTAGTCCAAAACAAAGAAAGTAAATAAAAATACAGTTCTCGGTATGTCATAATAAATACATGTCTGAAAGAATTTTTAGTTTATTTGGTTATTTATTTCCAGCCAGATTAATTTCTAAAAAGATTTGAGGTGAAATGTAAATATTTACATGAGGCAGTAAGATTAATCAGATACTGCAATCACCCCAAAGGGGGAAATAGATGTTAGTTTTTTAGCTGCGTTGTGTTCTTACCCAGCAAGGAAATGCCACGAAACACGACAGAATCCGCTAACAAAGAGTTTTATTAAAGGTAAAGGGACAGAGAGTGAACAGGCCTGCGGGAAACACGTGTGTGGAGAAGGGGGAGCCAGGAGCATGGCGCCTGATTTTAAATGCTGGGCGTGGACAGATCAGCGTCACTACTACACGCAAGCGCGTAGGTCACATGGCCACGTTGCGCGCTTACGTGGCCAGTGAAACGTCACGCATCTCAGTCGCGCGAGATGCCCTGACCCGGAAATGGCTATCCTGACCTGGGCCTGGCTAGACGGAAGTGTCCGCCAGGCATATGCGAACACGCCTGACCGTGGGGGCGTGTTGTAAATCTTTCATTCCTGACTCTTTGTTTTTAAAAAAGAAAAAAATTGTGGTTGACTGGGTATGGGGGCGACGTTTCTCTCAAAGACTGCTTCCAGCTGAATAGTGGGCGTTGGTTGGCTCTTGGGGGCAGGGGGATGAGAGAGTATCTTGTGAAGTCCTGGAATGATGGTGGGCAGGTCCTGGAATGAAGTTCTGCCGTCCCCTCGTTCTGCAGCTGTCCATCCATGCTGTGGCTGAGAACCTTCCGTGCTGTGGCTAGGAACCTTCTGTTTGACAAGATACTGTTGACATAGAAAAGACTTAGAGAGAAAGAATCATTATTATTTTATTTTGGAGTTTGTATTTGTCTGAGGTAGATCTGGCTTGTCCAGATAGAGACATGTGATATTTACCTGAGGTAGATCTGGCCTTAGTACTCTGCTTAATTTTTATCTGAGACAAGCCTTATTAGAGGTAGTTTATTTAAGGCACCTGTTTCCCTTATTAGGTTAGCACTTAGGAAACGCAGGTGATCAGTTGCTGAGTATTGAAGAATGATAGATTATTGTATTACATTATTCCTTACCGCCTGGATATTGATGGTCCTTTTTGCCTCCGGCTCTGTGTGGCCCTGGTTGGGAAATGAAGGGGTGATACCTTATTCCTCTGGAATTGGTGACAAGGCAGTGGATCCTGGTGTCCTCTGGAGCTTGAGAGTGAGAGGCCCTGTTTGTTTCACTGTATATGAAGAGAGATTTTTCTGGGGTGGAGGTGAGATAAAAGGTTTTAGATGAGACAGGTGGACCCAGTGAGGAAAGCCCTCGAGTTTAGCAGCTGTAGGAGTCACAAGAATTACCTTGAAGGGTCCCTGCCACTTAGGGGAAAGGGGTGAAGGGCGCTGGCCTGGAGGAAAGAGAAGAACCTGATCCCCAATATGTATTGGAGGTGGACAATTATTGTCACACGGCTGAGGTAATGAACAGTCTGCATAGCTCCATAGAATAGACCTTAGGTGACATAAAAGAGGAGTTAACAGGCTATCTGGAACAGTTGGAGGTTTGGATAAAAGACCTGGTGTTAGAACTGGCCTTCCATACATTAGTTCAAACGGAGAGATTGAAAGAGGCTTTTTAGGAAGAGCCCTGAGCCTGAGGAGAGCTAGAGGCAATAATCTTACCCAGTCGAGATGAAGTTCCTGTGACATCTTAGTAAGAATAGTTTTTAAAGACCGGTTGGTACGCTCCACCTTTCCTGAGGATTGAGGACGGTATGGGATATGAAAATTCCAGGGAATATTTAACGCCTTAGCTAGTGTCTGAGAGACCTGAGAAGTGAATTCTGGGCCATTGTCAGACTGGAGAGAAGCAGGGACTCCAAACCGAGGAATAATTTCTCGGAGAAGGAGGTCTGCAACTGTCTGAGCCCGCTTATTAGAAACCGGATATGCCTCCACCCAATTTGAAAATGAGTCCACCATCACAAGGAGATACTTAACTTTCCTGACGGTGGGCATATGAGTAAAATCGAGCTGCCAGTCAGTCCCTGGAAGGGAACCTCTAGCCTGGTGGGTGGGAAAAGGCTGACTCCTGTACTTGGTATTGGGATCTGTTTTTTGGCAGATCTCACAAGAGGCAGTAATAGTTCTTAAGAACTGTAAATCCTCCGAGGTGGGCTGCAGGTGAGCTTTTACGAATTGAGACAGAGCAAGATTATTAGGATGAAAGAGCTGGTGTAGATAGGAAAGAATTTGTCTAGTGTCTGGAGTTCCCTGTGAGGGTGTAGGCTGTACTGTATGGATTCCCTGTGGTGGGTGAGGTGAGACTTGGCCCTGGAGGGCCGCTGTCCTGGCTGCCTGGTCAGCCCGGTTGTTTCCCCTAGAGATGATGGAGCTATCGGTCTGATGAGACCGGCAGTGGACAATTCCTATAGCCCTGGGGAGGTGGGAAGCCTCCAGCATGGCCATTATTTGGCCTGAGTTAGATATGGATCCCCCTTTTGTTGTGAGAAGCCCACGCTCCCTCCAAATAGCAGCATGGGACAGGAGAATATGAAAAGCATATTTGGAGTCTGTGTAAACATTTAGGGATTGTCCCTGTGCCAATTGGAAGGCACGGGTGAGAGCTATCAGCTCAGCCTGCTGGTTAGTGGTGTGTGTAGGTAATGCCTGTGCCTCCACTGTCTCAGTATCTGACACTATGGCATAACCTGCTTTACGGGTCCCTTCATATAAGAAGGAGCTGCCATCTGTGTACCAGGTATAAGTAGCCTGAGGCAATGTGCCCTCCTGTATGTGTGAAGGGTGAGGTAACAGCTCTTCTAAGGTTTCAGTGCAGGAATGAGAAGGAGAATAGTCACCGTTAGGTTGAGGAAGGAGGCTTGAAATATTGAGAGGTGGACAGGTCCGGAAAGTAAGCGTCGCATCCTCTAGTAATGCCACCTGGAGAGAAAGAACTCGGGAAGGAGGTAAAGTTTGTAAGCCTTTATAAGTTAAAAGATGGGACAGGTTATGGTGAGAGAAAACAGTAATGGATGACCCAAAACTTAGCTTCTTTGATTCCCGAATAAGGAGCTCTGCAGCTGCTAAGGCACGGATGCAAGGTGCCCAGCCCTGACTGGTAAGGTCTAGCTTCTTTGACAGATAGGCTACAGGTGCAAAGGAGGGTCCCAGCTGATGCCCTAGAGTTCCCAGGGCAAATCCCTCCTTCTCTGCTACATAGAGGGAGAAGGGACGGGTTAAGTCTGGGAGATGGAGCGCTGGAGCCTGAAGAAGAGCCTGCTGGAGCCTATGGAAAGGTTTAGTGACAGGATGAAGGAGGGGCTCGTGCGGTGAGCCCTGAGCTGCCTCGTATAAGGGGCGAGCAAGGAGAGAAAAAGATGGAATCCAGGACCGTACAAAGCCAGCTATTCCTAGGAAAGACAGAATCTCCTGTTTAGTAGAAGGGACTGTGAGGGACTGGATTAGACGCTTCCTGTCTACAGTAATAGCCTTGTGAGTTGGAGTAATGGATAGACCCAAATAGGTGACCTGGGGAGTTGACAACTGAACTTTAGAAGGAGATACCCTGTAACCCCGGCTGGATAAGAAATTTAGGAGAGCAGAGGTGTTAGTTTGGCTAACCTGTAAGGACGGGCTACAGAGTAAAATGTCATCTACATACTGTATTAGTTTAGAGCCAGGGAGAGACAGAGAAAGCAGGTCAGAGGCCAGAGCCTGACCAAATAGGTGTGGACTGTCTCTGAATCCCTGTGGCAGAACAGTCCAGGTCAGCTGTGTGGACCGGTGAGTGTCAGGGTCAGTCCAGGTAAAAGCAAAGATATTTTGAGACTGAGGACTGAGAGGAATAGAAAAGAAGGCGTCTTTGAGATCTAGAACTGAGAAGTGAGAGGTTCCTGAAGGGATAGTGGACAGGAGAGTATAAGGGTTAGGCACTACAGGATGGAGAGGGACCACTGCAGAGTTAATGAGCCGGAGGTCTTGAACCAGGCGGTAGGTTTCATTAGACTTTTTAACTGCAAGAATGGGAGTGTTAAAAGGTGAAGAGGTTAGGCGAAGCAGCTTTTTCCTGAGAAGGTCAGAAATGATAGGCTTAAGTCCTCTCAGGCTCTGGAGTGAGAGAGGATACTGAGCTTGGGTGATATACCTGGCAGGATCTTGTAGCTGGATAATAACAGGCTGATGGTGCCTAGCAATAGAAGGGTTCTGGGTATCCCAGACTTTTGGGTCTACCTGAGAAGCTGGTAGGGGAAAAGAATTGTTAGAATCAGAAGAGTGAGTGGCTAGGAGAAGGAGGAGAGGAGCTGCTGGCGCGTCTGGGATGAGGCGAATATGTGGAGCGAAAGAAATGGACGCTCCTACCTTAGCTAGAAGATCCCTCCCCATTAAAGGTACAGGGCAGCTTGGCACCACTAAGAATGTGTGTGTGAGAGGGATGCCCCTGAAAATGCAATTAAGTGGTGGTGTCTGGTGAGGTAGATAAGGCTGTCCCCCAACCCCGACAATAGGGAGACGAGCAGGAGAGGTGGGCCCCCAAAACTCTCTCAGGACAGAGTAGGTAGCTCCGGTGTCCAAAAGGAACGAGATGGGGCGCCCATTGACTTTTATAATTACCCTAGGTTCCCTGTGTGAGATGGGAGTGGCCGGGGCGGAAACCGGGCAGCGTCAGTCCTCGCTGTAAGCCAAGCCTACAAAGTCAGCTGGGGGTTGGTCTTCATCTGGCGTTCCTATGTCGCTTGGGACATTAGGACAGTCAGCTGACCAGTGACCCTTTTGGTAACAGTTTTGACAAGGCTTTGTCGGTGCCCTTCGTGGGCCGGCGGTACAAGCCCGGGCCCAATGGCCTTCTCTCCCACACTTGAAACAGGGACCAGACGGCTTTCGGGGAGCCGGTCGGGCAGTGCTTGCCAGCATCTGGCAGCTCCTTCTATGGGCTTTTTCATCTCTACCATGGTACACCTTAAATGCTATCGCCAGCATATCTGCCTGTGGAGTTAGAGGGCCATTCTCCAAACGTTTAAGTTTATCCCTAATGTCAGGGAAGCTCTGTGAGACAAAGTGGGTCATTAGCAGCTGCCTGCCCTCAGGGCTCTCTGGGTCTAAGCTAGTGAACTGAAGTAGAGCCTTGGTGAGCCGCTCTAGGAAATGAGACGGATTTTCGTCCTTATCTTGAATAACCATTTTTAGTTTTTCATAGTTTACTGGTTTTAGGGCAGCCTTACGGAGACCTGTCAGGAGACAGGTAATAAACCTATCTCTGGCTAGACAGCCACCCTGGGTGTTATAATCCCAGTGTGGCTCCCGGTCAGGAACCGCCTCAGCTCCTGGAGGGTGTGAAAGGTTAGTTTGATGGATTTCGTCTGCGTGAATCCTAGCCTGCTCCCAAACCCGCCTGCGCTCCTCAGGAAGTAAGTTATTAGAAAGTATCATGAATATATCATGAAAGGTGAGACTATAAGATTGAGTTATATATTGAAATTGTTTAATAAATGCAGCAGAATTAGAAGTATAAGAACCCAGCTTACTTTCTATCTGAGAGAGTTCTGCTAGAGAGAATGGAACATGAACTTTAATCAGTCCATCCACACCAGCCACCTCTCGCAAAGGGAGAACAGTGGAAGGTTTTGGATGGCTGGAATCCGGCAATTTAGCAGCCCGAGAGCGGGTAGTAGGAGGAGTGAAGTTTGGAGCTAGGGCAGGGCCTTTGGAACTGGCCGCTGCCGAGGAAGGAACAGCTTTAGAAGAAGAATCCGGAAGAGGAGCGGTAGGAACGTTTGTTCTAGGAGCCGGAGCTGGAGGCCGAATAGGTGGAGGTTCGTTAGCAGGATCTAGAGTCAGAGATTCCGGAGTTAGAGAATCCTCCGGTTCAGGCATAGCTAAGAGCATATGAGCAGGAGAGAAGGAATCCAGAAGAGACGGTTTAGCACTGAGAAAGAAAAACGCAATTATGTACGGAAACTCTTTCCATCTGCCTGAGCGCTGACAGTAATTAGATAACTCCCGTAAAATATCGGGATCTAAAGAGCCGCTCAGCGGCCATTTTTTGTTGTTTTCTAAAGCATACTTTGGCCATTTTTTAGAACATAGACGAATTAGCTTAGGAATCTTTATGTGAGGCATTAAACTGAGAGGTTTTAAAGCTTCAACCAGACAGCCTAACGGAGAGGAAGGAGTAACAGGGTTGGAAGCCTTGTTTCCCATGTCTGCAGCAGAGAGGCAGAAAAAAAATAAAAAAGAAAAAAAACAAACGTGATCCGGAGCCAAGGCCCCAGGCGTCCCCAAGGCCAAGGACGGATACCGGGCACAAGCCGCTCCTTGGCTCGTCAGCCACAGAAGCGGGGACCCCTGCCACGTGAGGAAAGGATTCCCCGGGAATCCAGACAGCGTCTGCCGCTTCGTCAAGTCGGATGAACGCGTCGGCCCCACGTGGCCCCCAGGACGCACCCAACGGCGGTGGTCCCAACGCGAGATATATCTCAGGCTGCAGACGTGGGAGAGGGCTAGAAATCTCAGGCCTGCGATAGGGGCCGACCGTAGCCAATGAAGACCGTGGCCGGGGGTTCCCCCGGTCTCAAGAATAATTGTGAGGCGCCGGACGATCAACGGTCGTTCTCACAAATTCAGGAAACCGTTTACGCTGGCCAAAAATGGGGGGACTCACCAATCGGAGAAAGCGGTGTTGCATGTAATTTTTGCGGTCAGGCGAAATGGAGAGCGGTCTGTTGCGTACGGAGCAGAGTGTTGCAGTCCCCGGTTTACGGGTTTCCAGGCGCAGGGCGCCTGGAAGCGCCCGCTCGGTCTCGGCACCAAATGTTAGTTTTTTAGCTGCGTTGTGTTCTTACCCAGCAAGGAAATGCCACGAAACACGACAGAATCCGCTAACAAAGAGTTTTATTAAAGGTAAAGGGACAGAGAGTGAACAGGCCTGCGGGAAACACATGTGTGGAGAAGGGGGAGCCAGGAGCATGGCGCCTGATTTTAAATGCTGGGCGTGGACAGATCAGCGTCACTACTACACGCAAGCGCGTAGGTCACATGGCCACGTTGCGCGCTTACGTGGCCAGTGAAACGTCACGCATCTCAGTCGCGCGAGATGCCCTGACCCGGAAATGGCTATCCTGACCTGGGCCTGGCTAGACGGAAGTGTCCGCCAGGCATATGCGAACACGCCTGACCGTGGGGGCGTGTTGTAAATCTTTCAATAGAGGATTATAAACTCTGAGGGTATATATTTTAAAGATGGGTGCATTGAAAGTCTATAATCCACACAGCAATCAAGGCAAAAAGAAACTTAAAAACTGGGTATATCAGTTCAGCACTTGCCTCCCTGGATTTAACCCCCACCCACCATCACCACCTACACCTGCAATCCCAAGACCTGGGCGGGGGCAAAGTGGGGTTGGGGCACAAAAGGAGAAATTCAAAGTCCTCCTGAGCTAGTTAGGGACTTGCAGATCAGTCAGGATCACAGAGGCACTGTCCGAGAAAGCAAGGAAGAAGTCTGCAATGGGAGCCAGTCTTTCGTGGGAATAACTCAGTTGGTGCCAGGAGGGACTCAAGGTGATTAACACATTTCTCTGGAAAAGGCAGCTTCCTTTTTCTTGCCCTGTTGATTTTTGTTTTCTTTTTCTTTCCATTCTCAAAAAAAGTTTTTTTTTGTTTTGTTTTCCACACTAGATTTTATTTATTTATTTTTAATTTAGAAAACCCTTCTCTCTCAAAGGCTACCTAAAAATATATTGGACAGTCGTGGTAGCACATGCCTTTCATCCAGAGGGATCTCTGTGAGTTCCAGGCCAGCCTGGTCTACAGAGCGAGTTCCAGGACAGTCAAGGCCTCACAGAGAAGCCCTGCCTCAAAAAAACCAAAAACCAAAACAAAACAAAACAAAAAAACCCCACAACAACAAACAAACAAACAAGTGATTGCATTGAATTAATATTTGAAATTTCCCACAGATACTGTATATCCAACAGTAATACTATTTCTTTGGTAGCCACACAGTTGTAAAATGAGTTTCTTGCCATTAATCATTTGCCTATTTTAGCTGGTTTATGTGTTAGGTGGTGGCAGCAGAGAAATGAAATATGTCACTCCCACAACACTGGCTGTGACTTGAATGCAAACATGGGCATCTGTGACTTGCAGCTCTGGTTATAGTTATCTCAACCTGCATCCTCTCACTGAATGATGGATTCATCAATTCAGTAAACTTTTAGGAGGTGTTTACTCCATGCTAGGTATGGTGCTGGGTGCTAGTGAGCAGCAGAAAGAGAAACAATGGGAAACACATTGGGTTTTATTTTTGAATGGTGGTGAAGACCTAGGTGTGTTCAAATTTGTTAGGAAACTCTCACATTTCATGGTTGGTGGATTAAAAGAAAGTAGGACTGAGTGACGATGTAGCGGTCCAGGTAAAGCATGGAGCGATCCAATGATTCGGAAGATCAGGAATCTTTGGGGTGATAGAGTCAGGGAGGGGAGGTAAGGGGAGATCTGTGAGACAAAATAACTGAAGAGTAAGATGACTATGAGCTGACAAGGAAGCAATGGAGGATAGTGACTCCTGGGTTCCCAGGCCAGCTCCCAGCAGGGGCTTTGAAGTAGCCAGACATGAATATAGGAACAAGAAATGGGCATTTGAGGATCAGCTAGGTAAGAAGATACACAAAGGGCTTGATGATGGATTGACTTCTACGACGGTGATCGGTAAGACTTGAGGTAAGAAGACAAGAACATGTGGTCAAGACGCAGAAGGAGGCCAAGGAGGAGCTGTTTGAAGAGACATGGGATGACAGACAAGGCCGGTTTCTTTTGGGGCAAGTAAGACTCGGACTAAAGCAGCACTAGAATCAGAAAGAAGACGAGAAATGAAGTGGAATCCAGGGTATAATCACACAACAGTGCCTCTTTGTTTGAGCTCCCAAGTAAGACACTTCCCCAGCTTCCCGCCCCTGCTTACTCAGCAAAAGCAGAATGCCTTCTGCTCCCTCACATTTCCCCTCCTAATACTGATAGAAGCTGCTTAATAAACCCATTCTTCTTTATCCTATGCCACTGTTTGTGGCCATCCTTCATCTCTTTGCTTCGAATCACTACAAAAACTAATTTTTATTTGTTTATTTCAAAGGTGAAAGTACCCTCTTTGTTTAGGCTGACGGTTAAAATACCACCACTGTCACTTAGCGAGTAGTCAGCAACACAGAAAAGAGTAACGGGAAAACCAAGCATGCTTCAGCCCATTGGTGCCTCCTGATATGTGGGTGTCTGTCCTAAGTGGAAAGCTTTCCTTCTAAACTGCTCCATGCCCTAGCTTGGTTTCTGTTCCTGTGAACTTGGTATGTTTGGGGAGACCCAAACAGAGCTTTTTTTCATTAGCTTACAGCCAGGCTGAGGGTATGCACTTTCAGATGGAGAATTTGGAACCCATGGCTGGACCCAAGACCAAGGTAAAAACAGGAGTCAATATCCTGTTGCTTATAACATCCTTTAAGTTCTGGAATGACCAAATGCCACTGGAATATAAGAGAGTGTCCCCAACCTATATATTTCTAGGGTCAAGGAGTTGCAGGGCCAGTGGAAGGCTGTCATAGCTTTTGGTTGATCCAGTGGTAAGCCAGGAGATAATTCAGATTTATCTGCCCAACTTTCTTCCAGTCGATGGAAAGTCTCTGATGCCTTCAACCAAGTGGGCCTTAAGAAAGCTACGGTGTGCCCCCAAACCTATCAAAGGCACCTCAGAGTTAGGTCCATGGTTAGCTAGTCCCAGTGTTTTTCTGGTTACATGCATGTTCTGGGGGAATGAAGCATGGCCACTCACCTAGGTCAGACTGTGTCAGGGGGAGACAGTAAGGTGAGAGAGGAAGAGCAGAGACACATGAAAAGAAAAGGCTGCCTGAGAGAAATGGCTTTTCTGGCCAGGGCAACTATGGAAGCCAGGGAAGTTTGAAGATCAGAGAAGCAGAGGAGCAGCCACCAGTGACTTCTTACCTTTCCAGATCCTCTGACCAAATGGGTACCGAGATCCTGTCTCCACCTGCCTTATATTTTTATTTTCACCTCCCAATTGTGTTGGGATTAAAGGCATGAGCCTCCCAAGTGCTGGGATCAAATATTTGAACCTCCCAAATGCTGGGATTAAAGATGTGAGCTACCACTGCCTGGCCTCTATGGTTAACTAGTGGCTAGCTCTGCCCTCTGATCTCCAGGCAAGTTTTATTTGTCAGAACACAAACAAAATATCACACAATACCCAGTCACACAACCAGCCACAGAGTAAGAAGGAAAGTAAGGTATATAGAATAGAGAAAGGTAAAAGCCCAGAGGCAAAATGTTGATGGGATAATTTGAATTAAGAAAGCTGGCTAGAAATAAGCCAAGCTAAGGCCAGGCATTCATAAGTAAGAGTAAGTCTCCATGTATTTATTTGGGAGCTGTGTGGTAGGCACCCAAAGACCAAAAAGTAGAAAACAAAAACAAACAAACAAAAATAACTTCAAGAAAGTGTCAGTGGGGCTCCATTGAGAAATACCTCAGTATTGTCCCACCCAGTGGCTTTTATGGATCTTATGTTGGAAATTTGGTGGAGACTTAGGTAATTTATATTGGGATTGGTCATTTTTTAGCACATCCCTGGCCAAGCCAGTAAGGAGTTGATATGCTCTACACATATTCCCTATACCAAATCTGAGAGTTACTCATTCAATTGTTATGGAATAATCTTTTTGTACACTGTGAAGATGTGTCTTTGCCAAGACACCTTCTGATTGGTTTAATAAAAGAGCTGACTGGGCAGTAATGAGGCAGGAGGTATAGGCAGGACAGCAAGACATAGAGGATGCTGAGAAGAAAAAGGTGGTGTCTGGGGAGTCTTGAAAGATGCAGAGAGAAGCAAGATGAACATGCCATGTTGAATGAAGGTACCGCCATGTGGCAAAGGGTAGATAAAAAATATGGGTTAATTTAAAATGTAAAAGTGAGCTAGTAACAAACCTGAGCTATCAGCTGAACATTTATAATTAATAAGAAGTTTCTGTGTGGTTATTTGGGGAGTGGCTGGTGGGACAGAAAAGTCTGCCTATACCCAATCAGGGGAGAAGTCATGTGTGCTGCTATCTGACTAGTCCATGACTGACCACGGAGCCTTATGGTCTAAGGTAGCCATCTCATGTTTCAATAAGATCTTAGTATTTATCACTCTCAGTTGGGCTAACTCTTACTCAAAAAAAGAGTGCTAAAATTTTGTATAAACTAATTCTAGTAGCATTATGATTTCAATTAATTAAATTTTTAACAATTTTTTGTGTGTACATGAGCACACACATACCATGTTATTTCTAAGGAGGTCAGATGACACCTTGTAGGCCTCAATTCTCCCCTTCCATCATGTGGGTTCTGGGGATAGGATTTAGTACCTTTCTCCACTAAGCCATCTCACTAACCCAGTCTTATGTTTTTTTAGGCATCTATCGATGAAATTTTTATGTCTTAGTTAAGGTTTCTATTACTGCAATGAAATGCTATGGCCAAAAATCATATTGAGGAAGAAAGGGTTTATATGACTCATACTTCCATATCACTGTTCATCACTGAAGGAAGTCGGCACAGGGACTAAACAGGGCAGGGACCTGGAAGCAGGAGCTGATGAGGAAGCCATGGAGGGACATTGCTTATTGGATTGTTCCTCATGGCTTGCTCAGCCTTCCTTCTTACAGAACCCAGGACTGTTGGTCTAAGAAGGATGATACCACCTGCAGTGGGCTGGGCCCTCCCTCATTAATCACTAATCAAGAAAATGCCTTACAGGCTTGACTACAACCTGATTTTATGGAGGCATTTTCTTAATTGAGGCTAGGTCCCTCCTCTAGGATGACCCTGTTTGTGTCAAGTTAACATAAAACTATCCAGCATAATTTGTTTATATTTAAATACTTTTCTTCATAAAACATGCCAGAGCAAAGACAAATAGCCCACACATTTCAGAACTGTGCTCAGAGCCACCATGACATAACTACTGATGTTCCCAGGAAATTCTACAGAAACAGACATAAGAATTCTGAGGCATTTCTTACAGGACCAAACATCTCATTTGTCCTTCCTGTGACAAAGTAAAATGTCCTGTCTATTCTATACATCTAAAACTGTTTTCCAAACTTAGTTTTTGTTGAAAGGCTACATTCTCTTTTAAAATAATAGCTTTTGAAGTGAAAGATTGTATAATAATGGGTTAAAAAGTAATCCCTGTATTTTCTTCAATTATAATTATGTGGCGAGCTTAATGAAATAACTTTGAAAGGAGTGGATTACAACCCCTCCCAAAGAAATTTCCCCATCCCAGAGAGAGCAGAAAAAAGTTCAGGCAGGCCTTTGAGGACTGTGGATGCACCAACTCCTACCAGCATGGAGTTACTGGAATGATCCTGTTCTCTTTAAGATGACGCATCCTTACTATGTACTATAGGTTGCATTAAGAGGGACACCTCTTAGGTGGAGTCAAAGGACATTTTGGTAGTTAACTTCTACTTTTTCATGCTAATGGTTTTAAGTATTTCCAATTAAAGAAATTCATCTTAGAACAAGCACTAGCCTACAAGGGAGTTCACTGGATAGGTGCTATTTAAATACTTTAAAACAAAAATTTGCCTCGCCATGGAGTAGCTTCCCTTTAATTTAAATCCCGTAAAGCTAAATCAGAATCAAACAATAGAGCTTTGTCAAAGAGGAAAGAAAATCCTACCTCTGCTTTTGTGGTGGATGTGAAGGAGTATCCAAAGATTTCTTCTCTGTCGTTAAGTTATAGTTTCTTAGGAAAGGATTGCGGTTTTAGTTTAAACACGATTTCCAGGGAACTCTGAATATGTGGTTGGTTTTACAAAGATTATTTCCTTTGTTGCATCACTCCGAAGTCTCCAGCAGCAGTCATTAGAGTTTGGTCTCCAGAAGACCATGTCCTAAAGAGCCAACCAGTCTTTGTCCATCAGAATTGGGAGGACACATGCCCTGTGTATTAGTACTTTTTGCATAGTTGGGACAAGATATCTTATATAAACAACTGAAGGGAGGAATGATTTATTTGGAGTCCTGATTTCATGGGGGGTTCAATCCATGGTTGTTTGGCTCCTGCTCTTGGGTAGAACATCACAGAGGCATAAGTGTGTGATGGAGTCGTCATGGTGGTAGGAAGCTAAGAGAAGTGAGGTATTGTGAGACCCAAAGTTACATTTTAAGTTTTAATTGCTATGCCTTAAAGATCCATGAAATAAAAATGCCCCTGATTTATAAGCCCCTTGCCCAAGGACAGACAGTTCCTGAAATGTTGAAGGCCATTATTTATGGGTGATAATCAGCCACATGTTTTCACTCCCCTAAAACAAGTTTGTTTGACCCATCTGCAGTGGATGTGCTTGATTACATGTGGGTGGGAAGTTCACAGGCAGGAAATATGTCAGGATGTACACTTGCTCCTGACTGGACCTGATGGGAAATGAATTATGGGATTCCCTTCTTAAGCCACTGCAAACTGTGTTTCTGGACTATTTCCTGGGAACCTGGGTATGGACCTGGCCAGAGCCCATATCTGCCTGGCCAGTATTTAATTAATGTTTGCTTCAAATTTGGCTTTAAATTGTGGTAGTGGTGTTATTCTCAATTGGTGGAATTAACAGTACTGGCAAAAAGTGTTCTTCTCCCTTTTTATTCTGACTGGTGCTGGGTCCGTGTGATGGTGCCATCCACACTCATCCCCTCTGGAAATGCCCTCAAAGACACACTCAGAAGTGTGCCTCAATATCCTAAGTGAGTCTAAATCTGGATAGATTGACAATAAAAATGAGCCACCTCACGCTGCTTCAAAGGGATCATGTACTTTTTGAAAGGACTAGTAACAAAATTACTTCCCTTACAGAGGCAGAAGACACTTCTATGACTCTTCCTGGAAAGCCTGCCTGGTAGGGCTTCATTTAGAGCTTGCCTCCTGCCAGCACATGGCTGTGCTTATGAAGCTGTGCTATCACACAGATGCTTTATTACCACAGACACATAGCCCCTTCTCCTAATTAATATGGGTTTGCTAAGAGGTTGAGTTTTCATTTTCTCACAATTTCTTTTCTTCCTAACATGATGTTTCCAAGCTTGGCAACATTTCATTTTGAATGCAGAAATAAATCCACCTGTCAATTTCTAATGAACATGAGTAAACAGAAATTGTTTACTTCCACACCATCCTTCTTGATTTTTCTTGCTTTCTTATACACTTTGAATTCTTATACTATAAAGAGTACAGAATCAAAGCACACAGAGGAATATTTAGGTTCAGAGAGACAAAAGTTCCAGAATGGTTCATACTCGGAAGCACCCTGAGAAAATCCTATCCCAAGACTGCAGTGGTCTTCAGCCCTTCACGATATAGCACCTTGCATGTAGTAGATATTAACAGCCACTTATTGTTGTGGAGGTATGATGTGGACATTCATCTTGGTAAGGACCATGTATCTCTCTCTCCACGAGGAGGGCCTTTGGCTAGCTTTATACAGAGGCTCAGCTGGGAAGTAGGCAGAGGAAGTCTGTGGAGCGACTGGCAGAGGCCCTGTCTTTGCCAGCTGTACTTTTATGGTCTACTTTCATGAAGATACACTGAGCAGGATGCAGAAATTTCTCTTATCCCCTGTTCACCCCAGTACCACTGCAGATAAAAATCAGAGATGTAAAATCTACGTTTTCAAGTTTCTACAAAGTTTGTACTCATTGTTTGGAAAGGACATGGTTGGGAGCTGCCCAGCAAATCCTGTGAGATTACTGAACTGGAGAGAGTGGCAAATGGCTCTCTTGGAAGGGAACTCCTGCCTTATTTAAAGGGCAGTCATTCAGTCTATGAGAATGGCATGCCGATGGATTTGCTTCCCAAATCTTCAGACAGATTCCTAAAGCATATTAGCAGATCAGTTACCATATTACAATCAAACTGTGTTCCTTTGTTCTGAGGACACGGGTGTCAGGGAAACTCTAAAGTATTTATGCCAGGGACTATAAGGCTCTAAAACACACATTCCTGTATACCAAGACATCACTGTTTTCTTATAGCTGAACACATATTTATAATGTATTTTCCTCTTGTAACTGACAGATTACTCGAACAAAAGACCATTTGGCTAAGTGATACTTTTTTAAACAGAGTATCTTAGAATGCAAATGCTCTATATATTTTTCATGCTACTCAGTGGCTTTCTTATAGGTTGATATTGCCATTTTGAGGATTTTTAAAAAATGTTAAAACGTTGTAAAGTCAAAAAGTAGAGAAAAAGTATATATACAGAAATATATATATATATATATATATATTTTTTTTTAAAAAAAGAGCTCCTACAAGCTAGTAAAAGCAATTCCCAACCAGATAAAACTCAAAATGAACAAAAAAAATTAGTACACATAATGCCACATGTTCAACCTTATTAATATTAATATTTGAGTAAATGAAAATTGAAATGGTAATTTTTACCTCTTAAGCAATATTCCATTGTGGAGAAGATTTGCTAAATCTGACTTCTGTTCTTTACTGTGTGGGAATAAAAAACATAGAGCCAAATATAGGGGTGAAAGCCTTAGAGAGATCAGGGAAATAGGGAAAGCCACCAGCCAACCTTACCTCACCAACTCTGCAGCTTCCAAATGTGAGCTACTTCCTGTCTTACCCATGCGTTTATTGCCTTGCTGTTCTGCCCTCTCATTGGCTATCTTAGCCCAGCTACCTCACTTCCTTGTCACTACCTGTCTGTACAGACCTCCAGGTCTCCATGGTTGGTACTGGGATGAAAGGCATGTGTTACCCCGCTTGGCTGTTCCCTAGTATGGCCTTGAACACACAGAGACCCTGCCTAATAAGTGATTGGATTAAGGGCGTGTGCTGCGTGACTTTGTTTACTTAAAATGGCTGGCCTTTTCCCCTGATCTCTAGGCAAGTTTTATTAAAGTATAAATAAAATATCACCACATTTCAGCACAAATAAAATATCACCACAAAGTTAGGTTGAATATCTTAAAGCATAACTTAAAGTAATTGTATCGAAGCATATGGCCTACTTCATATTTCGACTGAAATAAAAGTCCAGAGAAATGAAACCTTATATTCATTAAAGACCACAGTATTTCAACTCTTTGATTGCCAGTTACAACATGTTCCCTTTATTATTTATGTAGCAAGTGTTTATTGAGTAAGTACTATGTACCCAGCATTGTTCTAGGTCTTGGAGATGCAGGTAGGAAAGGAAAACATTCCTGTTCTCATGAAACACTCTGCAATTATGTCTGAATTCCTTTACTTAGGAAAAGTCTCTACTTCTCCACACAGAGTACAGAATAGTATTTCAAAAGTTGATACTATTTGCTCTATAATTATTATTATTTTTTAATATGGATATTTAAGCCAGCATGGTAGAGCATGCCTGTAGTTCCGACACTTGAGAAATAGTCAGGAAGCTGAGGAGTTCCAGGTCACTTTCCCTCAGTTATGTAGTGAATTTGAGTCTAGCTTAAGCTACATGAGACCCTTTCTTTAAAATTCAAAATAAATTATTTAAAAATTAAACATTGACATTTAACCCTAAATTCCAACTCCTTATTTTTGTAGGCCTAGAAAAGAAAAACAAACAAACTCCTCCTTCACCAGAGGCTCATTTGTGTCCAGTGCATCGAGTTTCCTAACTTCTCACTTCCAGTTGGTGTGGACGCTAAGGTTCTTCACAGTGGGGAAGGAGAGAATTGACTTCTGAAGTTGTTCTCTGACATCCACACTCTAACAGACAGGCAGGCAGGCAGGCAGGCAGGCAGATGCGCACACACACACACACACACACACACACACACACACACACGCACGCGCGCGCACAAGCACACGTGCACACACTAAATAAATGAATATAAAAATTAATAGAAGAGTATAAAAGGTAAGCCTCTAGACACACCTGTAAGGGATTATCCAGATTACGTTAGCCTACTGGCATGCCTGTAAGGGATTATCTTGGTTAGTTTAACTGAGGTGGGAAGACTTACCCTAAATTTGGGACACCATTCCCTGGGTTTGGGCCTAGGACTGCATAAAAAGGAGAAAAAAGTTGAGTGGCAACATCCATCTCACTCTGCCTGCTGACTGCAGATACACTGAGCAGCTGCTTCAAGCTTCTGCTATTGTGACTTCTTGCTGTGATAGACTGATTCAGAGCTGTGAGCAAAACAAATCCTACCTTCCCGAAGCTGCTTTTGCTTAGTATTTTGTCCCAGCAATGTGTAGAGTAACTAATGTATTTAGGTCTATTTACTTATTTATTCAAACATTTGTTTATTTATGTGTGTGTCTGTGTGCAGGTGTTCACATGCCACACTACCACATCGTGAGCGTGGAGGTCAGAGGGCAATTTTTGGAAGTCAGAATTTTCTCTCTTCCACTATGTGGATTGCTGGGATTGAACTCAGGACATCAGGTTTAGTAGTAAAGCACCTTTGCCTGCTAAGCACCTCCCTGGCCCCATACATGTCTACCAATTGTTTAAGTACCCTGACCTTTTGGGAAGGGAACACTACACCCCTTCTTGTCCTCACCCTGCTAATTGCTACCCCTGTTTGTGAAAAAAGCCCATTTCCTACTGCTTCTGTTCTTTCCCCTTTCTACACCATCTGCTGTTACTGCCACCCCAGTGCTGTGGTATGAGGCATTCCACACCTACCACTCTAACTACTGTAACCGCAGCTTCTGCTGGCAACCTCACTGCCTGCAGCCAGTCTGGTTTCTATGCTGTAGTTTTCCAAGAACTTTTAAACACTGTCGGCCCCTACGTAGATGTTGAATAGACTGCCAACAAGCCATATTCTGGTACTGTCTTCTCTGTGAGAAAGAGAAGTTCATGCTCACATTCATGAGGCTTCTGCAACAAAGGGACTTCCTATGTATTCAGTCCACTCTGTGCAGACAAGAATAGTCTCCCAACTCCTACTCTTGCGTTGGCTTTCCTTTTGTTTGCAGTGCTGAGGACTGAGCCTGGGGCCTTACACACTTTATGTAAGTGCTCTATCAGCCACCCCATCCTACTCTTCCTATGATATTTAAGAACCTGCATCCCATTTCCTGCATACGTTCCTTTGTTTCAACGAAGTGTTATTGAGAGCACACTATGTCCTGGGGTCATCTCTTCGCTGTTCCTTCTTGGTGCCCTGTCTTGTTTCTCATTCCCAGATGTTCTTGTCCCTGATTCATACCTGTCACCTTTAAGGAGAAATCCCTGGAACAGCTGAAAGAGAATTCTGACCAGAACCTCAGTGGCTGTACTAACTGGAAATGCGATAAACCAGACACAAGTGGTGGGAAGAAGAACGTAATACACTCAAAGAACGGATGCTTCCTAAACTCTCACCTCAGTGTCTCTGATCCATGACTACAGGAACAACCAAATTCTACAGGGTGGATGTCAACTTCCTGGCTCATCATCATTGCTAAAATCTGAAATATGATTTCTACTTTTTTTGTTGTTATCAAATAACAATTTCTATTACTCAAATTTCAGAAGGTCTTAGTGGATCTTGTTCTTGATTATGAGATTATAGCCATAGAACAAGATAATAGGAAAGTAATTAAAATTGAGTAGGGGCAGATAAGAAGGTAGCACAATTGATAGAGTGCTTGCCTAGCAGGCACAAGGCCCTAAATTCAATCCCAGCACTACATAAACTGGGTATGACATGCAGGCCTATTGTCCTAGCACTTCAATGTTGATTTAGAAGAATCAGAAATGAAAGGTGAAGCTTGGCTACATATTGACTTTGAAGACAGCATGGGCTATAAGCTTTACCTGTTTTTTTTTTTTTAACCCTGTCTTAAAAAAATAATTAAATAACAGCCTGGACTACAGAGTGAGTTCCAGGAAAGGCGCAAAGCTACACAGAGAAACCCTGTCTCGAAAAAGCAAAAAAAAAAAAAAAAAAAAAAAAAAATTAAATAAATTAAACAAATTTAAATAGTTCAGTAGTTTACATAAATAATTTAAGAAGACGACGTTAAAGATGAAAACCTTGTCAACCTAAATCCTTGCTACATCGTTATGGTGATAGCCAATTTTATGTGTCAACTTAGCAAGGCTATGATGTCTAGATGTTGCAGGGAAGGAACTTTTTAGATAAAATTTGAACCACTAGACTCTCAGTAAACTGGATTCACTTCTATAATCTAGGTGAGCCTCGTCCAATCCGATGAAGGTATCAAAAGACCGAATTTCCTTGAAGAGGAAAAACATTTGCCTCCAGATAGACAACATGGGCATCCTGCCTGCTCTCAAGGCTTCATGATGGCTACTCTTTTTTTTTTTTAAACTTTTTTCTTTTAAGATTTATTATGTGCACAGTATTGTGCCTGCATATGTCCCTGCAGGCCAGAAGAGGGCACCAGATCTCATTACAAGTGGTTGTGAGCCACCATGTGGTTGCTGAGAATTGAACTCAGGACCTCTGGAAGAGCAGTCGCTGCTCTTAACCATTAAGCCATCTCCCCAGCCCCCATGATGGCTACTCTTGATTGTTAGCTCAATTGGGTCTGGAAACAACTAAGAGACATATTGCTGGGTCCATCAGGGCATTTTCAGGAGGGATGTCATCACCTGTACCAGGGAAGACCTGCCCCCAGATTGGGCTGCACTTTCCCACAGCCCAGTTGTAAAGAAATGAAGGAAAAGCAGGGATCTTTGCCTATCTGTCTCTGCTTCTTGTTGGTAGCTATGTCTACCCCATTACTGCTGCTACTGCTATTGTCATCAGAACTTAGCTTCTACCACTCTCCAATGTGGACTGAAGGCCAGTGATTCACCAAGAGTCTTATTGGCCTTCAACACCAGATTCGAACTTCTAGGTGTGATGGCTGGTTTTATGTCTACTTGACACAAGCTAGAATTATCAGAGAGGAGGGACCCTCAACTGAGAAATGTCTCCATACAGGCTGTAAACAAGCCTGCAGGGCATTTTCTTAATTAGTGATCCATGGAGAAGGGCCCAGCCCATTATGGGTGGGGCCATCCTTGGACTACTGGTCCTGGGTTCTATAAGAAAAAAGTTGAGCAAGCCTTGGGGAGCAAGCCAGTAATCAGCACTCCTCCAAGGCCTTTGCATCGGCTCCTGCCTCCAGGGCCTGCCCTGTTTGAGTTCCTGTCCTGACTCATTTCAATGATCAACAGCACTGTGGAAGTATAAGCCAAATATACCCTTTCCTCTCCAACTTGTTTTTGGTTATGGTGCATCATCACAGTAATAGTACCACTAACCAGGATATGAGGTGTATACAGTCTCACTCACTAAGCAGCTATGGCATTCTAGGCATCTTCAGCACACAAATGGCCATTGTTGAACTATCCTAACACACAAATTACTACTGTTGAACTATCATTCTACTACTTAAGCCAACCTAATAATCCCCTTTTATGAAATGCATTCACTCTTTTCACACTGTTGGTTTTCTTCCTCTAGGGACTCTTGGCTGACATAAGACTCAAAACTCTTACTGTGAGCTTTGCAAGGACTTCCAGAAGTCTTGCTAACTTCAGGTTTGTCAGTTCCCACAGTCTTGTGAGCAAATGAATATATTACTTAAAATAAGTCTCCACCCCCTTCTCTCCTCCTTCTCTCTCTTTCCACTTACATGTGTGTGTACCTGCACACACCCTGTTACACAAATTGCTAAATGGTCTTTTAATAAAAAACCTGATACCAGATATTGGGGTGAAAGCTGAAAGATCAGAGAAGCAGAGCAAGCCACAGCTACCCACCTCTTACCTCACCAATTCCTCAGCCTGAAAGAGCCCTAGCCAAAAGGGCTTCAGCTGAAAGAGCTTCCTCAGCCTAAAAGGGCTTTAGTTCCTGTCTCCTCACCCCTTATATACCTTTCTCCATTGCCCTGCCATAACTTCCTGGGATTAAAGGCGTGTGTGCTTCCCAAGCAAAAGCATTAGATCTCAAGTACTGAGATTAAAGGTGTGTGCCACCACTGTCTGGCTCTGTTTCTCTCCTAGACTGAGTCAATCTCATGCAGTCCAGGGAGTCTTTGAACTCACAGAGATCCAGATGGATCTCTGCCTCCTCCGTACTAGGATTAAAGGCATGTGCCACCACTGCCTGGCTTCTTTGTTTAATCTAGTGGCTTGTTCTGTTCTCTGATCTTCAGCCAAAGTTTATTAGGGTACACGATATATAACCACACACCCCATTAGTTCTATTTCTCGGGGCACTGGGCAAATCGAGTTACACACTATTATATTCCTGCCACATCCAGCCCGGTTCCAGGAACCTGACTGGGGCAGCCAGGGAATGAAGAAAAGACAAACACAGAAAAGCTGGGAACACGGTGGGCTAGGCTCACTGATGGAGAAACTACAGCACTCTGGAAGCTCAGTTTGTTTATTATGTACAGTTGAACAGAGAGGTGGGGCTATTGCACACAGCTGAACACAGAGGCAGATTTAGCTAATCTTAGTAGAAGTAGTCTCTGTAGGGGAGCCGACTTCAGGGAGGAGGCTGTGGTGAACCTTTTCTGCATACACTGTCAGCATCGGCACACAGACCTGGAGGCTCACAACCCTTTGAGCCTCACCCTGGAGAGGGTTTGACATTTTCCCATGGGTCTATGGCTATGGTCCTCCATTTCTCACATCCTCCATCACAGATATTGACTCTGTTACTTTTTGTTGCTGTTATGATTTTTACATTTTATTATTTATTAATTGTATGTGTATACACACATGTAAGTGCAGGTGCCTGACCATTGCCAGAGTATCCCTTGGAGCTAGAGTTGCTGGCAGTTAAGAGCTACCTGACATAGAAGCTAGGAACTGAACTCCAGTCCTTCAGAGGAGCAGTATGCAATCTTAACCACTGAACCAACTCTCCAGCCTTCCTCTATTTATTTTTTATGTTGATTTATGCAAAAAAAATTTTCCTTTCCTAGCCAGGCGGTAGTGGCGCACGCCTTTAATCCAAGCGCTTGGGAGGCAGAGCCAGGTGGATCTCTGTGAGTTCGAGGCCAGCCTGGGCTACCAAGTGAGTTCCAGGAAAGGCGCAAAGCTACACAGAGAAACCCTGTCTTGAAAAACCAAAAAAAAAAAAAAAAAAAAAAAGAATTTCTATGGTGATATTTTAATTGTACTGAAATGTGATTTTATTTGCATGTTAATAAATAAAGTTGCCTGGGGGTCAGAGCTAATAGCAAGCCATAGCAGAAGCAGGGCGGTGGTGGTGCACACCTTTAATCCCAGCTCTTGGAAGGCAGAACTAGGCGGATCTCTGTGTGTTCAAGGGATCTCTGTGTGTTCAAGGATACAGCCAGCATGGAGACACACGTCTTTAATCTCAATACCAACCATAGAAGACCTGGAGGTCTGTACAGTGACGAGGAGGTCATGTGGTTGGGTTTACAACCAATGAGATGACAGAAGAGAAAGTCAATAAAAAGGACAAACAGACAGGAAGTAGGTCTCTTGCTGAAGAGGACAGCAGCACCAGTGAAGGGTAAGGTTTTTAGCTCTGACCTCTTGGGCTTTCATCTCTGCATTGGCTCTGTGTTTCTTATTTAACAAGACTGTTTTTCTACAAATTTCCTTTCCCAGAGAATATCAAAATATCTTCCCATGAAGATCAGTCACCTCAAGTTTTTTGTCAATAACAATCTGAGCACAATGTCCACACAAGTCTGCAGTGTTGCAGGTGAGGATGGACAAAGATGGACAGCAGCTCCCCCACTGTGATTTCAGTTACCAACAGTTAACCCCTGCTCTCAACTATTACATGAAAACTTGTAGAAATGAACAATTTCAAAATTTCAAATTGTGCACCATCCTGAGGAATGTCACAGAATCTGGCTCCATTATCCTGCCCAAGACATGAATCATCCCTTGACCGAGAATATCCACCCATGCTGTATGTCATACACACCCTTTAGTCACTTGGCAATCATTTAATAGAGATAGAAGCCACACTCACTTACCTTTTATAATTGTATATTGTCAGAACTGTCCTATGTTATTATCAATTATTTTGTATGCAGTTTTAGAAATGAAGCTTAACTATAGTTACATATTTGGTAAAGCCCTCAGTATCTATAGGTTGTGGTACTACCTGCAGTTTTAGGCAACATTGGGGATTTGGCATGGCTTTCCCATGGTTGAGACAGGCTCCTATATTTGCTAATCTGAAAAGAAAATCTGCACTTCAGGAAGTCAGTTTCCAATAAAGAGCAATGTGGGCAAGGAACACTCTGGCCCTGCTCACAAAGTAGAGTGTCAACCTTGGCCGTTTATCTTAAGCCTTGGAATAGAGGATAACTCTAGAAGCTTCCACATTCAGGTTTTTTTTTGCCTTCAGGTTTAGCCACTGATTGGCTTTGGTGAAGGCAGCTGGTAGAATCCTTGTTCCACTTTGCCAAAGGCCTCACCTCATAATACTGGAGCTTAAGATCTCAACATGAGAATTGGGGAGGACACAAAGCATTCAGTCTGTAGTACTTCTCCTTTTTTCTTTTCTTTTTGTTTATTTGTTTTGTTTTGTTTTATTTTGTTTGTGACAGGGTTTCTCTGTGTAGCCCTGGCTGTCCTGGAACTCTTTCTGTAGCCCAGGCTGGCCTCTGCTTCCAAAGTGCTGGAATTTAAGGCATATGCCACAACTGCCTGGCTTCTGTTCTTTTTCTCCCTCCCTCCCTCCCTCCCTCCCTCCCTTCCTTCCTTCCTCCCTTTCTTTCTCTTTCTTACTTTCTTTCTTTCTTTCTTTCTTTCTTTCTTTCTTTCTTTCTTTCTTTCTTTCTGTCTTTCAGATTTATTTATGCATGTGTTTTGTCTGCATGTGTATCTGCAAACCCGAAAAGGGCATTGGATCCCACGGGACTACAGTTACAGGCAGTTGTGAGCTGCCAGTTGGTGCTGGGAATTGAACTCAGGATCTTTGGAAGAGCAGTCAGTGCTCTTAACCACTAAGCCATTTCTCCAGCCCAGTCTTTATTATTTCAAACCCTCTGACTCCACAAAATCTTTGTCTTTCTCACATGGAAAACACAGTCATTCTCTCACAACAGTCTCCAAAGTCTCAACTTGGGACCAGTATCAGCTCAAATGTCTAATGTACAATGTCTTCTAAAAATCATCTCAGTCGTATTCCAGTGGTATTCAAGGCACGATTTGTGCCAAGGCAAATTTTTCTCTGACTGTGTTCTCAAAAACAAACATATTGTGTACTTCCCAAACACAGGGCTGGGACAGGCATGCTACAGACACTCCTGCACGAACAGGGGGAAAGAACAATCGCAGAAGGTCTCAGGCAAAGGACAGCACAAACCCTGAAGACAGAACGGTGCTATTGGGGTTCATGCTCAGTCTTCCAGACACTTCTGTGTTGCAGGCCGAGTTCATTCTCGCTGAGCTGTAGTTGTGTGTCTATCTGCAGCTCTCCCAGGTGGCTGCCCTGCTCTCATGGCCTGAATGACAGGAACATTCCTGTAGCAGCAGCTTTCTCTGTGTTAGGGACGTTGCTGCAGCATTT
This sequence comes from Peromyscus eremicus, assembly GCF_949786415.1. Classification (NCBI taxonomy): domain Eukaryota; kingdom Metazoa; phylum Chordata; class Mammalia; order Rodentia; family Cricetidae; genus Peromyscus; species Peromyscus eremicus. Next base: position 65,497,599 of record NC_081430.1, read on the forward strand.
ATCTTGGGTCTAATGCTGTCACTTGAAAGCCAGCATAGCTACGGACACTTTGTTGAGCCCTAGTGTGGAGTGACCTTAAGTGAGTATTCTGAGGTTGGAGGACATGGGCATACATACAATCACTAGTCTTATGTTGTCAAGTGGCTATATTAGAAGTGAAAGTCTGCTGATATTATCATTTTCACAAAAACAAGACAAGAGGAAGGACAAAACCTTAAAATGCAGACTATCCACTGAAAAATTAATAAACTTTATTAAAACTCACTATATATGCAAACAGTTTCCAGGCCTGGAGATGGAAAAAATACTTCAATAATAGGAACTATCTATGTAGTATTATCTCCTTTCTCTTGATTTGAAGAGAATCATCAGAATTTAGCTTACAGAATTAAAAAAAAACAACAGCATTCAAAGCTTGAAGGACCTTAAACTGAAAAGAGCCATGCGTCTCAATTCAAATAGTCCTGTCATTTCCAGCAATACATTATTATATTAATAATGTTCCTTCTTCCTCCTTCCAAGTGCTTCTGCTGCCTCACAGACACCCTACCACACAACAGCATCTCACTGTAAGAACTGCTAATTAAAAAGGAGATGCTGGCCAGGATTCCAAACGGACCTTCTCTCCTCCTGGTGTGATAAAATGTCCATTCCCCCCTGCTTTCTCTTGTAGCACGGTCAACAAGAGAAACAGTTTGGAACACCAGAGCCCAGCAGCCTTTGAGGAAGAACATTTCCTCACGGATTGTTGAGAATTACTGGAGCTTAGTCTCACACTTGGAACCACCGTGAGGCCTCCTCATAGGTTTTCTGTGAAAGAAGGGTAGGCCCCTTGAAAGAATAAAGGTGACTCAGAGCTGTTTGGCCTTGGCAAATAACCATCTATCTCTTGGTCCATTTCCTCACTAGCAAAATATTTGAAAAATCAAGAAAATGTACAGGTACAAAAAATGTTTACCTACAAAATGGTATGTACAAAAATGGACATAAACAGATATTTCCCAGAGTAATGTCCAAAAAAGAATACCGAGCCACATTCCCTGCTCTGACCGAGCGGAAGTGGGCAGTTGGCGCTGTTCGTCAGCACTTTGCCCTCGTCTCTCCATCGAGCCCATGAAGTATAGCTCGATGAATAACTAACAGACGATCACATTTATGAGAGAAGAGTACTCAGAGCGGACAGCCACTTCCTGTAGGTGACAAGCAATCTTCCGCCCGAGCTTCACCTGACGAGTCATTTTGGGATGTGATCACAAGGGTTGGAGACTGATGAAATTATCCTGTCCAACATCAAACACAAAGTGGTTGTAAATCAGCAGAGGCTGTGGCAGAGTGAGAGCAGCTCATTCTTTATGCTTTGCCAACAGTCCTCAAGCCCGGGGGGCTGCATGGAGCACCTTAACAACATCATTAAGTGACCCTGTAAAGAGATTTAATTAAAACAAGGAAAACATCAGCCTGTCAAGAGGCCTCCGAATCCTTCAGCTGTCTTGAGGAAGAGATTTTCAAGCAAGTTCTATGATTTAAAAACTTAAATGTGTTAAGATCAGTCTACAGAGCATAGTGACACGTATAAATAAATAGACGCCTGTCTGTTATAGCTCTCCACTTGACCTTGCCAGACAATTGCGCGCTGAACTGTCATTGTGCTTTTCGAGGGTCACTTAGGGAAGGGCAAACCACCACCACCACCACTACCACCACCACCACCACCACCAACAACAACATCAATACCACCACCACCACCAACAACAACAACAAAGCAAGCCGGCGCTAGCTGACCCTGGTCAGGGGCCCCGTAAAGTCAGAAATTGATCTTGCAAATGTGGTCTATCAAAAGGAGAGGGGACAAACTATGGATGATTTACACGTGCTGTGTGCTGAACAGTACCTGATTTACACACGATCTGAAGAAACCTCGAGAAGCCATTTTGAAGTTTGCCCCATGGAAGGAATCATATTTTAAGAGTAAAAAATCGTCAGGTTTTATTGAATAGGGAAGGCGCTTTCTAAAGGTCCCATTTCCCCATCACCAAGGAACGGATTTATATGCTTTGTCCTCTTCAGTTGAGAAGTTCTGATGTAAATCCTTTAGGGTTCACTGTAAGAGAACCAGCTACTCAGAGGTTTCCAGGACCCAATAATATGCACAAAATTGTGGGTGGGAGTGGGGGACTAAACAATGGAGAAACTCCTTTTATGCTAGAATGGTAACTGAGCTCACACAGGTCGCCACGCAATTTTATACAAGCCCAAAGCCTTTCTGAGTTACTTGTGGAACCTGCTATGCAAGGGCATTTGAGCAGTCCTGCTTTGAAAGACCTGTGCACATTCGAATGGGCTGCTTTGATAGGAACTGTGATGGGTGTAAAAATACCCCTTGCCTTTTATTCCCTTCTTAGTTCTCTCCCTTTGTAACTGAAATCTGAAATTTTGTGAGATCACGAGTTTAACACACTAATGTGTTCCCCGGCTGATGGACGGGAACATTTGTTTTACTTTTTAAATTTACAACTTCTTAGGAAATATCCAATAAGGAAGACAGAAAGAAAAACCCTGTGCACTGTGTGTGAAAAGGCAAGTTAATCTATCCTGGGGAGTCTGCTCTTTGGAACTTTGTTGATGGTTATTTTTGTGCTCATAGCTCTGCAGTGCCCTTTCCTCTCTGGGAGTTGAACTTTAATTATCTAGCACTTTGTTGGGGAAGGTATGTATTGGCTCCCGGCCAATGTGGGCTAGGCCTCTTCTTGTCATTACAGTGTCTAACAGCATGTACAGAACAATGTCCCAATTAGATATTTAAGTGTTAGAAACATGATACATGGTGCATTTTTCTGAGGGGCTGCTCAGTGGGAAGTTTCAAAAACACACAAAAGGTAAGCTTCATTCACATCTTTTAAACATCAGCTCAAGAAGGCTGCAAAAGAGGCTGAAAATATAATGAGAGATGTCAACACCTTTTTGGTTTGTAGTTTTGTTTATCTTAGAAACAACCCATAGACCAGACTGGTGAAACCATTATTTCCAAGTAGCATTCTTTCTGTTATTGTTGTCATCCTCGGAGTGACTACATTTCCGTGGTAACAAAGGGAACTTTTCTTCTTCATCTTCTACATCCGTGATGTTTCACTGTCAAGTAAAAGGCTCTGGATAAATTAACATGGGGAATACTCTAAGCAACCAAGTAACCTACATTCCTTTTCCGGTTAACTCTCGAAGCTGGAAGGGTGAACTCTTTTCTCTCCATATGTCAAAGATGGTAAGGAAAAAAGTAGGTGGGAAAGGAAGCGAGCTCCTTTTATTCTTCTACCCTGTTGAGACAATAATTGTGTAAAATGTCTGGAATAAGTTAAAAGGCCCAAAGACAGCCTTTAATTTACACCCTGCAATGGGTTAAGAGTCCAGTCAGTCGCCTCTATCAGTCACTCTCCTTGCAATTGAGCTTAGTTATTTTAAATGGTAAAGTATTTAAATTCTCCTTACTGGCCTCACAATCAAACACCACATGACTTACCAGCTCCCACTATCCTCCAGTTGTTTTTCAGACTGCTTTGCACAAGCTGTGGGGTGGAGGTGGCAATGAGGTGTAGAGGAAAGTAGACAGAATCCTCCCCGAAGAAGCCAAAACTGCCCCCCATTACACACACACACACACACACACACACACACACACACACACACACATACACACACACACACACATACACACACACACACACACACACACACACACACACACACACTTAACTTTCCTTCCCAATTGTGATTTTTGTCCAGTCTTTCATCTTAGCTTAATTAAGAATTAACTGTTCCTGCTTTTGACTGTTTGTTCCATAATTATACATTCCTTCTTTTAAAATATACCTCACTCACACCCCCCCTCAAAATGAGCCCACATATTTTTTCAAGGTATTGGCTATATTTAAAGGGAAAAAAAAAGGAAAAAAAAAAAGAATGTCTGAGGTTTTAAGAAGGAAACAGCTAGCATAGGATTCTAAGGGGAGAGAATAATCATGTTCCTCATACTAGGGTAAGATCTGATTACCACAGCCATTTGGAGAACTCACAGATGGTCATGTGATATAAAGCTGCATTTCCCTTTAGGAATTTTCTTTTTCACAGACTTCATCCCTGAATTAACTAGAATCTCAAAATTCCAATGGTCATATCTCTGAACCCAAGTTTGTATTTTATCTGAATTCTAGAATAAATTATTTAGCTGAAAACATTGAGTTATCCAAAAGCACAGCCTTGTGTCTGGAGGGATGGCTCAATGGTTAAGAGCACTGACTGCTCTTCCAGAGGACCTGGGTTCAATTCCCAGCACCCATATGGCAGCTCACAACTGTCTGTAACTCCAGTTCCAGGGGATCTGACACCTTCACACCAATGCACATAAAATGAATTTAAGTAAATTGTTTTTAAGAAACCATAAAAGCATAGCCTTTGGAACTAGAAGAAACACAATGTTGGTTAAAGGCCTAAGAGCTCTCAGCTTTGAAGTCCTTCAGGAATCCTCAGAATAGACTTAATCAAAGTGGAGTGAAATTCACCACCAGCCCCCAGAGTTGATTTCAAGGTTCCTCTGGCTGTAGGTAGAGATATTATAAACTGATGAGTCAGCATAAGGAGAATATGCAGAACAATTACTAATTTAGACTAACTTACAATAAACTCAATTCAGTGGCCAGGCCATCCATTTTCATATAAATGTATTTGATTGATATGGAAGGTGTCAGAACTATCTCAAAACATTCACTTTTCTCCAGTGTCCTTGTAATGATCCGGAACTTGAAATGATGGTTAAAATCAAGCAGTGTGTTCCAGGTCGCACAGTGAGTGAGGGGTGGACAGTCTAGAGTGTGGATAAACGCTGGTGCAAAAACCCACCATGCTCCCCCAGGCACCACTCCCAGCACAGCATGGATACCTTCCTGCTTCTAGAAGATGCCCAGCTCTACCGGGCAGAACTGCTCACCACATGTGCACTTTTTAAACACTTCCCCTTTCATTTATTTCAGAGGCCTTTGAGGGTTAGGCTGTGGAGCTGGTCAGGGACAAAAGAAAATTTAACAATATGGGGCCTAACTTTACTTCAAGTTTTCATAGTTTGTTCACCATGGAATTTTTGCAGGAATTATACTTTTAAAAATGGCCTTGGTCTGGGAAGTAGTTCAGTTGGTAGAGTGCTTATGTAGGATGCAGAGAGGCCTGGGTACCACATACATCAGGTTGGTGGCACTCACCAACAGGAAGACCAGAAGTTTAATCATTCTCCTATACATCACAAAAGCATGGACAGCTTGGGACATGTGAGACCCTATCTCAAAAAAAAAAAAAAAAAAAATTACTATTTTGATTGCGGAGCTTTGTGCATTCTTCAACTATCTTAAATTACAGTCCCTGACAAGTACCTTCTTGCCTCCTTCTGTCCCTTGTCCTATGTGTGTTACTAAAATAATCTGTAGTTTCTCCCAATCAAGTGTTTCGGAGAGTCAGATTGTACCTGATGAAGGAGATGAGGGAGGGAGGCAGCCCCTCTGAGAGGCTAGGGCTATGTATAGGTAGGCTTCCGTAGGAGGGTGCTTACTTACTTACACATACGCTCACAGACTCACACATACATATACTCACATACACAGATATACATACACATATATATACTCACACATTCACACACATACACGCACACCTACACATATCTATATACACATACACTCACACACACACACACACACGCACGCACGCACTCACGCACTCACGCACGCACGCACACTCCTATTTGTACAGTATTTGGGGAATACAACACTTGTTCATGTTTGTTTGGGTATTGTTTTAAGAAGCTAGAAACACATTGTACAGGTTTCTTCTTTGCCTAGACAGCTTGTGGGGAATGGCAGTACAAATACAAATATTATAAAGAAGAAAGCTTATGAACAATAATAGGCGTTTTAACTCAAAGTAGCAAAGGCATTTTTAAAAGTAGGATATATTTTCATACATTTCCTCTCTTGCCTTTCCATCAGCATGTAGCAAAAACAAAACAAAATATTTTTCTAAACATTTCTGTCAATATGTTTTTTTAAAAATGTAATAAAATCTGAACATTATATTTTATTGAGTTGTCTTTTTTGTTGTAGCTGGTGGGCTTTACATCGGTGGGGACTGAGCCCTGGGTCTTGTGCCTATGAGTCAAACACTCTGTCACTGAGCCACATCCTCAGTTCTTATCAAATTCTTTCACTCAAATGTAAATTCAACTGTAGTTAGTGGAACAAACTTCATGAAGATTGTTCCTGTGCTGTGTTTAGCCTGGCATTTAATGTGTATTTTTTCATGGGTCCGAGCTTGTTGCAAATGATAAGGTCTTCATCACAGAGGCAATGTGATGGGGTCTGTCGAAAAGGAACAGAAGACTCGAGTGGGGGGGGTTCGTGGGGGGACTTGTCATTCACTGGATACCCTGTTCTCTCTGCTAGCACATGCCAGGCAGTGAGATCTGCTTTTCTCTTATCTTCTTACTGCCTGAGGAGAGTGTTTGCCTTAAAAATCAAAACAGTTACATTTGAAAATGACATTTTAGAAAGAGAAAAAGCTGAAGCTACCTGGAAAGAGGGGAGAAAAACAAAACAAAACGGATAACCTTGGTGTTTGGTGATCTTGAAGTGACGCCTGTCGTCGTGGCTTTTGATAACTCACATTTTGCCAGGTTTTCATTTCATCTTAGCCAATGCCCTGAACAGAAAACACAACGAGTAGGTAAAAAAATAATCTGTGAACCATAATAAATGGATTTCTGCCAATGACAGGTCATGATACCAGGGAAAAAAATCGGTGATGACCCTCTTTCCTCTACACTCATTTATCTCTTCCTAGTGTCCACTGATAGATTCTTGCTGTATGATTTATTGCAGAAAAACACCACCTAGAAATGGGCTTTTGATAAAATTGTTCAAGGATTCCTGAACAATAAATCCTAATCTTAACATGCAATGCTGCAGAATGTTTCACCTTTCTTATGCTATAAATAAAATATGCCAAATGCGATGATAAATCCATACATTTAAGCACTATCTATGTAGTTTAGGAAATAAAGTCATAGTGTGTACGCCTGCTGTTAATAGCAACTCTAAGTCTGGGAATATTGATGGCAGGGTTTGTGTATTTGCCATCCAAATATTTAGCACTCTGTGTGCTTATGAAATTTCATGGCTTTTCATGCCTGGAAAGGCTGGTTCTGCAAAGAGCCTATGTGGGTTAAGCATAATCAGTTTCTGATGGCTTGGATCAAGGGATGCTTCCTGAACGCAGACAGCTTGCTTTGGGAGACAGCTGAAAATCTGAGTTCATGCAGAGACCTTGTTTTATAATTAATTGTCTACTGGGGGAGTGATGAAAGTCTCAGTCATCTTATTGTGACCCCACTAGTGACACGGGGTGTGAAGCATGCAGAACCCTAGTATTTAGGCTCGTCTCATAATCTCAAAGACAGGTATCTGCCCCCACATGGTAGAGAGCCGAGGGAGCCTCTGCCCTGCCTTGACACTGTTTGCTTCTCTATGTGTAAAACTTAAAGGCTGATTTTAATTACTGAGCTCTGAAGGCTCGTAAACTAGTGCATGCATCTATCTAGTCAAAAGCTCTGAGGCCAGATTTTAATCTGGCTCAGAGTTTCTCCGTCTTGGTACTACCAACATTTAGGGCTGAAGAATTCTCTTGCAGAGTGCTAGGCAGATCTCTGGCATCAAACACAGGTGCGAACAGCCTCCTACCTACACTCCCATTTGTGCTAACTAAAACGTTTCCGAACGTCTCCTGCAAGGCGAAATCATTTCTGGGTGAAGGCAGAGCGGGCAGGGGTTGGTAGGTTAGGTAGAGCACACCTACCCTAGCACTGGAGCGGGCAAGGCCGGGGAGGTTTAGGCCAGTTCAGGCCACAAAACAAGAGCCCGCTTCAAAAAGAAAACACAACAAAACCACAACAAGGACACCAACGAAAACAAAAGGCAGGCAAGCAGAGGTTGTAGGTCACTGGAAGAGTATATGCTCAGCATTTTTGAGGCCCTGGGTTCAATCCTCAGTACTCCCACTAATAAGTTAATAAATACATAAGTTAATAATACATGACATTGAAGGAAACAAAAGTACTTTTATTTTCAGAAAAAAAGGAAAAATATGAGCTGAAAAACGAAAGGCCCTGAGTTTGGAAAACTGAAAGTTGGATTTAAAGAGGGCTAGATTTGCAGAGTGATGTCCCCCATTGTCACTCACAATAATGAAGGGAAAGACCCATGAAATGCTGGTGGGTTGCCTGGCAGGTAAGAAATCTCGTGTTAAATGCCACACTTGTGTAGTCATTTACATTGACCCTGGCAGAATCAGGATACAGAAAGAGTGTGTTCTTCAAAGGGTGTTCACCCTGGGAAGAAACAAACAGAAATGGGAATCAAAGAACCCAAGGCAACCTTTTTTTTTTTCCCTCCAACAAATTGAAAGTGGAGAAAATCCATTATATCATGTGTAGTTTCTTTGTGTCCTCAGATATTTACTGAAGGTCAAAGACAGAGATGCCTAATGGGTTATGATTATGTGAAATGAAGTGAGAAGCAATGTTTCATAACACAAACACTTTCTCCAGTGACAGTGGATTATGCTCACTAAAATGCCTCGCAGTTGCTTTCCACCAGTATCCAGGCCTCAAAGCAGGAAAATAATATGTTATTCCAGAAATACATAGAAATTGGGGGTGTGACTTGCTCAGAGCCAGGGCTCTTGTCTCAAGACTCAGGAAAATTCCCCACCATGCTCCATCCAACTTGAATAACCGTTTACTTAAAAATATTGTATTGCTTCTTTCATATCACTTTTTCCTTTTCAGTTCTCAAAAACAGATATATTTAGTGATAACAATTTTATGAGGATTTATGTCAGAGCTCCTATATTTTTTAGCTTAAAATATCTTTATGATAACAAGGATGGGGGTTAAAGTCTTTGAAATGAAAATAATTCTGTGTTATTAATCAATAAGACTTTTGAAAGGAACTTGTATTTTATCTGCCACAATGACATCTACATAGACTTTGAAAATAGAACAATTCTGGGAAGATAGCTGAGTTGGTAAAGTGATTTTCATGAGTTCAGTCATTAGAACCCACCAAAAAAATCCTGGTGTGGTAGCTCATATGATTAATCCCAGTGCTGCGGAGTCAGAGACAATGATCCCTGGGACTTGTTCACTAGCCAGTCTAGCCTAGTTAGGTAAGCTTAGGGCTAGAGAAAGCACTTCCCTTGAAAATAAGTTGGGTAGTTTTCCTGAGGAACGACACTCAAGCCTCCATATGTACACACACACACACACACACACACACACACACACACACACACACGCGCACAGACACCTGCAGGCACATGAGACAGCACACACATAAATACGCACATAACCAGATAAATAAATAAATGAATAGAATAAACATGGACGCATTATTTATGTAAAGAGTTTATTGGCTGGAGACACTGGATGGAGACACAAAAATTCTGTTTAATCCACAAATTGGGAACATAGGATTTTCTAGAAGAGTGTTTCTTATGTTAACATATTTAACACTCACAATACTATGGCATATGTTTCCAGTTTCTGCCAATAGGTCTTGGGATCCTTTCCCTGTGATGCCTACCAGTCCCTCACAGCTAGCCACTTGTTTCTCTGTCAGAGGACTGCCCTTATAGCTGATGTAGCAAGGAATCACAGTTTCCTAAAAATTTACGTTTAGAAGGATGGACCAGTGTGGACAACTGACATGCTCTTGGGACTGACCCTGACCTCAGCAGAAACAACTTGGGGTAAATCTCACTGACTTCAGTTCTACCCTACTCCTTTACAGAGTTGAGCTTAGCTTGCTTGGATGATAGTCACTCACACTTCACCTGGTGTGGCTTCCTTCCCTTCTGCACCCCAACCCCCCACGCCCCGTTCCTGGAGACACTGATTAGAAATTACTTTCTAGAAGGGTCACCTTGGGATCTGTGTCTGTATGATGCTGCCTAAGGTAGATGTCATGTAGACAATGGCATTATTATTCATTCATTCAACAGTGTTTCTCAAGTGCCCCTTGAATGCCAGGCTCTAGGGATAGTGTGATGAGAAAAAAAGAATGATCCTTGCCCTTGGGAGCACATGGTGTAAGGGACACACTTGTTCACTATTCTGCCTTAAGGTTCAACATAGGACCCACCAAAATGTGTGCACATCATATGTTTGGTATTAATGCATACAGATACATAGAATAACATCAAGCATCTAATTTTGGCCTGTAGATACCTTCACTTCTTGCCTTTCTGACTTACCTCTTAGCATCTTCCTACTCAGTAACCTTCTCTGTTTTAGTCAATGTTCTATTGCTGTGAAGAGACACCATAACCATGGCAACTCTTATAAAAGAAAGTATATAATTGGGGCTTCTTAGAGTTTCAGAGGTTTAATCCATTATCATCATGGTGGAAAACATGGCAGCATGCAGGCAGGCAGACATGCTGCAGGAGAAGCAACTAAACATTCTACATCTGAATCTGCAGTCCACAAGAAGAAGGAAAGCCACTGGGCTTGGCTTGGGCTTCTGAAACTTCAAAGCCCACCTCTAGTGACACACCTCCTACTCCAACAAGGCTTCTCAAGGCACTTTTAATTCCTGACAAGTAGCCACTCCTTAATGACTAAGCATTCAAATATATGCACCTATGAAGGCCATTCCTATTCAAACCCCATACTTTCTCAGCTATTCTGGCTTGTCTCTACTTTCTCACTCATGTCAAGTCCTATCAGCACCACCCTAGGCCGCATTCTCTTGGGCTTTTATCTGCCCATGGAAATCTCTTCCTGCAAATATTTCATTAGCTGATCCTTGTAGTTTAGTGCTCAGCACTTGCTAACTCTCTATTGAGACCTTCCTTGGCCTCACATAGTCCTTTTCTATTTTCTTGATAGTGCTAAACACTACCTCATGTTTCCTTATTTTTTTTTACTTGCTTATTTTTTGCCCATGTCTATTTAAAATGTTTGTCCTATGTGAACAGTGCCTTGAGAAGCCATAAACATCAATTCCGTCTAGTACCTAAAATGCACTTGGATCACAGGAGACACTCAAATATTGGTGGAATGCTGAGGAAAATGAACATATGTTAATAACAGATGCAGATGTATGTACTATGAAGAAGGTAGGACATTGCCATGGAGATCAGTGCAGAGAGATCCAAAAAGGGGTTAGTGGTGATCTCATGGAGAAAGCAACATCAGGCTGTCACAAACGCTCCTAGGAAAAATGACTACACAGCACCAGAGGAAAGGGGGCTGGAGGAAAGACATACTCTTGGAACTTGCAGAGCCAGAAAGAGGGAAGAACGGAGATGCTAGACATACATGTCATGTAGGCTAGGGTTAACAACCTAGTCTGTGTGTGAATCTGGCTTGACATTGGGAAGCGTTGGTGGCTCACCTTGAAGATGGAGAATTTGAGGTGCTACTGCTGTCCAGTGTCTTGAGAACATGTTGCCTTACATATGAAAACCTGGGAAAGATCAAAACTTAAAAACCTGGATGCGATGTCATCCATCTGTAATCCCAGCACATGGGGTGTGGAGACAAGTTCTAGGTCATTCTTGGTTATATGTCACCTCTGAGGTCAGCCTGGGAGGTATGAGGTTCTATCTCAAACAACCCAACAGTTTTTTAAAGTTTCAAAATGCAATTTGGGAGCTGGAGAGATGAGCCAGCGGTTAAGAGTACATACTGCTCTTTCAGAGGAACTGAGTTCCATTCCTGGCATCCAGATTGGGTGATTCACAACCACCTGCAACTCCAGCTCCAGGGGGACCCTAAGTCTCTGGCTTATTTGAGCATCTACACTCATGTGCATATACCCCTATCCCTCAGCACACATGTACACATAATTAAAAATAACAAATCCTTTTAAAAAAGTATAGTTTCCACTAGATGCGTATTGCCTTTGTACTACTGCAAATGAAAAAAAGTGTAAGAAGACTGGGGTAAACTTCAGGTGCAACAGACATGGCCTTTCATCCATCAGGTGCTATGGAATCTTTGGCCTTTGTGGAAATACCAGACCCTGCGCTGGTCTCACAGGGAGACAGCAGTCTTTAGATGTGTCCATAGTGCTTTGGTACCTTTTCTTTTCCAGGCAGAATCTATGTCTCTTGTCCTTGAATGTAAGCTCTGAGATTCCTTAGCCAGTGGATGAATTAGGTGAAATGAATAAGCCTATTTGAATTTCTGGACTCAGATGTGAAGAAATTATTAACTATATTAGATGTCTCAAACCCTAGCCACTACAGTGTGAGAAAGAGCCCATGGGAAGTCCCAGAATGTCTGCCACCCAACTCCCCTGAAGAGGTATCTGCTCTTTACCACATGCTCCAGGGAGGAGCTTTCCTCATCCAAAAGGTAGGTTTGTGAGCAAAACAACTCATTTACATTACAGTTAGTTGTTGTATCTCAGGGCACTTTATTAGGCAGCAACTTCATGAGCAAGGAAACTTTTATGTCATTTCCTACATAGACTACCATGTCCCTTATTTCCACGAACTGTAGAACTTCTTCCTTAATGTTTACCAGTCTTCCTGCTTCCTGTTATATCTTCAAACTGATCACCCAGCTTCTTCCATTCCATCTATAACCAAGCACCCAGTGTATCCTGGAGTATATAATGAGTATACAGTATATAGTGGAGACTATGTCACACATACTAATTGCTTTGTAGTTTGATATTTGAGTACATTTGGTTTAAGAGCAAATGCTCATAATTCTAGGAATCTCGTCAACACTGAAGAACACATATTTATTTAAAATTGTTTTCCTGTTACTAGATTTTAATTATGAAATATAACAAGCTTCTACCCTCATTTTCTGAAATTTCAAAGAATGGTTCAGCGATAACTGCAGAGTCATCATGTGAATATGAAGTTAGTACTTCATAAATACCAAATTATTATCCTACTTATAAATTAGCCATTTTGCTTTAAACTATTAGTGCTCATTTTATTTTAATAGATAAAATTCAATAATTATAAACAGATGTTGATGTAAAAACTAGAAAACAAACACTGGAACATAAGGAAAAACATTTAGAAAATATTAAAAAATTAAAGAGTCACATATATTTTCTCCTTGGGGAGTCTGGTCTGGTTCTCTGAAGATTAGTAGGAAATGTTTTAAATGATCAAGATAATTTTTTTGGTGTTATGCAAATACTCACCTTTTGAAGAAAGCTCACCTGTCTACCTGCGTATAGAAGAGTCAAGGAGGGTTTTCTCCAGTCTCTTCATTTTTATGGGCTACAATAATGGGGTAAATTTCAAAGAAAAAAATTATTTTCCACTAACTTTACAGATCACACTGAGTAAGGCTGAGGTAATTTATGAAGGCGTGAATGTTCTCCACTTGGCATCTCCAGCCAAACCTGCCACATGACTGAGCTAGTTTCCATGAGGAAGCTAGAAATCTGGCGCCACGGTCAAGGAAGAAAATGAGTCTACTCACTTAACAAGCTTGCTGCTTTTGGATCCTGGTGGCAGGAACTAAATGAGACATGGAAGGAAGGTCAGGAGAGACACTGAATGTCTGTGCATATTAAACAAGTCAAAATGAGCCATTTCCAAGAAAGTGGGGGAGAGCGAAATGCTGGGGTATAGGGCTCTGAGTGGCAAAGAAAATTCTGTGCTGGCAATATGGAGCAGTTGGTAAGATGGTAAATGGAGGGAGTAATTTGGTTGGGCAGTTGCAAGTCCTGGAGTAGCAAAGCAGTTTGGCAACAGGTGGTTCTGATCCAATGAAAGCATCCATTCTTTGAGCCCTGCAAATAACCGCATCCTCCATCAAAGCACACATCTAGGTAGGTGAAATGCAAATGCCATGTTAATGGTTCACTCAAGGCAATACTGTAGTAAGTGTTGGAGAAAGATTTTAAAACAATAATTTACAACATTAAAGCTAGCTGATGAAGAAGATAAAGACCACTCAAAGATATCCACATTCTGATTGCTAGATTCTGTGACTGTTAGTTTACATAACAAAGGGCATGTTATAGATTTGAGGAGATAAATGTTTCTGTGAGATGTGACTGTCCTGGATTATCTGAGCAGGCCCAAGGTAACAGAACCCTTATGAGGAAAAGAACAAGAAGTTGGCAGAAGAACTGGAAAAGATGGTACAAAAAAGGCATGAGAAATGCAATACTATGTTACCAGCTTTTAAGATGGCAGCCAAAGCCTGAGCCTATGAGCATGGACTTCCAGAAGTGGGGGAGGCCAGGATGGATTCTATACAAGACTCTGGCGGCGGTAGGGCCCTGGTGACCCCTTGCTTTGGGTCCAATAACTTATTTTGTATTCCGGCTTCTAAAACTATAACCTCAGGGCCCTACTGTTTTTTTGTTTAATGTTGGTATTGTTTATTTTGTTTGTTTGTTTGTTTAACTTGGGACCACTTTTTGCTTGAGAAATTTTTATGTGACCCTGAAATTTCCATAAAATAGGTATACAAATAAAACATTTATTGGTAGTAAATTACAATGAACATAATTTACAATAATTCTTTGGTAATTTTTTAATTTATTAAAGACAAAAGTAAATTTACATGCTAATGAAATGGATGTGCTTGTTTATTTTTATGTAAAAATTTAAATCTTGACAGAATATTGAATACTGCAGGACATAGAGAATTTGAATGTTTTTTCAGATTTGATCAATATTTTTATTTTATAATCTAATCATCAATGCTGAGGATAATGCTATTTTGCATAAATAAACAAAATGGCAGAAGTATGTTTAAGTCCATTTCAGAACCAAAACCAAATGGAATAATTTTTAAAAATTAAACTCAAGTTAGTGACCCAAAACTAGTAATTTTTAAAATAAAAATTTGAACACAATACAATCCCAAGATAGACTAATGTGATATGTGCTAAGAAGTGACGGGGAACCTATGAAAAGGCTTTGTTTCCACATTTGAATCACTGTTTAAGAGCAGAATACCTTAGTATTGAATCTGAGAGGGAGTGTTTCAAGCATTGTCCTTTCGTACTAGGTGCCACGAAGGCAACATGAGCATGGAAAGCATCTGTGTTGCATGTCCAGGACCAGCTGCAGTGAAATTGCATGCTTTAACACAAATGATCACTGAAAAATAATACCTGGAATAATTACATGAGTTCAAATTAATTTTTGGTCATTGCACATTCAAAACTCTTTTAGTACCACCAGATTTCCTGAACCCCCCACATTCAGTTATGTGGTCTTATGTACTATTATATCCCACAGTTTCAGAAGCTGGGTTGTAAGCAACTCTGTGATGACTTGTTACAACAGCCCTAAGAGAACAATCAAGCTACAGCAACTGTGTGTAGTGTGCGTTTATCATTGTAAGTATACAATGCTATAGAATTGAAGCTATAGAACTGCAGGCTAGAACACTCTTAGGATGAAAATAAGCACTTGGACCACTGCTTGACTTTTCCCCTCTTGTGTTGAAAACTGTTGAGCAGCTTTATCTGAGCTGCTGTGGAAGCCTTGGGAAAGAGACCACATCTGTTTGAGTAGTAGGCTCATCTAACCACCATCATGAGCTGCCCTTCTGCATGCACATTCAAGTTTGCAGCTTCTACCTCTATGTGTGAATATGTGGCAAGCAAGTCTCTGTGGGTTATACACACATCCCTCTTTGTTGTTGTTGTTGTTGTTGTTTTTCAATATAGGGTTTCTCTGTGGAGCCCTGGCTGTCCTGGAACTTGCTCTGTACACCAGGCTGGTCTTGAACTCACAGAAATTTGCCTGCCTCTGCCTTCTGAGTGCTGAGATCAAAGGTGTGCACCACTACTGCCTAGCTCCAGATTTAATTAGCTAGACAAATTTAATACAATTGTTTATGCTGTGAAACATTTGTTTTAATGATGCAAAGATGTGTTGCAGTCTTTTATGATGTATTTTTTCAACTCTGTGAAGTTGTGTTACTTTGCCTGTCTAAAACACCTGATGGTCTAATAAAGAGCTGAATGGCCAATAGGTAGGCAGGAAAGGATAGACAGGGCTGGCAGGCAGAGAGAATAAATAGAAGGAGAAATCTGAGAGGATGAAGGAACAAGAACAAGTAGAGGAGGATGCTAGGGGCCAGCCACCCAGCCACCCAGCCAGCCACAGAGTAAAAGATAAAATAAGATATACAGACGTAAGAGAAAGGTAAAAGCCCAGAGGCAAAAGGTAGATGGGATAATTTAAGCTAAGAAAAGCTGACTAGAAATAAGCCAACCTAAGGCTAGGCATTTATAAGAAAGAATAAGCCTCTGTGTGTGATTTATTTGGGAGCTGGGTGGTGAGCCCCCCAGAAGAGTAAAGAGTAAAAACAACCAACAACAGTGCTTAGACCATGGATTCAGGCTACACTGCACAGGAGTCATCATGAAGCTTCTATATCTTGCTGACACCTGGCATGGAAATCCTGATTCAATGGGTCTGGTATACACCTCTCACACTTTCCTGAGGTTCTCTTCTGAGTTCTCTCCCACTGATTCCTATGGACAGTTTTACCAACTCTCATGTCATCTAGCCTATCACCTCTAGTCATCTTCAAACTTTTTCTCCAGACTTCAGTCTCAGGAGAAGGTTTACAAAGCATATCCGCTCCCATCACTTACTGCTCACAGGACTATGCTGGCCCTGCTGGTCTTTCGAACCACAGAGCCAAGTGTGATGAGCCAATGACAGCCTGGCAGGTGGTTTGGAGGCTTCCATGTCCCCACAGGCTTCGGCATTGCCCATCTTTTCCTTGATAAAGAGAAACAGTGTTTCTACACCTTGTGTCCATGTGACCCTGCCCATCTGCCATTCGGATGGCTGTGTCAATCCCTTCCATATAGGAATTCTTGGGCTTCTTCTGTCCACCGTTCAGGTGTCCTATGATTCCATTGTTCCATCTTCTACTTAATACCTGTATAACATCACAGAATTTCAGAAATAGCTAAGCAGCAAAATTCTCAACTCTAGAAGAGATCAAAACTTTGTTGCAAGGAGCTTGTCATGCTCAAGAAAGACTGGGAGCCCTGATGGATTTAAAAAAAAAAAAAACCTGGTATACATCTCTAATAGCAGCTGCCCCCCCCCTCCAGGCTGGTGTGACAGGCAGAAACAGGGCAAATGTCAAACTACCAATGATAGTGACAATTCAGTGGGGCCTCCATTCAGCAACTACTTAAAATTCTTTTGCATAATTACGCACATCTCTTTTTAAAAATATGTACATATTAGTTTTAGCACAAGTAATGATAGCTTTTCTGACATAGGATGTCTTTGGTTTTTCTCAATAAATTGCTATTTTTTATTTTTTTATTATGGGTTTTGGAATGAAGATTGATTTTTGAACCATTTTGGGGGATAATAGCTGACTTCTGTGCTACTGTGCCACTGCACAGCTCCCATTTTGATAATTAAATATAAACACGCTCCCTCCAAAGAACACAGTCACTTAAAATACAGCTTCATTAATAATCGATTTACATTACAGAATCTCTGCTCATGGAAACGACAGCCTCCTAAGGCTGTCATGACACTGTCAGTCTTGTAAAGCAGGTAAGAATTACTTCCTGAGCTTGAGAGTCACAAATAGCAATGGTTTCCTTGGAGACTCAGCTGCAAAGCTACTCACTGTGCCTGGAGGACTGGCCTCCCAAAACTCGGGGGTAGTTTCTCTCTGGAGGTGAATTGGGCTTCCTACACTGAGAAACACTGGGCCCAATCCTAATGCCTACACTGTAGATGATTGCTACCAGGACTGTGTGGCAAAGGATATCTGCTTTCAGCAGGGTAGAGGTGCCTGATGTTCAGGCTATGGACTAAATGGCAGGCAGAGCCAGAGCCATGGGCACCTTGGTTTGTAGCATTATGCAGAGAGTTAGCAGCAAGCCTCATCATGAATATGTCACCTCAGAGGAAAAGTCTCTGGTACTAGCTAAGGGCCAGTTCTTGACAGACAATTGCCAAGTCATTAGGCAGAAGGATACTCTGGAAAAGGACACAAGAACAATACAATTTTATTTTATTTTTTTGTTTGTTTGTTTTTCGAGACAGGGTTTCTCTGTGTAGTTTTGGTGCCTATCCTGGATCTCACTCTGTAGACCAGGTTGGCCTTGAACTCACAGAGATCCACCTGGCTTTGCCTTCTGAATGCTGGGATTAAAGGCGTGCGCCACCACCGCCCGGCTACAATTTTTGTTGTTGTTGTTTTTCTGGTATTTGCTGTTGTAAAACAATTTTTTTGTATAGTATGAAGATGTGATGCTCTCATTGTTTTAATAAAGAGCTAATAGCTAAGCATGAAGAGGTTAGGCAGGACTTGCAGATAGAGAGAGAGCTCACTGGGATGAAAAAGGGCAGAGTTACCAGGAGATGCAGAGAGAAGCAAGATGAACTTGTGCTGAAAAGAGATATCACCATGTAATAGAACATAGATAAGAAATATGGGTTTCTTATGTAAGATGTAAGAGCTGGTTAGTAACAAGCCTAAGGTATTGGACCAGCATTTATACTTAATAATAAATCTTTGTGTGGCTATTTGGGAGCTGGCTGATGGGACAGAAAATTCTGCCTACACTTTGCTTTTTCCTGTACTGTTTTATTTGTGGAACTAAACAACTTTTAATAATTTGAGTGTTCTGAATACTATCTCTGAGTTTGGTACTGTAACTGGAATGGCATGCCCCCCCCACCCCGAATTCACCCATATCTTCAGAGCATCCTTGGCAGGGAAGGTATAGTTTTATAGGCAAGATCTGAAGGAGATTCAGATGCAAGATGTTTACTGCTGGCCCCTACTGCCTATTCCCTAGGAGAGTGGTCAGATGCAGAGTTCAAGAGGAGACAGAAACTTGAAATTGAGTTCAGATGCTAGGGGTCAAGAAACATTATAACTTCTGCATAAAATGAGTGCATATAAAAATGTACTTCTAGAGAAGATGGGTACTTTAAAAATCTTGTCTTTTAGTGTCTAACTCTTCACACTGTATGGGATTACATTACTGAATGAGAGCAGGGTCATTAAAAAAAAATCTAGCAACAATGGAAAACTTTCTGAATGTGAAACTCCAAAAATTAAATAGAAATCAAAAGTAATGAATCTGAGGCTGTTCTGGCAGTGCTGGCCTGTGTTGCATCACATGACTTCACTGCAGCCTTGATTCTGAACACACAGCATATGTGCTTTGTGATGGTCAGCACACCAGAAATCACCTCAGCTCAGATGCAAGTCTAGTGAATGTAATTAGCTACAATGTTTTTACTCTTCATATAAGACTGCCCGCCCTTATAGAAGCTAATGATTTAATTGTAAAAACACAGAGATTTCTAACATTTCTGACATCACTCCTTAGCATGTCAGTATCGGGTTGTATCTTTGGACTGTACTGGGCTAAAACATTCGATATTAAAGCCTGCTATCTGAGTTGCTGATTTGTTTTTTTAAAAAAAAAATCACTAAATGAATTTCAGTTTGGGATTAGGACAGAATTTTCAGCAATTTCTGAAATGATGCTAAAAATACTTTTACCATTTTGTACTATTTATGCTAAGTGCCGGGCTCAATATTGGCAATAATAAAATCAAAATTTTGATAACACTGAAAAATTTTATACTCAGCCAGGTGTAGTGGTGCATGACTTTAATCCCAGCACTCAGGAGGCAGAGGTTGGTGGATCTCTTTGAGTTCAAAGCCAGCCTGGTCTACAGACCAAGTTCCAGGACAGCCAGGGCTGTTACACAAAGAAACCCTGTCTTGGAAAAAAAAAGCAAAAAAAAAAAAAAAAAAAAAAAAATTATTCTCTATGTCCTGCAGTATCAACTATTCAGTAAAGATTTTATTTTTTATGTAAAAATAAACAAGCATATCTGCCTCATTATTAGTAGACAGATTTGCTTTAATTTTTAATAAATGGTAATGTATGCATATTAAAGAATTTTATTTATTTATTGGTTTTTTTGAGACAGGATTTCTCTCAAAAGCATTCCTGGCTGTCCTGGAACTCACTCTGTAGACCAGGCTGGCCTTAAACTCAGAGATCTGCCTGCCTCTGCCATTCAAGTGCTGGGATTAAAGGTGTGCGCCACCACCACCACCACCACCACCACCACCACCACCACCACCACCACCGGGATAAAGAATCACTTTAAAATATAAGTCCTTATAATTTGTTGTCAGTAAATTATTTTATATACCTATCCACCCAAAGTCATGTGAAAATTCCCAGGTGAAAAGGTTTAGGGGGGGAAAGAGGTTAAAAAGCCTGATAAATGCACCTGCTTACAAGGCAGAACAGCTACAGGATCACTGGCTGCTCTTCTATTAAAGTTAATGGTTAACTTAGTCTGCTTCACTACAAGTACTGAGCATCAGAAGGTGGAGAGGTGAGCTCTGAAGGCCTTCGTACAGACTACCCACTGAGCCACCTGCCACGTCCAGAAGTAGCTGTCAGGTGTGACTTATGCCAGGAAGACCCATCTTCATCCACCAACTGTGAAAGCTAAGTCATGCAGTGAGACATTAGTTTTCTTTATGTTATAGGTTATGTTCATTTCCTTAGGAAAGATGATTCAAATGTATTTAAGACAGCTACTCCTTGGAATATACATATAAACAACTCACTACACAAATCTTTGTCTCCATGATTTCTTTGTGTTGGTGTTTGTTCCAGTTAGAGGCTTCCAGTCTGAGGTGTGATATTGCTGTGATAAAACATGGACCAAAAGCAGCTTGGGAAGGAAAGGGTTTATTTAGCTTACACACCTGATCACAGAACATCATGATGGGCAGTCAGGACAGGAAATCCTGGAGGCAGGAACTGAAGCAGAGACCAAGGAGGAGTACTACTTTCTTGTTCCCCATGGCTTGCTCAGTCTGATTTCTTATACAAATCACGACCAGTGTGGTGGACAGCACTACCCATAGTGAACTGGGCCCTCCCACATCACTCATCAATCAAAAAAAAAAAAAAATGTGCCACAGGCTTGCCTAAATGCCAGTCTTACAAAGGCGTTTTCTCAGTTGAGGTTCCCTTTTTGCAAATGATGCTTGCTTGTGTCCAACTGACAAAAACTAATCAGAATGGTGTTAGTGAAAAACTCATTGCTGGGTGTGTTGGTTAAGACCACGAGCCTCCACAGCAGGCAGGTGTGGACTTCAAACCATGACCTCAGTTGTGTGGCTAGAGATAATTTTGTTAGACTCAGTTTTCTCATCTGAAAATGGGATTTCTATAGAAACTGATTGAAAATAATACTGGAGAATAAAGATCTTTGTGGTGGTATTGTGTTCCCCAAAATATTGTGTACCCTAATAAACTTATCTGGGGTCAGAGAACAGAAAAGCTACTAGATACTTAGGCTAGAAGATGTTGGCACTCACGCCTTTAATCCTAGCATTCCAGAGGCAGAAATCCATCTGGGATCTCTGTGAGTTCAAGGCCACATTGAAAACAGCCAGGCATGGTGACACACACCTTTAATCCCAGGGAGTGAGTCTTTAATCCCAGGGAGTGATGGTAGAAGGCAGAAAGATATACAAGGCGTGAGGACCAGGAACTAGAAGCATTTAGCCTGGATAAGCATTTGGCTGGTTAAGCTTTCAGGCTTTGAGCAGCAGTTCAGCTGAGATTGATTCTGGATAAGGACTTAGAGGCTTCCAGTCTGAGGAAACAGAATCAGCTGAGGAATTGGCAAGGTGAGGTGGCTGTGGCTTGTTCTGCTTCTCTGATCTTCCAGAGTTCACCCCAATAACTGGCCTCAGGTTTGATTTTATTAATAAGCACTCTTAAGATTCATGCTACAGATCTTAGTATACATACAGTATATAACAACAGCCATTCACTGCAAGGCCAGCAGAATTTTGCCTGTATTTAATATTTATACGTACATCAAGTCAGGCATGGTGGTGCACGCCTTTAATCCCAGCACTTGGGAGCCATAGGCAGGCAGATCTCTGTGAGTTTGAGCCCAGCCTGGTCTGCCTAGTGAGTTCCAGGACAGCCAGAGCTACAACAGGGAGACCCTGTCTCAACAACAACAACAACAACAACCAAACAACAGCAAAATATTATATATATTTAATTAATTCTTCCTAGGTTTTCAAAAATGTTTTATGAACAATATATTAATTCATATAGTTTATTTTTAGAGATAATTTTTTTTTTACTAAATTGTACTATTTTGAGTTTATTTAACTTTAAAAGATGTAAATATTGGTGCTGGAAAGATGGCTTAGTTGTTAAGAGCACATGCTGCTCTTGCAAAGGATCTGGGTTCAGTTCCCAGCACCCACATTGTGACTCACAACCATCCTTAGCTCCAGTTTCAGGAAATTCAAGGAACTTTTTTGATCTCTATGGACATCAGGCACACATAAAATGTACATATGCACATGTAGGTAAAACATTCATACATGAAATAAAATAAATATTTTTTAAAGTTTGTAAATACCTTTTTAAAACAGGCCTGAACAGTCAGTCCATTCTAGGATGTGGTTTGCCAAGTGTGCCAATACGTAATTTATTGGATGTCAAGTAGATCAAATGACCCTAGCAGTTCATACTCTCCATTATTACCTTGGTTAAGACAATACTTACTGATTGCTACAGTATAGGAACAATATGCTAGGTCTTCTGGATCTTTCTTAACACACATCCTCACCATCCTCATCATAACCACAGAATTATTTTCAGATAAAATAAATGCCATATTTTTCACTTGTAAAGTTTGTATTGGAGTCTGAGGAAAATTTAAATCACATCACCTGATTGTTTAGACTATTGTGGTATGTTGGGATATGCTAATATTCTAAAAAAAATATGCATTTTGCCTTTGTAGATCTGTGCATATTTATGCATTTCCCACTTGGTTCAGAGGCATACTCTCCTAAGACTCAGGGAGTATAATAGTAACTTTTCTATTGCTGTGATAAAACACCATGACCAAAACAACTTATAGAAGAGGGATTTATTTTGGCTTATGGTACCAAAGGGCTAGAGTCCATGATGACAAAGTTAATGCCTGGTGGCAAGAACAGGAAGCTGATGGAGCCTATTAAACCGCAAGCAGGAAACAGAGAGCGTGAACTAGAAACAGTGCCAATTTTTAAACTCCCAAAGCCTGCCCCAGTGGCACACTTTCTCCATGGAGGCCACATTTCCTGAGCCTCTTGCAAACAACACCGCCAGCTGAGGGCCAAGTGTGCAAATCCCCAAGACTATGAGGGACGAAGTCATCTCACTCAAACCACCACACAGAGGTTCACAATGTCAGGATCTCGCTAGCTTCTTAAAGCTTAATATATATATTTATTATATATATATTATATATGTATAATGTCAACAATTATTTTTTCAAATCAGTTTTCCCTCTTACCTTATTCATTCATTCCTTTCTTTCTTTCTTTCTTTCTTTGTTTTTCAAGACAGTTTCACTATGTAGCTCTGGATGTCCTGGCATTCACTGTGTAGACCAGGCTGACCTAGAACTCACAGAGGTCTGCTTGCCTCTGCCTCCCAAGTACTGGGGTTAAAGTCATGCATTGTTATGCACATCTTCATGCATTTGTTCAACTAATTAAAAAGAACTTTAATGCATCCTAGGATTTGAGCTGCAGACTAGAGAGATTAAGAGACAATTCAGTGCTAGCCTTTGTTTTTAAGGTAAACTATGTTAGTGGACAGAGGAATACACAGCACTTCTCTTATGGGGAGTGTGTCAAGGCAAGAAAAGAGATGTGAAAGAACATTTCATTTCTCCCTAAATAGGCCTGAAAACCTTTTAGTGATCTTGGCTTCAGCTCCCCCATGCAAGGCTTCTCATGCACTTAATGAGCAAGTTATTTGAACAAATTTTCCCACTTTTCATTTTCACAATTGCTGTGGAAAATGAAATATGACCACAAATTCTTTGACAATCTTCCCACTGAAAATGGAGGTATATTCCTTTCTTCTGGACTGCCTGCAAAAGCAATGTTGGTCTAGGGTTATGAAACCAGGTCCCAGGAAGCCTTGAGCTCTTCCAGAATCTAGCTGCCACTCTGTGGAGCAAAGGTCATATGTCCAGACTCCCATCAGAATGGGTTTCCAGAGGACACCCAGCATCAACTGACAGTCATGAAGATGAATGTTATCAGAGAAAGAAACAAGGAAAGGAACAAAGAAGAATTTTGGTTTATTCTGTAAGGCATGATGGGGATAAGATGGCTACAACATGATTACAGTTTTACATGAACACTGTAGACAAATGCTCTACCACTAAGCTATTCCCCAGTCCTTTTACTTTTTAAATTTTTCAGATAAGTTCTCACTAAGTTGCCGAAGCTTGCCTTGAGCCTACAATCCTCCTGCATCAGCCTCCCAAATAGTTAGGATCACAGACCCCAAACACCAGGTCCAACTTGAGTTCTACTTCTGAATCATTTGTTAGGGGTCTGGGTCACTTCTTGAGTCTAAGCTTGAAGGGATATGGTTCATAAGCAAAAGAGGATGTTCTTAGACAGTTCAAGTTTCATCACCATGGAATAGGTGTCAGTCTATGAAGCACTTGGTCAGAGTCAGTACCTATGTTTACTGTTTTCAGGAATTTCCCACTGAATAACCCACTCAACATTTACTAAACTAACTGGTGGTTGAATGAGAATGCTCCTCCACCCTCAAGTAGGCTCATACATTTGAATATTTGATTCCCAGCTGGTGGGCTGTTTAGGAAGGATTAAGGGGTGTGGTGTTGTTGGAAAAGGTGTGTCACTGGGGTGGGCTTTGAGGTTTAAAAAGCTCTCTGCTGTGTACTTGTGCCTCAGATATAAACTCAGCAACTCCTTCAGCACCATGCTTGCCTGCTGCCTTGCTCCCTGCCATGATGGTCATGGACTCACCCTCTGAAACTGTTAACAAGCCCCACTTAAATGCCTTGGTCACGGTGTCTCTTCACAGCAATAGAACAGTAACTAAGACAATAGGAGATACTATTGTTTTTTCATGTTATCAAGGAACCCCGAAGTGCTTTCCCAAAAAAACCACAGTACTGGAAGCCACCAAGACAACATTCCAATCCAGGTATACCTAGGCCCTGTTTTCCCCCAAATAACAATGCCTCATTAAGTCTTGGTAGAAGCTGAGTGCCTGCCATCACCACTACCTCTATCTTCCACAGCTTCTAGCCATGCTGTCTCCACAAGGCTGTACAATGATATCTTCTGCAAGAACCCTGACTGCTCTGTATCTACAGAATACAACACCTTGTTGAAGTATCACTCAATTTGAAAATCACTTGAACATACTAAGACAAGAGAAGGGAATTGGAAGTCCTCACTCTCTGGGCTCAGAAGCAACTGTTTTACTTTTCTTAGGAACACCTGCAGAGAACTGACTTAAAGATGGACCCTTGTACAAACAGACTTCTATGTAGTAAACAATGATCTACCATATTAGAATAGCATGCTATAGTTTTCAAAGCCTGTACCCATAAATCATCTTTACCACTAGAGGACATTTATGAGGCACAGGATAGGCTTAGCCATCACTAATTTAAAAGAACATCTGACGGGGCTGGAGAGATGGCTCAGCAGTTTAGAGCACTGGCTGTTCTTCCAGAGGACCCAGGTTCAATTCCCAGCACCCTCATGGCAGCTTATAGCTATCTGCAACTTAGTTCCAGGAAATATGACACTCTCACACATATATATGTAGACGAATTTCTAAACAGTCTTATTAAATAAGAAACACAGAGCCAAATACAGAGGTAATAGCTGAAGAGATCAGAGAAATAGCGAAGAGCTATGACTAGCCTTAACTTACCACCACACAGTAGCTTCCCCAGAGAGAGCTTCTTCCTGTCTAACCTACTTTTTTATTGCTTTCCTGCTCTGCCTTCTCATTGACTCTAAGCCTAGCCACATCACTTCCTTGTCACTGCCTGTCTATACAGACCTCCAGGTCTCTATAGTTGGTACTGGGATTAAAGGCTGGTGTCCTTGTGTCCTTGACCACACAGAGACTCTGCCTGCAATGTGATTGGATTAAGCGCATGTGCTACCACCGCCTGACTTCTGTTTATGGCTCGATATGTGACCTGTGATCTCCAGGTAAACTTTATTGACTTTATTTATTAACATACAAATAAAATCTCATTTCAGCACAAATAAAATATTACCACAGACATACATGCAGGCAAAACATAAATGCACATTAACAACAACAACAAAAAATCTGAAGATACGAAATGGGAACACTGACCACATTCCTGGGTATCAGAATCATTTTATAATGGTCAAGATCCAAAACATGAAAATTATATAAGAATAGTCATTCTCAGTGAGGTTCGATGACTGACCCAAGCACACCACGTGCAAATGCCCAGACCCCATGTGGTCAAGTTCTCACTCAGTGTTACTTCTGATTTAATCTATGCAGATAGAGAGCAAATAAGACCATGCTCCTCTGAAAGTAAGGAGCTCATCTCACTGCCTTCATCATCTCCATCCTATTGCAAGATATTTGATTATACTGTGTAAAGTTATGTCACTGTGATTTTTTTAGTAAAAAGCTGAACAGCCAATAGCTAGGCAGGAGGTATAGCAGGGACTTCTGGACAGAGAGAGCTCTGGGAAGAAGAAAGGAGTCCCCAGCCAGATGCAAAGGAAGCAAGATATTCAGGAGGAGAGGTAAAAGCCACAAGTCATGTGGCAACATAAAGATGAATAGAAATGGGTTATTTTAAGTTATAAGAGTTAGTGGGCAAGCCTAAGCTATGAGCTGAGCTTTCATAATTAATAATAAGTCTCCATGTCATTTTTTGTGAGGTGTTGGCCCAAAGAAAAATCTGGCTATGCCATCTCTCCTCATCTCCACCCTCAGTATCTGGCAAGTAATGAAGCTTTGTGCTGAAAGGGTCCAAACTGGCAGTTACAATCCCCGATACCTAGGGCTTTCTACTTTTCTTCACACCCATCCTCAGCTCTTCTTACCTCCTGTAGAGTTCCTACAATCTGTAGGTGCTGGGTAGGTACCCATCAGAGCCGAAGGTGTGTTCTGCAGAGTGGTGGACATGACGTGTTGGGGTGCAAACCTTCACCAGCAGCCACACAAGGTGTTGGGCACCAGGAGCCTTCTGTGACCTATGTTCCTTAATCCAGCCTGAATGTATACACACTTTACAACTATTTATTAATGTGACAGAATAGTCTAGAAATCATATATACCCATGTTAAAAATGTATCTGAATTTCAGTGAAAATTTGAAAGATATATATATATCCTGGGAACTGAAGTTGGATATTGCCTACATTAAAGGGAAAAGAGAAGAAATATTAAAGGAAGCCATTATTTCTCCTTTCTCTCCCCAGTACACAGAGATTTTTCCCCATGGAAAGCTCCCTGTCTCACACATACCCCAGCAACTTTCCTGTTACCCTCTTAGTGGTCTACAAAGCGTAGATCCTGGGACAGCATCATCAGCATCAGTTAGCTTGTCCAGCCTATCCAAGAGCTCACCCTGTACAACCCAAGGAGAAAGTCTGCAGGTGGGTCCAACAGTCTGAGGTTTAACAGCCCTCCAGATGATTCTAATTCAGCTTTAAGGTCAGGAACCATTGCCCTGTCTGAATGCAACAGTGTGCCCTTTGATACATTAACTGGCCCATCAGTGGTCTGAAACAATATACATGCTTGTCTAGGTCCCCAGGTCAAGGAGGGGATGGCTGAGGAATGGCAACCATTTAATTTACTGTGCCATAAAATTAAATTTAAAGTACTACATTAACAGCAAGGGTTATGTCTTCTGAATGAAACACTGCAGAACTGCAGGAACTCTCAGTCACATAAATGTCAGGTAATAGCAATAAAGGCAGTGGTGTTTAATCCATTCTTACTGATTCCTCAGCTTTTTTACTAGGCAAACACCATGTTTTCATTTTGTTTCCTTTGTTGTTTAGTTTCCCTACTCTATTCTTCCACAGCTTCATACAACATTACTTGGCTAAAAATATGTCTAGCTCTTTTATGACTGATGGAACGGTGTGGTGGGCAGTTTTCTGCCCCTTAGTGAGGGAAGCTTGGGAAATTCTGAAAACTCTCTCAGATCTCAAGTTAAACTCTGTGATAGACTCATTTTCTCCCTGAGGATTACCAAGGAAACTCTACAAGTTATTTCATTCATTAAAAGTTATTTCAATGCGATCTAAACAGCTAATGCTCTATCTAGCTATGAGCGAAATGAAATCCCCAAATCTGATAAAAAGTTAATCAAAACAGAGGTGTGTGACTCATTCAAAAGACAAAGCATGCCTATTAAAAATGTTCCAAGAGAAGACACGTGGATGGAGCTGCTGGAGGCCACTCTAACTTGTGTTATGATCATTTAAAAGGGATTTTAAATGACTATTTACATCACTGTTCAATCAAAGGCACCTTCTCTGACAGCCTTGCATTAGACAGAATATTTATCCTGTGCCTGAAGCGTAGAGCACCTCCTGGCTTCGCAGCCAGCCTACTGATGCATTGTGGTTGACCTTTCCTTTAATGGCAAGTCTATAATCATATTTTGTCACTTTCTTCTTTCTTACAAACTATTTGGGAAAGAAATAGGATGTGAGACATAAGTTCTAAATGAAGAGTTACAGAGGTATGGACAAATGTTTGTTGGGCCTCTTTATACCATCATTCTTTTTTTTCAATGAAGCAGAATTAGGTTTATTTGCATTTAATCTGCATTTTAAATGTACAAGTTAAAAAATTTGAGGTTATACACTCAGTGTGGCTAGTATTTGAAAAATAGCTTTAAAATTTTTTTCATTTGTATTAACAGTTTTCCTATTCTCTAAGAGCCTGTTTGACATAAAGTAATTCCAAGTAATCATAAAGCTGTGAGCAAATGCAGGACAGAGAGACTTTTAAAAAGCTGAAGTGTCTGTCCCTGGGAAGAGTGAGCATCTCAGGCAGTTTTGGCTAATGTGTCAGAGGAAGGAGAAGGCTTCCACTCACTATCTCCAGCTCTTGAAGCCAGCCATGCCATGCCACCTTATCTCCAGCAGATCAAACTATTTTTGCAGGCTCCCTGTCCTACTAATGGTTTTCTGTCAGCCAGTTTTCATGCTCATTTCTGATTCATCTAGATTTTTTTTTAACCAGTCCTTTCAGATTTGGTCTGAAAATGGCAAACTTAATCATTTTAAGTCAGAAGAAATCTTTGAAGAAAACCTTGTCCCAAATGTGCAAATTCTGGGAGGTGCTTGCAGATGAAGCAGTATTAACTCAACCTAGGCTTCTCTTATCCAACTCTCATATTACTGACTCCTGTTTTCAGAGCCAGAAATATCCATCTAGTGAAGCTGAACTATGTAATGGAAATGTCAAGATCATACTTTCTGGTGTCAATAGTCATTTAGTTACCAGGTAAAATACGGCTTCCCATGAACATTTTGGTGAAAACTCTTACGTCTCCTCATCATCATTCTTGTTTATAATCTATTAAAACAAATGCCAAGAGTATGACCTTCCACCATTTAAAAATATATGGTGGATCTGAGTGTGGTGTCATGTGGTGGTGTTGTGTTCCCCAAAATATTGTGCACCCTAATAAACTTATCTGGGGTCAGAGAACAGAACAGCCACTAGATACAGAGGCTAGAAAATGGTGGCACACACACCTTTAATCCTAGCCTTCTGGAGGCAGAGATCCATCTGAATCTCTGTGAGTTCAAGGCTGCACTGGAAATAGCCAGGCATGGTGACTCATGCCTTTAATCCCAAGGAGTGAGCCTTTAATCCCAGGGAGTGATGGCAGAAAGCAGAAAGATATGTAAGGCGTGAAGACGAGAAACTAGAAGCTTTTGGCTAGTTAAGCTTTTAGGCTTTTGAGAAGCAGTTCAGCTGAGATCCATTTGGATGAGGACACAGAGGCTTCCAGCCTGAGGAAAAAGGATCAGCTGAGGAATTGTCAAGGTGAGGCAGCTGTGGCTTGTTCTGCTTCCTTGATCTTCCAGCATTCACCCCAATACCTGGCTCCAGGTTTGATTTTATTAAAACCTGTTAAGATTCCTACTACAGTGTCACATACCTGTAATTCCAGCGCTTGGGAGGCAGAGGCAGGAGGAACCAGAGTTCAGGACTAACCTCAGCTAAATAGTAAGTTCAAGGCCAGTCTGGGCTATACTAGATCCTATCTATAAACAAACAAACAAATACAAAACAAGTAATAATAAATAGGTGGTAGATGGACATAGAAAGCCACAGTTATGTTATAATTTGTTAGGCACTCCCTTTTGGTTTGTGGAGCTTCTCATTAGTCAACATTGATCACCTGTACAGAGCGAGAATTTTATCTATGAGTATGCACAATGCAACCCCACTCAATGGAGAATAGGTTAAGGTAAGTGTACATTAGTGCCTTGGAGCACTTGTTTGGGTTAGCCCAAGAAATATAGCTATGGAAACATGAGCATCTATTTTGAACACCCTTATGCAGGAAGACCGAGGGGCACGCTAATTTAATCTCCTCTCCTAATGTTACCAGCAGAGTAGAAATGGACGCTGTCATCCCTGTAATCAATTGCATGGTGCACAAGGGCACTGGTCTCTTGTGCCTCATCTGAGAGCTAATCTTTCATTTCATAGCAGATCTTTCCATATCAAACAACACAAATGACTTAATTTGCATGACAGGATTTGTAACGGGGCAAATCTAGTGTCAAAGTCGATTAAAGATTACACCAGAGAACTATCATAATCAGTCCTCTAATGAGCCTAAATAGTGCATGTAAAGTCTCCCTTTTTGCCATTCCAGTCATGTATAAAAGGGAATGCGATTCTTTTCATCGATGAGCCAATCCTTTGGTTTGCACATTGCACCCTATGTAGAGCTAAAGTCATGTCAGTCTGGTTTCAGAGGGAGAGAAAGGGAAATAATAAAGCAAACATCACTTCACAAATGACATTGCTTGGTATAAGCCAACGTTTGAAGCCCTTAATTCTTCTAATCTGCGGAATAGTCAATGCTAATGGGTTTTTGCCATTGTGAAAGCTGATGCATAGAAAGAAAAACTTTAATGAGCTGCCTGGGCCGTGTGCTTACAGATACCTGTCAAATGTCTGTCATCTTAGCTATCGCTGAGGCATTATAAAGAAAGTAAGAAGGAAGGAACGACAGTATTTGTACAAGCATTTTCATGCTAAAATGGCACAATTTTCTTCCTGTCATAATTTCATTGTATCTGAAAGTCAGGAAAGCTTAACCCTTTCCCTAGCCATGTATCATGCCATATGGGAGCAACTGGTTTAAAAACAGCCCTGTGATTTTGTAAACAGTGTTTCCTATTAAATTTGTTTTTGAAAATGGAATTACCTATTTTTTTTCTTTAAAAAGACAACAACAAACTATTGAATCAATTGCTTCAAATCGGTTGCACCAAGGGAGATTGGGAGTTCGTTAAATGCAAAAAGTCTGCAGTGTGTAAGGCTGTCATTTAAATAAATTCTTTACGAGTTCTTAATTTAATATTTCTTTGTATTTTT
Source organism: Peromyscus eremicus (assembly GCF_949786415.1). Classification (NCBI taxonomy): domain Eukaryota; kingdom Metazoa; phylum Chordata; class Mammalia; order Rodentia; family Cricetidae; genus Peromyscus; species Peromyscus eremicus. Next base: position 65,529,178 of record NC_081430.1, read on the forward strand.
GTGTGCTTAATACATATTCCAGCGCAATAAGGTCAACAAACTCCCCTAGTCTCAACTTATTTATTAAAAAATACGGAGAGTGTAAGTGTATCTGATTATACTAGCAAGCTCTGCTATCAGAAAGCAGTGCTCTCTTTATTTTCTTGGATTTTTAAAAACACAGCATAAAAGTGCAATGTGAGTTGAATCCTGGAGAGAATAAAACGTCCCTGCTCAGGTGTGGTTTGCTTTTCCAAAGGAAAAGAACAAATAACTGTACGGATATTCGTGCACTCTGCACACGTGCACCCAGAGAGGGGAGAGTCCAAGGTTTAGGTCAAACAGTCTTAGGTTGTAAAGAAAGAGAATGACCTCTAGCCCTGCTGATTCTGCGTTGTATTGCAGTGATCACGGAAGGGGACTGGTCTCTGATCCTTTCTGTTTGCCACACCCCCAGGCTAAATAAAGCAAGATGCAAAGAAAAGGAAAGGAAGTGCTTTCTAAGGAGGGAGGAGCCTCTTCCCACACGCAGCAAGGCCAAGTTCAGGAAGGCACTGCTGTCTTCCAGGGGTTTTCTGACTGTGCACACGAGAAAGGCTTCTGTATTTTCTCCTTCTGTATTTACAAAAGAATTAAATTAAATTATTTTAAAAGTCACATATTGAGATAATCCTCCAAGCTTACAGTGTAACCATAAGAATAAAAGAAATATTTATGAATACAATAAAGCCACGTGTGAGTTTTGTACCTGTGAGTTTTGTAAATAACACAAACCTGTCATATCACTTCCCTGCAGAAGCAGATTTGGGTACATTACAATGGTCACATTACTGTTACACTAACCTGCCACCTAAATTCCAACAACCTCAACACGAGGTCATTATATCTTCTAAGAGACTCTAGGCATGAAGATGTGTGCTCTGATAAGATGGTCACTTTGCTCTTTGTTCCCAGGGAGGGATCCCTAAGAAGTGCTACACACAGGACCTTAGTCCCTCCAAAGGAAACCATCTGGGGAAGCCAAGAGAGCCTTGTCAGCTGTCTCAAGCATTACCACAACATTGTCCCCTTTGACTCATTTGCTAGCCCTCTCCATTATGACCCAACTGAGAACAGCTTTAATGAGCTCATTGGGCTGCATTGTTCCCCCCAAACTATTGTGACTTGAAAGAGGAAGTATTAAATGTTTATGCTGCAGGTAAAATCCCAAGGCCCTAATTTGTTCTCTTTCCCCTGTTTCCTTTTCCCAGAGTGGTAAGTCAAAACAAACTCAAGAAGAGGGCAAATTTTAGTCAAGTGGCATTAAAATTTCAAATTAGATAAACCGCGCCAAAAGCATTAGAATAAGGATGCCTCTAGCATTCACTGCCTCCATGTGGCCCAAACTAGTCCCCAATTAGCTCTCAAGGTTGGGTTTATAGAGAAGAAATGAGGCCAACTTTAACTGGAATGAATTGTCTTAACAGTCTTTGGTCCAGGATGCTCAGCTATTTTGAAAGGAAACAAATTCATTTCACCAGAACAAAAAACATCCTCCTTGGGACTTCTTGTGATTTCTAAACAAGGAAACCTTTTAGGTTAAAAATGAACAGCAGAGCCAGCCTCTGTGACTGTGGGGTCTTTATTTATTTAATTAATATTTACTGAGGTCCCTTAGTTTGCCAAGCCCTATTCCAATATAGGATTGTGTTCTTTGACAAAGCCCACCTCCACAATGCAGGATCCTCAGAGCTCTCAAGCTTGCTTTCTTTAACAATTTCTGTGTCTCTGAAAAACACATTTTGCCTATAAAGTCCCATTTACCTACCGTGTTCAGTGTAAAAGTCTGCTAAGCTGGACATGGTGACTCAGACCTATAATCCTAGAGTTTGGGAGGCAGAGATGAGGGAAGTGGATTGCCAGGAGTTTGAGGGCAGCCTGAGCTGTATAGCACATGCGTGGCCATCCAGAGGTGTTGTGAGACTTCACCTGGAAGACGAGGAAAAAGGGGAAAAAAATCTATTAAAGAGTTCTGATGTCTGTACTAGGCCCAACACAGCTGTTGTTATGCTTTTTTCCTGTTTTAAAATAAAAAGGTAAATTGAAACCCTAGTTGACATCCATGTGGGTCCTATCCCATGGTGCCTAGGAAAGCCCACCTACTTCATTTAGACATGTATTCATATAAATCACTCTCTGCTTACATCTCAAATAGAGATTTATCAGGAGGCCCTAGTTTCCCCCGGGGCCATTATGTTACAGCTCCAGAGTCTTTATTCCACATGGGAAATAGAACCCTCAACCCCCAGTGCTCAGACTTGAATAACATACACTAGCCATATATATACAAGGTTGAGGCAGAATGGAACCACTTGCATATGAGCAACTTGGCATCCCTGCCCAGTGGCTCATGTCTGGCTACACTATGGATGAAAGAACTGTGAGCCATCTTCCTGTAGCCCTTGTGAGCAGAGACATTGCATGTGTACTTCAGAGTCACTTTTTCTGGCTGTCCTAAACCCTCCTCGCCAGGAACACTGCCTCTGTGACCCAGTTGCTATACTTCTGATCCTCTGCACCCCAGAGGCTGTCACAAGTCGGCCTCCTTCCCAGGAGTTGAACACACAATAGAGAAAGGGCCCTGGCTGGGAGGTTCAGCTGCCATTAACCCCTACCAGCTGTGCCTGTGGGGAGCCTTCTGGCCTGAATGTCCTTTCTCTGCGGCCGCCTTCATGCCACTAATCTAAGCATTGTTGGGGAGGAATGCTGACAGGAGAAAAGAAATTTTTCTTGTGTCCATGCAAGTGTGTGTATCCATGTGTAAGTGAAGGAAGAGTGAAGGCTAATTTCTATAGTTGGCATGAATGGAAGGATTGGAAAAAAAACCTAGTTAAAATGTGTTTACTTGCTTAAAAGGCTCAGTCAATTTAAATAATTTCAGTAGTGTGCTCTATTTTTTTTTTTTTTTAGGGACAGGGGAGAAACTAGTTACTATTATAATTTTCTTTAAATCCTTTGAGATGTTTGGGCATGTTTAAGACTTTTAAAACTCACTGCCAACAGACAAAAAAATTGAATTGAGATTCGTAAAAATACTGGCATAAAGTTACAGACGTACAGAATTACTCAGTTCTAATGGACCTGAAAAAAATTAGAGAAAAGGAACTGGTTATACGGGCCACACTTCCCTCTGAAAAACTCCTCATTAAACCTTAGACAAGTGGGGTTTTGTTTTTTCTCTTAGAATTGAAATGTAGAGTTTAATTTTATCAACCACCTTTAATGACTTTAAAAGAAAGCTATATACAAAAGAAGGGAAAAGAAACCCATCCAATTTTGTTTTTAGTGAGTCAGAATATTTCAATAAAAGACTTTCATTTTTCTCTTCAAGGGATTTTTCTCTTAAAGGAATTCAGACAAGACCTGAAGTGGCAACTTTGCGAATTTAGGAAGCCAGGTGAGGGATGGTGACCACCAGAATGCTAATTACATGGCCAAACAGGAATCTTACTGACTTTCAATTTTTGAGGATTTCATTTGCTTTTCCAAAGGTACTGCCATTGAGAAAAACAAAGCAAAACAAAAACCCTTCAGTTTAGCCCCTTGCATTATCATTTGAGACAACAGTTGGCCTGTTTCAAGTCAAATTAAGAACAATTCATGTAGAAATGTCTGTTCTGGACAATTAAATGTATCATAGTAGGGCAACTGTCTGATACAATAAAGTGCTACTTCGCAGCTGTCCCCATGTCTAGACTGTTGTGATTGCTCGCCCTTCTGGCAGCCACAACCACAGAGCATGCCCCTCACCAGTTCTATCCAGAAAATTCAGTCCGAGCTTCACTTTTACTACTTCAACCACATGACTGTGATAAAGCAGACTTAACTTAGTGAAACCATAGTTTTCTGAGTTTACACGCTTGGATGGATTGGCAGAAGTAGTAGTGTAGCATTGGGGGCATTCTTCTCCAACTTTAGACTGACTACCCTGGTTCTCGTTTGATAAGGGGCAATGAACTGATCAAATCAAACAACAAGAAAGGTATCTTCCCTCACCGTGCCTGTCTCCTAGCCACTTAGGTCTGTGAGCTTCCCAAAAAGAAGAAGAAAAGCAAGCATAGATGGAATAGGTAAAAGCAATAATGAAGCTTGAATTCTAGTCATTGGCTTATTCATTCAGTTGTCCATTAGGTTAGTGAATGCCTCTAAAATGGAAGACACTCTGCTAGGCTGCTTGGAAAACACAGTTCTACACACAGCTTGCATTCAAGATATTTTCTATCTTCTCTAAGAAATCCTGTGTTGTATAAATGTACCATTAAGTAGAAAGATTAAAATGCTTTCTGCTGGCAGGTGTTCGGTTAAGTTTTTGCCAAAAAGTCTTAGCTACCACCTCTTACTCTGGTCCTCATGGTTATTCTGGTAATTACTTTCCACTCTCCCTGTTTATATTACTAGTAATTCTCTGAAGCAAAAAAAAATATAATGTAAAGGATGGGGATGTAGCTCAGTTGGTAGGATGCTTGCCAAGCATGAATGGACCTGAGTTTGATCCCCAGCACCACATAAACCAGGTGTGGTAGCACATATCTGTAATCTCAGCATCTGAAAGATGGAGGCAGGAAGTCGGAAGTTCATCTTGAACTGCATAGAGATTTGAGGCCAGCCTAAGCTAGAGATGACCCAGCCTCCCAAAACAAAACCATACACATACATACACATACACACACACACACACACACACACACACACACACACACACACCAGGAGCTAGGTAAAAGTTCAAGAAATTTTCCTTCGAGGTTCTCCAAATTGTCTTAAACATTTGGATGTGAACTGTGTATTTATACTCCTGTTTAGGGAAGCGTTTGAAGTTGTTTGTTTGTTTTTAATTATGTGTAAGGGTGTTTTACCCACATGTATGTTTGTGCACCACGTGTGTGCAATGCCCATGGAGGCCAGAAGAGGGCATTAGAGGCCCCTGGAACTGGGTTTGTGAGCAGCTGTGCAGGTGTTGGGAATGGAATCCAAGTCCTCTGGAATTGCAGGGAGTGTTCTTAACCTCTGAGCTGTCATTGCAGACCTAAACTTCAGAGATTTTACAGCAGAGCAGTTGCTGAAAGGCCTGGGTATGTCTCCACCTTAGCAAGTGGCAAAGGACTAACAAAGTGGAGAGCTAATGGCTAGGTATAACTCCCCATTCCTCCCCTGTCTAAAAGGACAAACAAGTGTGTTTTCTACTTGAAGGGCTTTGCTCTCGCCAGCTTCACTCACTGTGTAGACAGGCACTCATTAGATATAGATATCAGTAGGAATGATAAGGCTTTTAAAAGACATTTTATTTACCACTATAAACAAATGAATAACCAGAGGAGAACCCTACAGTAATTAGAAGCTTATAATATATTTTTTAAAAAAGTAAAATTCCTTTAACTTTACTAATACTAAAGGGTACATTAGTTTTATAATCTCTAGCTAATTAAAAAAAAAAAACTATTCCCAATTCATGTATTGGATAGATAAGAGATATTTAAAATGGAGAAAAAGGAACATTTCAAAACCAGTATAATGACGGCAACCAGCAGAGAAGTGACTAATGCCCTCGCTACCTATACCTCCTGCCTAAAAGCAAAGTGTTGAACTCATGATGCTGACTATAGCAGACAATGTTTTATAGTGCTCAGAAGAGCTTCTCATGACTCATGAGCTAAACATCTTCCCAGCCTAACACAGTGAGTTCAAAATTGGCCTCCTGAATACATGAGAGCCCGTTTCAAAAAGTGAGGGGTTGGGGCTGGAGAGATGGCTCAGAGGTTAAGAGCACTGCTTGCTCTTCCAAAGGTCCTGAGTTCAATTCCCAGCAACCACATGGTGGCTCACAACCATCTGTAATGAGATCTGGTGCCCTCTTCTGGCTTGCAGGGATATGTGTAAACAGAACACTGTATAAAAAAAGTGAGGGGTTGAGGAGAGAGCTGAGTATGTGAAAAAAAATAAACTTAAAAATAAATTTTAAAAAGTCTCGAAAATCAACCCAAGACAACAATCATAAAAATTTAAGAATATAACACATCTAACTGGCTCCTCAAATCAATAAACAGTTGTTTAATAGCAGCTTCCTGCTCAGCTACCATTTACTTAGTGCAATTTCAGTTATTTGTGGTCCAGGGAAGTTTGAATACATTAAATGGAAATTTCCTGAAACAACTTATGCAATACTGTATTTTATTATTTTGGTTGCTAATCTCCTGCTGTGTATCAAACCTTAACATATGTATGGGTATATGGGGTATAACATAGTCCACGGGTAGCTGTAGCTCATGGGTAGAACATACTTGCCTGATATGAGGTCCAGTCCCCAACACCATAAAACAACAAATAGATGAACACACAAACACAGCATATATGTTATACACTCAGACTTGGATGTCATCTGTAAGATAGCAGCATCTGGCCAGTGTCTTGGATTAAAAATGAGGGTATGTAACACCAAGTGAACACAGGAATGGGGAAGTCCTGGGTAAGGAAGGAGGTATAACATTTATGTTTGTCCGCCACAGCCCTCTGGCTGATGTAATCCTCCTGGGGATATGCGGGGTGCCATTCCACCAAGAGACTGTCCCTCTCTGTCTGCCTATTGTTAGAACCAGTCTGTCTCATCTCAGAGTTCTTGCTTTCTGCCCCTTCCTCCATTTCAAAGCCCAAGGAAGTAAAGCAGGGGTGAGGGAAGCCTAGGCCCCAGCATGTGCTCATTAGCCCAGAAACAACTCATACCCAGTGCCTATGGCTCAGGTTGGGTGGTCATCAGTCAACACACTCTGTGTTAATTTTCATGGGAAAACTAGCCTTGAGTCTTCGGCTCTCCTGAAGGGGCTTCTGGAAGAGAAATCGTTTGGAACTGTGGGGCCAACTGCACAGCAGATAATTTTGTTTGAAAAGTGTTGCTGATTTGAAAAATTGGACTTGAAGAACAAGCCAAATCAGAACCTCAAAATGAACCTCTGCTAGCTGTACATTCCAGGCATGTATAAAGCAAACAAACAAAACAGAGAGCAAAATCCCCAATAAAATGAAAAATAAAAGCCATCACCATCTCCCACTTGAGGTGAACATTGCTTTGTAGTTTATGGTCTACATGAAGACCATAAAAGGTGTTTAGGCAGAAAGACAACAGCCAGGCACAGGGCCATCCTGTGCCTTACAAATGGCCAAGAACACTTCATATAAGAAATATTTCTCTTTGAAAATGATACAAAACAAAAACTTGAATACTTACTTCCCTTATTAAATGTTTTTATAGTTATTATTAATGAGAGAGAGGAAGTTATGTGTACCTTGGTGTGTGTGTGGAGGTCAGAAGACAACTTTGTGGAGTTGGTTTTCTCCATCTACCTTTGTATGGGCTCCAGGAATCAAACTTAGGTTACCAGGTTTGCACAGCTAAGGCCTTTACCAGCTGAGCCATCTCACTAACACTTGTTTCCATTATACAATTTTATTTATTCAGGAAAAATATGTAGTCTTTAGAGGTGGCAAGATGGCTAGGCAGGCAAAGGTGCTTGCTGCCAAGGCTGAAGACATGAGTTCAATACCCAGGACCCACATAGTAGGAGAGAACCTACTCTTGTAAGTTGTGCAGACTTTGACATTTCTACTGTGGTGTGTGTGTGCACAGGTGCGCGCACACACACACACACACACACACACACACACACACACACACACGTAATTTACTTATTTGATTTTTGAGACAAGGTTTCTCTATGCAGCCCTGCCTGACCTAGAACTGGCTATGTAGACCAGGCTGGTCTCCAACTCACAGAGATCTACCTGTGCCTGCCTCTCAAGTACTGGGATTAAAGGCATGTACCACTACTTAAAATAAGTATAATTTTAAAGAATGTAGCGTTTAAAACTTCTTTAAATTGGAAGCTCCAGGGCCTTGGGGATGTAGCTCAGTTGGTAGAATGCTGAGCTAGTATGCATGAAACCTTGGATTCAGTCCCAAGCACGTATGACTCAGAGACAGTGGTACAGGTCTGTGATCTCAGAATTAGAGAGGTAGAGGCTGGAGGATCCAGAAGTTCGAGGCCATTCCTCAGATGTCTAGGGAATTTGAAGCCAGCATGAGTTATACGCTCCCCCGCTCCCTCCCCCGCTCCCTCCCCCTCAACACTTTTTTTCTTTCGGTCTTTCAAAGCAGAGTTTCTCTATGTAGCCCTGGCTGTCCTGGAACTCACTCTGTAGACCAGGCTGGCCTCGAACTCAGATGTCCCTGCTTCTGTCTCCTGAGTACTGGGATTGAAGGTGTCCACCACTGTCACCCAGCACTTTGCCCTTTTCTAAGTTACTTCATATTTGCATGCTCAGGAAAGATTCTGTCTCAAAAATTTTAATTCATTGATTAACCAATCAATTAATAGAATTTCCACACTGTATGGCAGTAGGTGGCATTCAGCCCACAAGGATGCCTTACAAGTCTGGTGTGAAATTAGTTAAAATACACTAACTTAACACAAAAATCCATGCAGATTTCTGACTCCTCTGGAAACATCAGAACACCTCACTGACTCATGAGAGGCTGTGGAGTTCCGATGAGACCTCAGTCCTAGCACCCCACGCTCCTAGGCTGTACATTTGCAGTCCCTGCAATACTTACTGTGAGGTATAGACTGATGAACTTGAGGAGGTTGAGAGATGCCTGGGAGGTTAGTAACACTCACTTTCTGGGACTGTCTGTGAGGATGTTTCTAGAGACTAAGGCACTGTGAGGGCATCATTTCATTGGTAGGCTATTAAGTGGTGTGCCTGCTTGGGGATGGGATTCGAAGGGTGCATCTTGCCTTGTCCCCTTGCTGGCACTTCTTCCTGGTTCCTTCTGTCATGAGGCAAATAGTTGTGCCCTACCCTGCTGTTCTACCATGATGTTTTGTCTCACCACAGGACAAGATCAGGGGAGCAAGCCAGCCATGACCAATACCTCTGAAGCTAGGAGCCAAAATAAATCTTTTTTCCTAAATTGTTTTCTCAGGTTATTTGTGGCACAACAAAAAGCCTGACCAACACTCCTAGTGAGGACTCGTTATTTACGTTACAACCTGGATGATATCATTTCAGGAAACTCATGTCCATTGTCCGAAATTAGGTTAAGATTCGTTGTATACTTGGCCCTTCTTAGAGACAGCTATAGCAGCTTCCTCTAGATTTGACTCCTCTTAACTGATTAACCTCATCTTTCCCCTTTGGAGACACACAAATCTGTGTAAGTACACACACAGTTTCAATCTACTAAATGTATAAAATACTTAACAGAAGTAGATAGCAACAAGGACTTTTTCAGAGAGTTGGTGGTAAAGGTTGTATTTTAAAATATTGAAATATTACAAATTTGATCATATTTCTCTAACACAGGTTATTTGATTGTAGCCCCTGGATCTCATTGGTCTAAATGCATTTGTGTGAGAATCAGGACCACTGATATTATTCAGACTTTAAAAAAAAAAAAAAAGGCAGGGGGTAGACAAATGGCTCAATGGTTAAGAGCATTGACTGCTCTTTCAGAAGACCTGAGTTAAATTCCCAGTACCCATGTGGTGACTCACAACCACCTATAACAACAGTCCCAGGGGATCTGATACCCACTGTGGGCACCAGACACAAAAGTAGTGCATACACATGCATACACTCATATACATAACATAATAATTAAAATAAACAAATACAAAACAACAACAAAACCCAACTCATATTTGAGGAGCTGAAAGTGGTATGTCTACCCTATCTCCCAGGAGGCAGAAGCTGGAAGATCGTGAACTTGAGGTCAGACTAGGCTATATAGTGAGACACTGTCTCTAAATAACATGCTTGAGAAGAAGTGTCTTCATACAATGCAAAAGACCAGACATGAAAAGCAGAGGACAAATGAGACAGAGACCAGAAAAAAGGCCATGAGTAAGAAGGAAGAAAGCACACCCTGTGGGCAACTGTGCATCCTGCTTCTGAGATACTAGAAATCTAGTATGGAAATGTAATGGGTTTCTTTCTCTAATGAATTAAGAAGTTTCCAATTCTCCCTTACAGGTCAAATGTTAGAACAGACAGTAAGGGAAATGCAATTTTTCAGAAACTGTTATGTAGGCAGACTAACCTGGAACTCATTATGTAGCCTAGATGAGATGATAACTTGGAACCTTCCTGCCTTGGCTTCCATAAAGCAGGGATGCCTGGTGCATGCCACCACACACAGCCTGCAGTGGCTGAGTAAGGGCAATTTTATCAGCAGCCTTCCTCTTTATAGCTGTTATGCATGCCACCACACACAGCCTGCAGTGGCTGAGTAAGGGCAATTTTATCAGCAGCCTTCCTCTTTATAGCTGTTAGCAAAGCCATGGGGGGAGTATGGACCGCAGGATAATCCCTCCCAGACCTACCTTCATCATTTGAAAGATGCCTGGCTGGCTCCCTTGTTCCAGAACACCAACTATGGGAAGCAGGGTGGTGAAAAGGAAGGGCTGGAATTTTAGTTCTTTTCTTGAAATGCTCCGACTTGCATTTCTCAATGGTAGACATGTATAGTCCACCAAGGTAAAATAAGGACTCAACTGCCTACTTTCCAGAAAATGTTGACCCAATAGCTACATTTTGAGAAATCAAGAGTCTGCTTCTGAAAAATATATTGAGGAACAAATTCAAAAGTGAAGTGACCAAACTGGGCGGTGGTGGCACACACCCTTTAATCCCAGCACTTGGGAGGCAGAGGCAGGCAGATCTCTGTGAGTTCGAGGCCAGGCTGGTCTACAAAGCAAGTTCCAGGACAGCCAGGGCTGCAACACAGAGAAATCCTGTCTCAAAAAAACAAAACAAAACAAAAAAAGTGAAGTGACCAGCCTTTCCACTCTCCTCTGGAGCCCTTCTAGGACAATCGTAGGAGCATGCACACACACCAAAGGCTACATCAAACATCTCACATTCACTTTTTCAAGGGGATGGTTCAAATGTGACTTACTCAATGCATTCTGCCCTCCTTGACTCAGAAGAACTTACTATTTCTTAAAGAAAATATTCTGTGCCACCTGATACAACTAGGCAGGCTTTCTAAGTGCATTTGAAAAAGGGTGTTCTATGATATTCAATGTACAGAGTCCTTCCCTAGCTTAATAAGTGTATGGATCGCAAGTGTTACACATGGCCATGGAATACCATCCACACAGGGAGGAGTCCAGGTTTTCTCAAAATGGCATATAAACTCCCAGATGTGCTTCTGTGCACAAAGAACCAGTGAATGTATAATTAAATCAAGTAAATGTTTTATAAGTTCCTCTAGAAAGAGAGATGGTGTATCAGCTAAGCAACAGTGGTTTTTATGATATGTAACCAACTGGCAGCAGCAACTTGACTGAAAACTATGCTCCCATTGCTCGATGTAGAATTTTTTTTTTTTAATATCGAATTCTTGGGCACTGACCATGGTGATTAGGTTGTCCTCTGGCTTTTATGATTTGACTCTTCAGAGGCATGTTCTAGGTGAATTTGTCCTGCAGAAAGCTCAATCAGCCTATTGCCAAGGTAGAGCTTCCAAAAACACTACCCTCCCCCCAGTATCTTCTTTCATCTTTCTTTGTGGCCACATACACAGAAAAGGACACTTTAAAAAGAAGTCTAAAAATGTACACAATCACCACGGTTGCCTCCGATGAAGTTGGGCAGTTTATACTGTTAGAACACTCTCTTACATTACCCAGATGTCCATTTCATAATTAAATAGTTTGGATCTACATCTGTATGATTTCTGCCAAGTTTAAAATCAGTGGATGGGACCTTTTGTATTGTACATCCACACTGGGTACTGTAGAGAGATACACATTTTTTTTTTTAAGGTAAGGCTGGCTATCAGTTTTGAAAAGAAAGATTCTTAAACCGTTTGCTTCAGAAAGGAGTATAAACCTTCGGAAGACTAGTACCTTTTAGAAACCACGAAGTCGAGAGAAGAAAAAAACTACAACTATTAAAATGCGCACGCACTGCTGCCCGGCACTGTTGTGACAGCCGCGGTATCGGCGTCAGTCAATTATCTTCACAAATGCCTCTTGTGCTAATGAGCACTCACAAGAATCAGCAGACTTTTCTGGCAGGGAGAAAAGATCAGTTTCATTGCTTGCAGAACTAATTCAGGGCACAAAAGTGACGGCTCTGCCATCACTGTCTCTTACTGCTCCTTTTGTGAAGGCTTTTGATGTGCGCTGAAGAGCGGGGCCTGTTTGCGACCCTCCAGCCCCAGTTCATTGCCTGCCATTAACATACATATCCATATGAAAAGTTCGCTAAGTCACCAACAGCTGTCCAGAAAGCAGTTTGAGAAGGAAGGGAGAAAAAAGGACCTATGCCTTCTCAAAATGCTGACAATACTATTTAGCCCCTTTTTGGCAATGATATACCTAACTTTTTAAAGCCGCCTTTCACTCCAAATGGAACGAGGCATAATACAACGTTCAAACACATAGTGGTTTCATTTTGAAACAGTCATTTGCTGTATTCAGAGGGAAAACGTCTATAGTTACCAGATGCAAAGAAAATCCATCATTCATGAAACATACGTGTAGGGTGGACACACACACACACACACACACACACACACACACACACACACATTTCACATGGCTTTTGCAGAACACTAAATAACCTCGCATCTTCCACTTAACCCAGAGGAAAACTTCCGCAGCAGATGCTCATGAATGGTTTCATGTCCATTGCTTCCCTCAGTCTATGAGACAGACAGTTATCTGTGTTCAGTTTGTTATTGGTGGATTCTCTGTTAGCAAAAGAAAATACCATCCAATTGCACCATAAAACTTTTTTAAAGATTAAATAATTTCTCTCTGGAAACCCTGATGAAAATTCCTGTTGGGATTTAAAAAAAAAAAAAAAAAGGCATCCTAGAAATGTGTAGTCATGGCTTTGAAATGGAGAATTTGTATTTACACATTTTCAAGTCCCATGAGCCTTTTAAGACAGCTGCTTAATTAAATGACTGTCATCTCGTTCCTGGTCAACTTTTTCTAAAGGCAAGAAGAAAATGTTATTTTCCTTAAGAAGAGGCCCTGGGAGCAGAGTGGGAAGAAATAGATTTTAAATTAATGATGAAAAAGAGAGCTTCTTTATTACTTGGGCTGGGTCTTAGTCTTAACAAGCTCCAAAAGAAAGCGGGGGACAGATACACACACATCCTTTGGCTCCCAAACCGGGGAGTTCATGACCCTGAGGGCATCTCCACTGCGCCCGTCATTTTTCCTATCTTGAGCTTGAAACTTAGGGTTGGCAAATATGTCAATTAGAAGGTTTATCTCATTTACATTGGGGACATTTCTTTCTCTCTCTCTTTTTAATATCTTACTTCCTTTCTTCCCCCTTCCTTCCATTCTTCTTCCAAATCAGTCGCATTGCAAAGAAGAACCAACAGCCCTCAATTCTGTGAAGATTGTAGTCCTGTAAGGACCCTCCCACCATGCCAAAACAGCTTGTGCCATATAAAACCAAGACTTTAATCCCACGTGTTGCTCTCCCCGCCCTTCTTTCTCCACCCACCCCCACTTTGGAGTCTCTTTGCAGCCGCATCTCCAGATCTGTCGCTAAAAATCTTTAACCCTGCCTATTTTGATCTGAAAATTAAATCTTATTTATTATGCATCCTGTTTGTTGTCCTTGGAGAACCCCAGCATTCATTTCAAGGGGTCCAGAATGACTTCTTAAACACATTTCTCTCTTTGCTGCAATTAAACAAAGTGGGGCTGTGATTAGCCCTCCGTAGGGGGGAAAGAAAAAGACACCGTTGAATCAAAACGCCGGGACCTGGCTGGGCATTATCGCCTCACAATGCCGGAGTTTATTGCTGAAACCTGCTTGTCCCCCAGCTCTGCACTCCATGGGAACTTCAGTCAGGTGGAAAGTGATTTTCTTCTCTGCAGCTTGAAGTATCGTTAAGACCCGCTAAAGGCCCTAAAGCTGTTCCTAGTAACTGAGACATTTAGGATAATCTTTATGGAGTTTTGCAGGAGCGTCTGCTTTTTGTTGCTCTTAGGAGAAGAGTTAATGATGAGCTTTCACTGACTCTCCCCCACCTTTTTTTTCTTTCTAAAAAATCTAAGCCAAAAAACGCCTGTTTAAGTTAAGTACCACCTCCCTCCAGCTCTTGGGAATCCACTCAAGAGGGCTTTGCTTGGCTCTGTGTTCATGACACATAATGAAAACAATTTTACGCTGTGGAGGGAAGTATTGGGCAATTACTGATGTAACAGCCACCTGCAGTAGCCGAGCCCTGGCTGTAGCATCGTGTGGTTCATGAATATTTTATGGTGTGATGTTATTTTGAATGGCTGGGGCAGGTGAAGGGGGCCGAGGGTGTAATAAGCGACTCTGCTGGAGGCTGTGTCCTACTCTGTTTCCCTGCAGGGTCCACAGTGTAACACCAAGAAGCATCCTGACCCCGCCTGGATGGAGGCAAGGGCCACTGAGGCTGAGGCAAGATGCTATGACAAGTCACGGGGGGCACCCTTTACAAGCCCTTGTCTGCCGATTTTACACACGTTGTCCAGTGTGAAAAGCCACAGCATCAATCTTGTCTGATTTAATTTGATAAATTAAGTGTGGATAAGGATTAAATGAGAATTTTGTAATGGAGAAAACTTGTCTTTGCTCTTTAATCCAGTTGTAAGAGAGAAACCCTATAAAATATAAAGCAGAGAGAGAGAGAGAGAGAGAGAGAGAGAGAGAGAGAGAGAGAGAGAGAGAGATATGAGAGAGTGCACTATAATAGCATTACAGATAGATGCTGAATTAGAATGCTCCTTGCTTTCTGGTACTTGTGTGTAGACTGCACTCATCCTGTGTACAAGCATGTCTACCACTATGCACATATGATGGAGGGAAGGAGGGACTGCAACATGTTTTTTCACAGTGGAATGCACCTATTGAAAATTGTTCCTGAATAGGTGGACTATTTAGTGTATCATTTCATTTTTCAAGTGTTATTTTCCAAACATGAAATGTCAAGATTTAAACTGAGTCTCATAGCTTGAAGAATACATTTCTGCCACCTCAAACTTGGTGAATCCTCCTTCCTGGCATATTTAACATATCAGACTCCAAACTCATGTCATGTATAACCAAAATGAAAAGGGGATACAAATGATTCTCCATGACAGATATTTCTATAGGCTGGGACAGTCTGAGCAAACACTAGGTATCCAGACAATTGATGGAAATTCAAAACAATTCTTTGTAAGACTGTTAAAAATTTGTTTTAAACTTTGTGTGTATGTGTGTGTGTGTGTGTTGAGAATGGTGGAGTGTGACTTTTGAAGAAGTATCTGAACAGGTTGCATGTTAGAGTTCAGGCTGAATGGCTTTCTGGAGAGAAAATGCTTAGTAAAGGATACAAAAGATTTACAGAATCCTTGGACATAAATTGGTATAGAGAACAGAAATTCTGAACAGTCGCAGGAGGCAAATGCAACTTGCTTGACAACCTGAGAAAATGTGGGGCAACAGAAGAATTGCCAGAGTGTCAGTCTGAAGATTCCAGAAGGTAGTCTTTAATGTTTTGTAAGTGGTAGTTTCATAGGCGTGCTCATAACATTTCATAACATTAATTTAGCGCTTTTACCAGATTGAAATAATGTGGTGATATACTAAATCTTTTACTTCCACATTCCCCTTGTGTTCCACTAGTGAAGTCACACCTCCCAAGACATTGACAATCCCATTTGCACTTCAAAAATTACAAAATGAAAATGACAAAAATGATGAATGCTTGTACAACATGGGCATGAGTCCCTTCATCAAAGGGCAGTACATTGCCTAAATTCTCATCTTATTTAGTATTGGCATTGCTCTCTGATGTGGCCACTCAAGAATTATCTCAGCTTGCTAAAATATGTCATCTCTTGTCTATGTATCAATAATGCAGGAAGCTTTTTAAAATATTGGGACTTTTCATTAACCAAGAAGAAATGATGACATCCGATGGTCTTGATAAATCATGTCACAGTAATCCACATCTCTACATGAACAGGTGGAATTCAAGAGGAACATACTGAAATACCAGTGTTAATATACCAATATTAACAGAAATTGACATATATTCAAGAAACCCCAAAATATTTAATTTAAACTCACTATATATATTTTTTTTCTGCTTCATAATATATGTGAAAGGTGCCCCGATTAGCAATTTTATAAAGATCAAATTATTAACATGCAGTAAGTTTCAGATTCTTGTAATTAGATTTTTAGCTTAAGAGATGTTAAACTCTGTATGTAAACGACATTATTGAAAAGCCTGTCTTCTGGAAGAAAATTGCTGTTTGACAATTCTATAGAATATTTAAGAAAGGTAATTACACTGCTCCAGTAGTTAAGATGCAGGTGTTGAATAAAGTCACTGCTTTTGATTTTGCAGAAAACTCCAAGGAGAGAAAAAAGGGAGCCCTGGTGACCTGACCTCACTGCCAAGTCTGCATCCTCAGCACCCATTTGTGTTGCCTGCTCTCCACTCAGCACAGTGATGGTCAGTGGGAACACTCGGCCAGTAATCCAGTGCAAAGAACCCGTGATGAAAGAGGACAGATGTCACCGTAAAACCCACAGTGGCATTGCTACTTGCAAATCAGATACTGATGAAAAGCACCAACAACCAAACTGAGGGCCATTAAGAACAAAACACTGGCCTTGTCAAAAAAGACCACAGGGGGAAAACTGTCTTGACCAACTCAGTTTGACAGAAATACTTAGAAATACTTATCTCAGTTATTACTTAAGTCCAAGGAATACTCTAGAAGAAAGAATTACAGATTTCATTTAAAAAATAAATATATTATTTAGTTCTTTGATGTTTTCAATCTTTATTTGGTGCCCATGCATGTGTATGCATGTGTATTTAGAGACCACGGGTTGACAGGGTCTGGCTTACTTTTTTTCTTTCTTTCTTTTTTAAAATTTTGTTTCTGGTTTTGGTTTTGTTGTTTTGAGGCAGAGTCTCAATAAATATCCCTGGCTGTCCTGGAACTTGCTATGTAGATCAAGCTGGCCTTGAACTCACAGAGATCTGCCTGCCTCTGCCACCCTAATGCTGAGATTAAAGGCATATGCCACCATGCCCAATTTCCAGCTTATGTTCTGAGGCATGGTCTCTCACTGAACCTAGAGCTCACTGAATGGCTGGCCAGAAAGCCCAGGGAGGCTGTTGCCTCTTTGTCTTCAGCCCTGGGATTACAGGCAGTTGCCACCATGCCTGGATTACGTGGGCACAGAGATCCAAACTCATGCTTGAATGACAAACACCAACAGAATTATCTCCCTAGTTCTTACTATTTTCTAACATAAGAAGTGTTGAAGCCTGGTGTACTGATGCATCACAGCTTTAGAGAGGCAGAGGCAGGCAGATCTCGGTGAGTCTGAAGCCAGCCTGGTCTTTATAATTGAGTTTTAGGACAGTCAGAACTACATAGAGAGACCCTATCTCACAATAAATAAGTAAATAAACAAATAAATGACATGTTGAGCCTATGGAATCCTTAAACGACTATTTTGTTGAAGAGTAAAATACTTTTTGTGAATGGTAGTAAGTTTTTGAAAGAATGTGAATGCCTGCACCTGTGTAAACACACACACACACACACACACACACACACACACACACACACACACACAGAGTGGTCAGCATTGTCAGAATAGCTGCCCTATGAAACACTGAGTCCCTTAGATCAGCAGCAGCAGCTATGGGCTGTCTCTGTCTCTGTCTCTGGATTTGAGCACTCCTGAAAGCTTTAGTGGACATGTACTGAATTTTTTGCACTGAATGAGGAACAGAAGTGAACAGGACATGGATCAGAAGTAGTTAAACCTGCAGAAACATCAAGAAGAACACAAAGATTCAGCTGCTGAGCTCTTCATTCTTGGCTCTTTCCTGAGGTTTGGAGCAGAAGAAACAGGTGCCAGAATGTATCTCTCTCTTCAAAGTCCAAACTCTTCCCATTTTTTTTTCTTTTTAAAAACACACGTTAGAAAAGAGCAAGCAAGTCATACCACTTTTCCTTCTTAAATCTGCAAATATACCCAAACAATCACTTTTGTCCTTAATTAAAAAAAAATATTGGGGGCTGGAGAGATAAATCAGTGGTTAAGAGCACTGGCTGCTCTTCTACAGGATTCAGGTTCAACTCCCAGCATCCACAAGGCAGCTCATAACTGCCTATAGCTCTAGCTTCAAGGCTCTGACACCTTTACAAAGACATATATACAGGTAAACACAAATGCACATGAAATAAATAAGTTATATTTTTTTAAAAAATGAGCTGGAGAGATGGCCCAGCCATTAAAGTCTGGGCTCACAACCAAAATATAAGAAGAAAAAAATTTAATCATGTATCTGTATGTATATATGCACATGTACATTGGATCCCCTGGAGATAAAGTTACCAGTATTGTGGATGGCCTGACATGGATGCTGGGAATCGAGCTCCAGTCCTCTGGAAGATAAAATAAGTGCTCTTAACCAAAGAGCCATCTTTCCAGCTGCCTCCCACCTGCTTTTTTTTTTTACTTTTTCTTCCTTCCTTCCTTCCTCCCTTCCTCCCTCCCTCCCTCCCTCCCTCCCTCTCTCTCTCTCTCTCTCTCTCTCTCTCTCTCTCTCTCTCTCTCTCTCTCTCTCTCTCTCTCTCTCTCTAAGACAGCAGTTGACTAAGTAACCCAGACTAGCCTTGGACTTACAGATTTGCCTGCCTCTGCTTCCTGAGTGCTAGGATTGAAGGCAAGTACCACCACATCAGGCTTTGTCCTTAATTTTGCTAAACATCTTTTGCTACTTTTCTTTTGCATCTTCCAGTAAGTAACTCAAGTCCCATCCTTTCTACTGACATTTCTTCAGTGTCTCCAGCCTCTGCCCTCCTCCAATGCTTACTGCTTAGCCCCTGATTGAAGGAGCTGCATTCCTACCAACTCTTCTGTTTTATATGTGTGTGTGTGTGTGTGTATGTGTGTATGTGTGTGTGTGTGTGTGTGTGTGTGTGTGTGTGTGTGTGTGTGTGTGTGTACAGGCCATAATGATTCCCTTTGCAGTGTACTGGACCCTGAACACAGGTTCCTGCTGTGAAGTATACTTCTGAGCTCACTGGCAAACAGTGCACTTTCACAGTCCACCCTCTGCTGTTTTCCTGGTGTTACTCCCATATCTGACGGTCAGTGAAGCTCACTAATTTCAGTACTCCTCCTGTTTGTGTTTTGTAGACTTTTGCCAGAGCACTTTCATAGTTTGTAGCTACTTAATTCTCACTGCAGCCTCCTCAGAAAAGCAGACACTTTCATTGATGGTACCCTGAAAAGCGGATGGCATTTAAACTGGAGTCTGCTCTCTCTCTGTTAGCTAGCTCCTCTCTACATTGTCTCCTGTCTTTGATACCTGTCTCCATACAGTTGAACAATCAGAACTGATCAATTTACAGGAATGAGAAGAGGCTTTGTACGGGCCAACACTGGGTTTGGGATGCTTGTTTCTCCTGGGCTAGGCAAAGGCAGATACACAGTTTTTGTTGCTGTTTGCGGCCTGAAATCATCATTGGGCAAGAACAGGAGGAGAGAGGGTGGGACAATGGGGTGAATAGCCCCAGAATCCTTTTGAAGCTTGTAGGTCTCAGAGTTCCACCAATACTCTCTTCCTGAGACCTGTTGCTGAAGCAAGAAACAAGCCGTGAGAATGTAGACAGAATGGTGACTGCTTACCTCCTATGAATGGAAATCCCATCTGAGAAACTCACTGGTGGAAAGTCTGAGGCTGATTCCATGGAACTTCACAAGGGAAACTGGCTTTCATCTCAAGGAGAAAACATGTTGGTTATGATTTCTCCTTTGAAGTCCAACTTCCCCCAAATAAGACTTTAGGAATTAGCATGTAGGTGTCATAGAATTTTTATTAACCTGTATAGACCAATTGTGTACCCTAAGAATCACTCTAAATCAATCTAAATCAGCTGCACCAGTCTATGTGAATAGCATTCTTAACACAACCCTAAAATTCTGGAACATTCTATAGTTTTGTTGGGAATGCAAATCCTATTTTACTGAATTCGTCTTGCCCTGCCTTTGCTCTTACCCAATACACCACAGCCACATAGATGGTTTCTGTTCCTCAAATGTGAAATTGTCCCTGATTTAGGGCCCCGTACTTGTTCCCTTAGAGGTGAGCACTCTTCCTAAGCTGTTCTGGCTGCATCACCATTTTATCCATGCTGAAGACTGAAAACGCTCTACATGGGAAGGACCATCCACAGTTGTTCCTCAATTACCCCAGGTTCTTCCCTCTTTCTTCCATCATAATAAAATTACTACCTGAAATCATTTATCCTTTTAATGTTTTTCTTCCCTTGCCTACTGGTTCCAAAAGTTTAGAAGAGTATCTAACACATACTAGGTACTTAAAAGTATTTGCCAAGTGTGTGTTAATGAATTACTAGACCCAGTGAAGCCACAGACAATAGTGTATTGCCTTGCACCACTTTGAACTTTACAGCTTATGAGATGTACTCACTTGTCTCATTTATCCTCCTGTTGGTTCTGGGAGGTAGCCTGCAGGGAAAGTATGAAACTCCACTAGAACTGAAGTTCCAAAATGTCAATGAATGATGTTTGGTCTCTGGATGCTAAAACTGCAGTTAGAGATTCCCTCACAGCCTGTTCTTTCTACTACCTCAGTTGAAAAGATTGTCCCAGAGAGAAAGTAACAGTAGAGTAAATTTTATCCCTGTTGTGAGTAAATCAAATGCAAAATCTTCCAAAATTTTCACTGAAAAATAATACAACTTTATTTCTAGATAGATACACAGATAGATGACAGATGGGCAGATTTGCATTTTAGTTAAAATTAAGTTAAACAGACTTCACAGATATGTTTCAATAAACAGCTGAATGTATATTTGCTGTGTAAATTATTTGGTGATTCTCAACTGAATCAGGCTGAATTTATTTTTATTTATTTATTTTTTTGGTTTTTCAAGACAGGGTTTCTCTGTGTAGCTTTGTGCCTTTTCTGGAACTCACTTTGTAGTCCAGGCTGGTTCTGCCTCCCAAGTGCTGGGATTAAAGGCGCCACCACTGTCCGGCCTGAATTTTTTTTTAGTAGACACCATAGCAGTGTTGCTGTGGTAGAGTAGAATATTAGCCATAAATTACTTCATTTCTGGTGTTATAAAACAACCAAATTTAGGTTCTAAGGTTTCATGGAGATTACATGTTTACAATAAACACTGATGTGGACTCCTACAGCCAAAAGGATTTCCATCATTTAACTGTCTTGTTTTATGTGTTGCAGATGCTGAAGTGGTGGAAGAACTTACCCAGGTCAACACCAAGTTGATGGTTAAGCAGAGAGTTTCAGAGCTAGAGAGATGGCTCGGCAGCTAAGAGTACTCTCTGCTCTTCTGGTGGTCCTCAGTTTGGTTCCCAGCATCCTTGTTAGGCAGCTTAGTCACCTCCAGCTCCAGCACCAGCAGATCCGATGCCTCTGGCCTCCAAGGCCACCAGTACTCAATATGCATACACCTATGTGCAGACACACACACACTTGGAAAAAAGATGCAAGAATTATAAAGGTATTCACTCAAGGACACCATTTAAGCTGTCTGTTGCCAGAGTCTTGCAGAATCTGTGTGACCAGATAAATAGGTCAGTTGGAGAAGAGAACAGCATTTATTGAGTTTCTGCCTGTCTGTGGTTTGGCAAGGAAGTCAGAAGCATAGTTGTCCCTGACAATATGTTTACAATGGAAGCTTAGATTATATACTAAGGGCTATTGCTTACATGGTTTGGGATAAATCAGTTCATGTGCCAGGCAGTTGTTCTGCACTGGCCTGCACCTCCAGCCCCCAAATCAGTTAGCTCCAGTTTGCCTATTGCAAGAATTAAGTGCAAAAAAATCATAGCATAATGTTAAAGTGCAAAGGCTTTATAATCAAAATAAACCAAAGGTCACCTGATTCTCAGTCAACGTCTGCATATTTATGATACCAGGCATATGAATAAACTTTTCTATGAAGACTGATACAATGTATTCCAAAAATGTACTGTTAAAATGACTGACCAATGAGATTAATAAACATACTTGAACCAGGAAGTTGCATATAAGCCCCAAGAAATCTATGAAGTTCCTATAATCAGACCAAATAAATGTCTTTAGGAATAGCTCATGAAAGAGGTGAGTTTGGACTTTGATAAAAGACATAGAAAAGGTTGGTAGTATTTATAATAGCTGGATTAAGCCAGACATGGTAGCACATACCTTTAATGCCAGCACTTGAGAGGCTGAGGTAGGCAGATCTCTGTGAGTTCAAGGCCAACCAAGGCTATTATGTAATAAGACCCTGCCTCAAAAATGAATAAATAAATAGGTTGGATGAATATGCATATCCAACAACAGAGTGATAAATACTGAGGAAAGTATAAATTAAATACCAAACAATACTATAAGAATGTTCAAGGCTGATTATTTGAAACAGCAAAGATTACTTACTCTCTACTAAAAAGGAAAAAAAAAACATAGTAGCATCATACATAATAGGAAAATATTTATTTTACCAGTGCTAAAGAAGAATATAAATCTATTATCTCTACTTCTAGTCAAGATCATCTTAATTAAATCTACAGCTTCATAGAAAAATTTCTTCAAATATAATGGGTTAAAAGCGTAGCATTTGAAACACGTGTCACACTTTGTTGGTAAAGAATGTAAGTATTCTGTTACACATGACATTGACCAGTCATTGAGTGGTATTTTCTAGAATTTGGGTAGCTTTGGGACACCCAAGATGGTCTGTTCATGTGCTTGGTAAAGGTGGCGGAAAGGCTGGACTCAGCTGGAACTCTTCCAGAGTGTCCTTACCTGACTGCGCCATAAGGCTGAGACTTATGCTTTTGTGTGTCTCAGAGTTTTATTTCATATGTGGTGTTCAGGAGTCTAGAGAGCAGTGAGAAAGCTGTCCTCGTTACACCATGTCCCAAACTGCCCTATCCATATTCTGTGGGCATAGCAAAAAATAGAGGCCACATATATGAAGGGAGGCAGAGAGAGGAGAAAATTTGTCTCCATTTTTAATCTATAGTAACCTTTAATTGTTGTATCCATGGAATGGAAAAAGTAAGTCTATTATTAATGAGATTTCACATATTTCTCCCTATAGAATACAAAACAAAGTGTATAAAATCCAACATAGTTAAGAAAGGAATTCAGCTGGGTGTGGTGGTGCAGGCCTTTAATCCCAGCACTCAGCAGGCAGAGGCAGGCAGGTTTCTGAGTTTGAGGTCAGCCTGCTCTACAGAGCTAGTTCCAGGACGGCCAAGGATACAACAAACAAACAAAAAAAGAATTCATCATTGCTTTATGAGAAGGATGACATATCCATAGCATTTCTATATTTATATAGAATTTATAAGCATAAAAATAAAACATTGTACATAATTTCTAAAAACTTTAAAATAAAATGGTTTAAATAGTTGATAGCAAATCAAACAGAATACATGTTAAAGTTCTATACTACATATTACAAATTATTATTATTATTAATTATTATTGTTATTGAGACAGGGTACACTGTGTAGCCCATGGTGGCCTCCAACTTTCTATGTAGCCAAGGATGACCTTGAACTCCTGTTCTTCCTACTTCCTTTTCTGAAGTGCTAAGATTACAGATGTGAACCACCACAGCTGTCTTAAGTACTGTAAAATGTCATCACTAAGGTAGAACAAGGACTCTCTAAATGAATGAAAGCACACACCATGCTGAAGAATTGAAAGACGGAATAGTATAAGTACATCAGTCTCTAACTGTTGCCCCTCTGATCACTATCCCAGCATGTGTGTGTATCTGTCTGTATGTGTGTCATGTAAAAAAATCTGATTCTAAAATGCATACAAAATATAAAGGGTTAAAAACATTCAGTGCAATTTTGAAGACACCCATAAGTTGAGGACACAAACTGCCAGATTTAATAATGGCTAATGGATTGGTGTTGGTACAAGGGTAGACAATGAACCAGTGGGACAAATTAGAATTCAGAAACAGATCAGAACACACAGTGACACCTGATGGCTGACAGAGTTGACACTGCAGCGCAGTGGGAAAGGATAACAATTATTTTTTTTTCAATAGATGGTGCAGGGTCAATTGGATATCCATTTGGAAACAAATAAATGGTGAACCTTTTGTCTCACACCATCTACAAAATTCAATTCTAGTCGAATTGTAGATCTAGATGTGAAAGGTAAAAAAAATTAAAGCTTTTAGAAGAAAACTTCAGAGCATATGTCATGACCTTGGAATATGCAAAAATTTTGTAAAAGGGTACAAGATACCATGAAACATAAAAGAAATAAAAGATAAATTAGATTACATTAAAATTAAGAACCATATTCATTAAAAGACTCCACTTATAAGAAGGGAGAGACAAGTCATTGAGTAAGAAAAATCATTTACACTCATTTCAGACAAAAAATTCATGTGCATAACATACCGTACTGTGTGCAAGGACAATTAAAAGTGAACAAGTCACTGCTGGCACACACCTGCAGGAAAGATATGAAGCCAGCCTGAGACCTTGACTAAAAAAGAAAAAAAGAAGAAGGGGAACAAGCCACTTTTAAAAATGGATGCGACTGAATGACACCAAGCCAAAGATGACCTGTGGCCAGGGGGAAGTGGGGAGCTGCACAAGTGTGTTGTGGTAGATGCCGCCACACGTCCTCTAGGATGGCAATGTCATGTGCAGGTGACACGTAGAGCAATCGCATCCACCTCTGGAGGAAGTATGAACGGATTTTGTCACCCTGCACACCCTGGCAGTGTCAACTAAACTTCATACATCCATTTGTATAAGAGCATAACCAAGCCCTTGTCTTTCTGCTGTATTGGACAAGCACACTCACCAGCATGCACTGAAAAGAACACTCTGAAATACACTGACTGTTCACCTGTGTAGTTCCTCAACAGAAACAAGGCCTTGACTATTTCCTATGATGCTGGCCGAGCTTGAAAAAACAAATTCATTTCTGCTATCTAAAGACAGTCTGTCCTTGGCTGATGGGATGCATGTGAGGAAGCTGCCCTTTTCCCACTATAAGCAGATGAATTAATTAATGAAACCTTGACAATCTGTGTCTTAGTGTTTCTATTGCTTCTATGAAACACCATGACCAAAATCAAGTTGAGGAGGAAAGGGTTTATTTGGTTTACATACCTTAGTCCATCATTCAAGGAAGTCAGCAGGACATGAACTCAAATAGGGTAGGAGCCTGGAGGCAGGAGCTGATGTAGAGGCCATGAAGAAATGCTGCTTACTGGCTTGCTTCCCATGGCTTTCTCAGCCTGCTTTCTTATAGAACCCAGGAACAACAGCCCAGAGGACTAACAGCCCAGGGATGGCTCCATTCACAGTGGACTGGGCCCTTCTCAACTAATCACTAATTAAGGAAGTGCCCTATAGGCTTGTCTACAGCCTATTTACGGAGGCATCTTCTCAAGTGAGACTCCTCTATGATGACCCTAGTCTATGTTAAGTTGGTATAAAACTAGCCAGCAAAATCTGGAAGGGTTTTGTTTTAATTTTCTCCCCTTCAAGTAAGTTGCTTGTCTTTTTGTTTTATGTTTTTGCTTCTAAAATCTAAGTCTTCCAGACCACTTTGCAAATAAACTTACTTTATCATGTCTGCAAGACTTCTTTTGACAAGTTTTAAAATGGAATTATGCCCATAGTTATGCATACAGCACAATGAATACATACTTTTAACAGACATGCACAAGACTGTTCACTGGAGATCAGGAGTGTATGTGTCATGCAGAGTGTATAAAGCTCAATACGTACGTGAATATGGTAGTCTGCTGACCAGTGCAATGCTCTACCACGTAAGCACAAGCTTCCCAGTGGCTCCTTAGCACCCATCCGGCTGGTAGTAAGTATAAGTCAGTCTGGTTCATGAGGATAACACAGCTCGGTGTGGAAGGAAAACAAACTAACAAATTTCTGAGAGTTCTGAACCACACAACCAGGAAGACTTTGTTTGGGGATGGTGAGGTTGGGAATGTGGCTGGTAGTGGTATGAAATGGACAGGAAGGACAGAAAATCAAATTCCAGTGAGAGTAAGAAGACAGGAGCCTGTAGTAAAAGGAAGGCAGGGGAGAGTCAGCATGTTCGAACATGGCTCCCATCTTCCCTGGATTGATGAGTAATACACTTCCAGCTGCACTCTTGTCTTCTCTAATCTGCCCATGATTAAATTGATTAGCTCAATACATGCCTCAAACATCTCACACGTGTAAAGTCCTTCAAAAACGGAAGTAAATAGCTGAAATATGTTGTACTACTCAAGATTTATGCAGCTCAGCCTTTTTACCAAAAAAGACTCATCAAATGGTACCCAGTATTAAATGATCCAGTTCATATATACACAGGTGTAGAAAGTAAGATGTGTGGCTGGAGAAATGGCTTAGCTGTTAAGAGTGTTCATTGCTCTTCCAGAGGACTTGAGTTTAGTTCCCAGCATCCACGACAGGTGACCCACAATGACCAGTAACTTTGAGCAAAGGGATCTGACAACCCTCTCTGGTCTACACAGGCACCCACAGGCATATAGCATACACACACATTTAAAATAATAATAATAATAATAATAATAATAATAATAATAATAATAATAAAAATAATAAATTAATCTTAAAAAATAATATGATGTCATACATTTATTTTAAAAAGCTAGCAATATGTTCAAAAGAAGTAAGACTGTCATATATAAAACCCATGGGGACTGATCATGGTGATGCCTTTAATCGCATGTAAGTGAGTTCCAGGATAGTCTGGTTACATAGCAAGTTTCAGGACAGTCAGGGCTACATCATGAAACCCTGTCCCAAACCACACTGAGTGGGTGTAAGGTGCTTTTCCAGTGTCTGCTGTTCAGGACAGGCTAACACCAAGTGTCCATCAGAGGATCTCAGCTGAATAGAGCTCACGGGTTGCAGGGCCTGAGACACTTGGGTGAAGTTTCCTGAGACCACCACAAGAGATGCTCACATCTTTACAACATAGTAATACTTAGTAAACATGGGGTTTTGCATTTCATGGATTTCCTTATTGGTTTTATTATTATACTCAAGTGGAAGGCTGAGTTGGTGACTGCTTTGATTTGAGTATGCAGGGTTCCTCACAGGATCTTGTGTTGGAAAACTTGATCTTTGCCTGTATGGGGAGGTTGGGAATGTTTCGGACATGGGGGCCTAACTGGAAGTTCCAGGGATATAAGGGTGGAGATTGAGAATGGTAGCCAGCCCCATTTCCTGTAGGGCTCTATTTTCTCTTTCTTTTCTTTTTCTTTTTCTTTCTTTTCTTTTCTTTTGAGACAAAGTTTCTCTGTGAAGCCCTGATGTCTTGGCACTCATTCTGTAGACCAGGCTGACCTCAAACTCAGAGATCTACTGCATCTGCCTGGGATTAAAAGTGTAGGCCACCACATCTGGCTGGGCTCTCTTTCTTAAAGCAGCTGGCTTCATTCTAGACTTCCCCTGCCACTGATGAAGTCCCAGGTGCTGTGTCTTTCCTACTCTGATGCACTGTATTCCCGTAAACCATGTAGCCTCGTCCTTAGATGCTCTGTCAGCCATTTGCTCGCGATGACGGTGAGAAAAATAAACAACACAATGATCTTGAGAAACAAAGCCTATTAAGCATGGAAAGTGGATGATTCTAGATACTGGATCTCGCCTTAGCATAGTCCGGTAACTTTTATACAAAATGGAAGGTCAGAAACACTTTGCAGCCTTGTCAGTTTTACAGTGGAGGCACACTTTGCTGATCAGGACACAGGAAAAGGCATCAGTTCTCTCACAGGTATGCACCACCACTGAAATGGCTGGTTTTGTGTGTCAATTTGACACAAGCTAGAGTCAGCAGAGGAAGGAGCCTCAGTTGAGGAAATGTCTTGATGAGATTTAGCTGTAAGGCATTTTCTCATTTAGTGATCAATGTGGGAGGGCCCAGCTCATGGTGGGTGGTACTATCACTGGGCTGCTGGCCTGGGTTCTAAAAGAAGGTGGACTGAGCAAGCCATGAGGAGTATGCCAGGAAGCAGCTCCTTCCTTTCCATGGCCTCTGCATCAGCTCCTGCCTCCAGGATCCTGCCCTGTTGAGTTCCTGTACCAACTTCTTTCAGTGATGAACATTGCTGAAGTATAAGCCAAATAAACCCTTTCCTCCCCAACTTGCATTTTAGTCATGATGTTTTTGTTGCAGCAATAGAAACCCTAAGACAACCACTCTCCATTAAGAAGAACTAAGGATTGAATTCAGGACTTCATCTATGCTAGGCAGACACACTGAGATATATCCCCAGCCCCACATCATCAAAACTCAGTAGATGTTTATTTACAACCTGGTCTCTTTAAGGCAAGATTGTAGTCTCTTGGGATCAGATTACAGCTAATACAGACAAAGATATCCTAGGATTGGGGAGGAGGGAGAGACTATAAACTTGAAAGTGAAAACAAACAGGAAATTACAGAGAAGATCAAAGCTTCTAAAGGAAGAATGAACTGACACTGATCTGAGGAATCCTGGACTAGGAGGTGCCTTAGCCAGGCCAGCCTGTGGATCCAAATGTTGAGAAGGAGGCCATAGTAAGTAGGACAGCTTCAAGAAGAGTGGACATGCCTGAACATGTCATTTGTAACAGCCACTGGGAATTTGAATTCTAGATCACTGCTGCTACCACCCAAGGTTCTTGGAGGCATCCTGTGGACTCCGGTGTATGCTGAAGGGTGCACTGGACTCCTAGGAGAAAGACTGTTATGAAGGACTAGGGGTCAGAGAGATCCCTGGGAGGCAGGCAGAGAGGGCAACGAGGTTCTAGGTAGATTAATGTACTTTCTACTTTTCAAACATTAAAGACAGTCAACTTCCTGGTTTTTCTCCTTCTCGAAGACAAAATCTTGGTGGGCTTCTCCCCTCGCTAAGCTGTCCCATCATCTCTCATGGGGGGTGGGGGGATCCAGAAGTGGGAATGAATCAACTTCTCATCTTTGTCTGGGTTATCCAATCCCCTGTGATCACCCTAACCAGCC
The DNA here is from genome assembly GCF_949786415.1 of Peromyscus eremicus. NCBI lineage: Eukaryota > Metazoa > Chordata > Mammalia > Rodentia > Cricetidae > Peromyscus > Peromyscus eremicus. Next base: position 65,558,281 of record NC_081430.1, read on the forward strand.
AATTTCTTGGCTCTGTGTGTTTTCAATTTCAATATAACTTGGCTGAGTGCTGAGACAGTACTTTTCCTGCCTTTTTATTCTTTAAATTGGTAGAGAAAAAGGAATCTGTTCATGCACCCATAGACAACATTATCCAGACAGCATCGTTTAGCGGGAACGTGTGAAGTCAGCATTGAATGTGACTCTGGACACCCATCCAAAAATAGTCTCAAGTTTTCCTGTCCTGCATGGCAGCAGCTATGGCAGTGTTCTCAGAGGCTGGAGCAGCATGAATGCGTTCAGTGTTACCATGGAGGCCTCATGATCCATCCAAAGTACCTGTGGTAGTTTAAATGTAATTGGCCCCCATAAGCTCATAGAGAGTGGCATTATTAGGAAGTGTGGCTTTGTTGGAATAGGTGTGGTCTTGTTGGAGGAAGTGTGTCATGGTGGGGGTGGGATTTGAGGTCTCATACGTGCTCAAACCATGCCTAGTGTCTCAGTTCATCTCCTGTTGCCTTTGCGTCAAGATATAGAATTCTCAGTGGCCACGCTACCCACCATGATGATAATGGACTAAACCTCTGAAAATATAAGCCACCACTTCAATGAAATATTTTCCTTTATAAGAGTTGCTGTGGTCATGGTGTCTCTTCACAGCAATTAAAAACCCTAACTAAGACAGGGCCTAAATTCAAGATTTGAATTTAGCTTTGGGCTGTAGCCATTGAAATGAAACACTCTTAGATATCTATCTAATCTTCTCAGCTCAGCTTCTTCCTCTGTATTAGAGGTAATATCCGAATCACCAAAATATTACAATTATGAAAGCATACAGTGTCTATAAAATATTTTGTTCATTCCAAAACACAAGGCTAATATTTGTCACCAAAATTCACTCAACCTGAATCAAATACACAAGCTGGGTTGACATAGATCTCTTCAAGATCTATGATAAAGCCAGGCATGGAGGTGCACACCTTTAACTCCAGGACTAAGGGGGCAGGGGCAGGCAGATCTCTGTGAGTTAGAGGTGAGGTTGGTCTACGTAGGGAGTTCCAGGCCAGGCATGGGTACATATAGTAAGACTGTGCCTTAAAAACAAAAGTAAAAACAAAACTATGATTGTAACTAGAGTTTTCCTGCCTTGCCCACAGTCAGGACAAATCTCTCACCTGCCAGTCCCACAGCCGCTCAGACCCAACGAAGTAAACACAGAGACTTATATTGCTTATAAACTGTATGGCCATGGTAGGCTTCTGCTAACTGTTCTTACATCTTAAATTAATCCATTTTTATAAATCTATACCTTGCCACGTGGCTTGTGGCTTACCGGTGTCGTCACATGCTTCTTGTCATGGCGGCGGCTGGCAGTGTCTCCCTCCTCCTTCCTGTTCTCTCAATTCTCCTCTCTGTTAGTCCCGCCTATACTTCCTGCCTGGCCACTGGCCAATCAGTGTTTTATTTATTGACCAATCAGAGCACATACAGACCATCCCTCAGCACTATGACAACATGCAAAGACACATCTCTCTTTATGAACTGCCAATCAAGAATCCCAAGGATCTCAGCTGAACTGCCAACCAAGATACCAAAGGATCTCAGCTGAACTGCTTTAGTTCCTATTTCCTCATGCCTTATATACCTTTCTCTGTCCTGCTGTCACTTCCTGGGATTAAAGATGTGTGCCACGACTGCCTGGCTCTGTTTCCAGTGTGGTCTCGAACTCAGAGATCCAGATGGATCTCTGCCTCTCCAGTGATAGGATTAAGGGTGTGTGCCCCCACTGCCTGACCTCTATGTCTAATCTAGTAGCTGGCTCTGTTCTCTGATCCTTGGGTAAACTGTATTGGGGTACACAATAACCAGGTGCATCTCCGGAGTTCAGGGCAGGACTCATTCATTCTCAAACAATTCAAATTATAAACACAAGAGCCAAGCCCCTTCTTATTCACCTAAGCTTCCAGTTCAGCCAGTGGCTATTCTGTATTTGTCACTCAGTGTCTTCAAGTGAACAGGAAGAAGCTACCTCAGGAATGTTCCAGGCAGGACTATAGCTAATGACCACAGCAATTCATATCTGTTCAGGAATAAGTAGGCCAACAGTGGCTCAGATTTTTGTTCCACTGTCTTCCTTTAAGATTTGGTATTCTGTTTGTTTGGGTTGGGTGGCTTTTTATTTGGTTTCTTTGTAGTTGTTGTTGTGGTTTTGTTTTGTTTTGTTTTGTTTTGTTTTGTTTTTAAGAGGGAAGAGGGCTTTGTTTTTACTTTTATATACCAAGTGCTACTTTCCAAAAGGGGGATTACTGGGCCCCTCACCTCTGAGCGCAAGCTGCAGGCAGACAGTGAATGTTCTTTTATCACTAATGACTAGAATAAAACAACAACAACAAAGAAGCCTCCACAGATGACTGAAGCCTGTGATGCAGAATGATCGACAGCTGGCCTTTGGTCTGCCCACCTTTCTGTAGGACTTACAATCTACCCTCACAACCAAAAGAATCAAGACTGAAAAGTCTGCCACATCACTTATAAAAATAACTAGGCTTGTGTCTTCCACCTGGGTGGAGCCTGAGTCCCCGCCATACATAGGCTTGAGTCCTGGTTCCAGCCCTTCCGAGAAGTGGCCACATCTGGGCTCCCAGTTTACCTTGTGAACTAGTTTCCTACTGCGGGTGTAACTGGTCACCATACACACATTACTTTAACACAACTCAAATGTATCATTACATGATGCTTAAAATCAGAACTAAAAATTAATTCCCATAGGGCTAAAATCAAGATTCCGACTGGGCTCAGCAAAGTGAGTATCAATTTCTTGACTCTTTTGGCTTCTTTTGACACTAGTTCCCCTCAGGTTGTGGCCCACTACTACGCTTCCATGCTTGAACCATCTTCTACTTCTACTAATTTTGATTTGCTGTCTCCCTCTTAAAAGGGCCACTGTGATGACTCTAGGCCCACCAGATAGTGCAGAATAAACTCCTCCCTTCAAAATCTTCACTTAATCACAGCTAATAAGTTATTTTTTGCCATGTTAAGGCTATATTCACAACTTCTTGGGGCTGGGATATGGTATATTTGGGGATCATTATTCAGTCGATTGTACCTGAGAGGCCAGGTTCAAAACATTATGTCTAGCTCAGGATGGAAGGGAGTCTTCTAATCAGAGGACAGGAAAGCACAGATTGATTTAAGTTGAGGGGGAATAACCATGTGTTGTTTCTTTCTCTATTCCAATGCCTTAGCTAATTGTGGACACGTAAGTACTAAAAATGGCGTTTTCCAGCATGCCTCTGACATTTTGCCATTTGTTGTAGCCTCCTCCAGGCTTGCTGAGTAGAAGGTACCTGCCATCAGGGGTTCCTGGGTCCTGGCTGATGAGAACAGACTCAATGTGTACAAATGCTAAAAGTGCTGCTGGTTGGATGGCTGGAGACGCCTTTGTTCTTCTCTCCTCCTCTTCTGACTAGCTAGAACTAACACGAATTTGAGAACTGAAGCCGTTGGGTTAGAGTATGAGATACAAGCCATGAGCTGAAGATCAAGGACTAAGCTTGGATCACCCACATGGTGGAACTGTCATAACAGCCCAAGATCGCTCATGATTCCACTAATCTACAGACAGCTGAGTTAGATAGCACTATTTACTGCTATTTGGGCATCTGTCTAGTAGCCAACCTTGTAACCTGATGTGGTTCTTAGTATGAAGTCCATAATGGAATAGACTAATTCCACCCACAACTCTGTTCCAGGATGGTTATGCATCTTACATAGATCAGCTGGCCTCTCTGAGCCTTATCTTCTTTAAATGTAAAATGGAAATGATAATCACATGCAACTCAGATATTGAAGATATGAAATGAGAGAGGACACATAGACCTCATCTGTGAACTCTAAGCCACTTTACAAAGAAAAGGGTTAAAGATTAAAATGTTATTTCTCATTTCTCTTCAAACACGCTTGGCTTTTTAACATCTTATTGCCCAAAAGCTCTGACCATTTTCTCATTGACTTTCACTTATTGAATAAGGTCGGCAATATACTTTTTAGGATATATGTAATCTTTGTTTCTTCAAGGGCTTGATAAGGCTGTGTTTATTTCATTTGGGAAAGGGGGGTAGTTAACTTTTATTTTAATGACAGGCTTAAACATGTCTTTTCCTCTGTTTAATGACTCTATAAGAGAATACTGCTAACCCTCTGTGGATGTGGAATTTCTGAAAAGGGAATTGAAAGCCCACATGTTGGGTAGTGTTTGGTGGCAGATGACAGGAATTCAGGCTTTCTACCCACAGAGCATGGAGGTGGTAAATAATCACCTCTCCCAGACCAGGAGACATGATGGACAGCCCAGGAAGCCAGGAGAGGACTGCCTCCAGTGTTCTCAGGGGTGATTCTGGCTCCCGGCCTTGGGTCTTTGAGCTTTGGGCTAGGCCACAGCTTCTGTTTCATTTTCTTAAAGAGCTTACCGTGAGATTTGAAGAGTGTACATGAACACGGTCATCTGACCCCTGGAGATACCCTTCCAGGATCCCAACAGCCTTCTGGGTCTGGACCAGAGACTACAATGGCTTCAAGGGCCTCCATCAAGCCTTCCTCTGACTTTTTGTTAACTCCTTAGCCTTCCTTTGCATTCTTTATCACTTGACATGTGGAGACCATGGATGTGGTGAAATAGAATGAGCATCCTGTGGTGGTATTGTGTTCTCTAAAATATTGTGCACCCTAATAAGCTTATCTGGGGTCAGAGAACAAAACAGCCACTAGATAGACATAGAGGCCAGAAAATGGTGGCAGACACACCTTTAATCCTATCACTTGGCATGGTAACTCACGCCTTTAATCCCAGGAAGTGATGGCAGAAAGCAGAAAGGTATATAAGGTGTGAGGACCAGGAACTAGAGCCAGTTAAGCTTTTGAGCAAGAGTTCAGCTTAGATTCATTTGGATGAGGACTCAGAAGCTTCCAGTCTGAGGAAACAGGATCAGCTAAGGAATTGGCGAGGTGAGGTGGCTGTGGCTTGTTCTGCTTCTCTGATCATTCAGCATTCACCCCAATAACTGGATCCAGATTTATTCTTATTTGATAAGACCTGTTAAGATTCATGCTACAGCATCTAGAAGTAAAGAGAACAATATGGAACTCTCAGATCTTGGCATCAACTGGTTGTAAGTAAAATCTGGGTGCACTTTGTATGGTGAAATCTTAAAGTGGAGAGACAACTCCTCTGGTAATTACCTCCCACCCCCAGCCTCTGGATGTGTCAGATTCATACTTTAAAGCAACAGGCCATCCCTGGCCAATGTTGCCATGTGTGGATGAAAAGATGACCCTTAGTAGGCAGTTGCACTTCAACTCCACAGCTCAGTGGTCACCCAGGACTTTCTTCTGCTGCCTTTGTGCTTGGCATGGATGGGTACCTTTTGGGAGCTATTCCAGATGTCAAGGGTTGTTCTTCTAGATGAATAACTACTGGTACACGTGAAGCCACTATGAGCACTGTAATTACAAACTGGAAGCTCATAATTGGTGCATGAACCACTTCCTTTATGAGTTACTCGGCTTTATTCAGTTTTTCTCATTGCAAGGGCTGTGTCTCCTGGCTCTACCTTTAATAATGGTGACAGTCATAATAAGTGTAATAACGCAGCATTACTTTCTAATTACAAAGAAAATTTCCTCTCAGGAGCTCAAAGCGCTCTACAGACATTATCTCATTCATGGTTCTAACCTCTGGTGCTGCTTGGCGGTCACCAGCATGACCATGAAGTCAGATGGCTACACTCCACTTCTCAACACCCATGCAAGGCCAGGGAGGGAAGAACAGCCTTTAGACTTTGCAAACTCAATATATGCAAAACATCAGTATATCTTGCTGAAAACAAAACAAAACAAGATTTTTATAGTTTAAGCATAGCCTTGGAAGGGACATCATGATCCAGTTCCTCTGAGGACAAAATGCTTTGTACTCTGTATCATTAAGAACTCCCAAAGGCCAAAAATTTACCCATATTGAACATGCTACCAGTGTTTGGCATTGTGGACCCTCAGGTATAAACCAGTAATCAAAAACAGAGGTCAGAAAATTTCAGTTCAGGGACAAAAATCAGGCTAAGGATGCATTCTTTTAGACAGGTGTCATGTACCCCTGACCTTGAGTTTGATATGTAACACAGAATGACCTTGAACTTCTGATCTTCCTGTCTCTACCCTCTGAGTGCTGGGATCACAACCATACACCACTAAGCCCAGTTTATTTGATGCTGGGACCAAATCCAGAGCTTCATGCATGCTAGGCAAGCATTCTGGTAACTACGTCCCCAGCCCAGTTTTCTATCCTTGATAGTATACAACCTGCTTATACAAATTACTACAGAATCCTAGTTTTTGGTCTCCTGGATCACAACCACAAAAGTATTTATCATATAGTTCTTTATTTAAAAGTTTGCTGACCCGATTTCCAAAGAATAAGACCAGTGTGCTAGGGTCTATGGTGTGGGAAGTGAAGAGAGTGAGACATCTCATGCGGGGATAGGAAAGGTCCCGACTGTGATACACCTCAGGTACTAACCCTGTGAAAAAGCTAAGACCTGTCCATGACTTCCTGGTTCTTTACAGTCCATTTAATTTCCCAGTGAGATTTCTTGCCAGTGATTTCCCAGACTCTTTCCAGAAAAGCCTATTCTGTCTGTATCTAACATTGCTGCACTAAGTGCTGTGTTTCTATTTTCTCTTGAAGTCCAGATGAGATGGTCACACTTCTGCTTGTGTCTGAGCTGCTTTATGTTTTTTGGAAATGGGATTAAGTACAGAGTCCTGACACACCTTGAGGGTGTTCACCATTCCCCACAGTGTGAATGAGCAGTGGGTGTGGCCCTCTGAGCATTCTGCTATTTCTGGTCTCTCCATGTTTGTTTTTGTTTTGGATTAAGTCACACCCTAGGATCCAAGACACTGATATTCAGATTCTGCTGTGAGAGTGTTTAGTTTGCACACAGGACCAGGTGGCCGATAAGAATGGTTCTCCAACCATGGTAAATGAAGATCACATGAGAATAGGAAGAAGCAAAGTGCTAGAGAGGCCCACAGAAATCCACAAAGATACCCCCACAACAGACTGCTGGCAATGGTCGAGAGACAGACCGAACTGACCTACTCTGGTGATGGGATGGCCAAACACCCTAATTGTCGTACTAGAAACCTCATCCAACTACTGAGGGATCTGGATGCAGAGATCCATGGCTAGGCCCCGGGTTGATCTCTGGGAGTCCAATTAGTGAGAATGAGGAGGGTTTATATGAGCGAGAATTGTTGAGACCAAGGTTGGATAAAGCACAGGGACAAATAGCCAAACGAATGGAAACACATGAACTATGAACCAATGGCTGAGGGGTCCCCAACTGGATCAGGCCCTCTGAATGGGTGAGACAGTTGATTGGCTTGATCTGTTTAGGAGGCATCCAGGCAGTGGGACCGGGTCCTGTGCTCATTGCATGAGTTGACTGTTTGAAACCTGGGGCCTATGCAGGATCGCTTGGCTCGGCCTGGGAGGAGGGGACTGGACCTACCTGGACTGAGTCTACCAGGTTGATCTCAGTCCTCAGGGGAGGCTTTGCCCTGGAGGAGGTGGGAATGGGGGGTGGGCTGGGGGGAAGGTGAGGGGGGCGGGAGGGGGGAGAACAAGGGAATCTGTGGCTGATATGTAGAACTGAATTGTATTGCAAAATAAAAATAAAATAAAATTATATAAAAAAAAAAAAGAATGGTTCTCCAAAGTTATAAAGCAGAACTGGACTGTGGTATTTCTGAGGTTGGCATTGGCTTTTCTGGTCTCCTAGGTCCCCATGCTCCTCTCAGGCTGGCATCTTAAATGACTGATTTCCTTCCTGATTTTTCCTCTCTACCTTTAATCCCATTGCATTAAAAATTTGACAAAATAAAGCAAAAACTAAGGAACAAGGGTCATAGAGGGTAGGACTTAATGGTAAAGTGTACACTTAACATTCATGAAGTCCCCGGGAAGGTCTTCAGCACAAACAAGTAAAAATTAAAAGACAAAAAAAGTAGAGGAGAAAATAATTTAAGAGTCATGCAATATTGACTACTTTCATATTTTATGAATTAATGAAGATTTCCCAAATACTCAGTGCAGTGGGAAAGGGATTTTTCAGCACTGAATTTGAGGTTGTTGCTTTTGTTAACTGCACCCTAAGTGACAGAGATGATTTCTGAAATTGAATGAAAAAGGACTAGGAGGGCCACATGCTCCCCACACAGCATGTCTCAGACCATGAATGCTGCACAAAGCCTTGCTTTGTCTGTTCTTCTACAGAGAAGAAAGGATGAGGTGGCGTGCGGTTGCCAGGGAGGATGTGCAGCACACATTATTTTTATATGACTTTGAGCATCATGTTGGCTGTAAAAAGAGATTCGTCATCAGTCACAGAACCCTGTAAAGCAAGACATAGCTGATGGTGAGAGATAACAGAAGACAGAGGCAAGTTGCAACAATAATTATTGCAAGTAAAACTCAAGGTTCTATTTAAAACTTTCAGTTGTGACCTTTGCGATGACACCAAAAGCAAGGACCTTTGAACATCAAAGGAGACTATCAAGAAAGCAGAAAGGGGCCAGTGAGATGATTCAGTGGGTAAAAGTGTTTGCTGTGCAAACCTGACTAAGTCCAATCCCAGAACTCATATAAAGATGGAAGGGGAGAATAAATTCCACAAAGTTATCTTCTGACCTCTACATACACTCCTCCTCCCATGTCCTACTCAAACATACAATAACAGTACATAAAATAAAATTTAAAAAGACAATTTACAGAACAGAAAATACAAACCTGTCAAGGGATTAATTTTCAGAATATATTTTTAAAATACCAGTGTAACCAACAACTACAGAAATGGCAAACCAATTCAGGACTGAATAAAGACCAGGCATAGTGACACACACCTCTACTCCCAATACTTGAAGGTGGCGGTGGAGTGGAGGCAGGAGGATGGAAATCTTGAAGCCAGTCTGGATTACATGGAAAGATCCTATCTCAGGTAACAAACAAACAAAAAGATGAAACCACATAATGAGCACAGAACCGAAGCAGACATTTCTCCAAAGATACACAAACTGCTAAAGAACATGAAAAGATGCCCAGTGTCATTCATTAGAAAAAGTAAATCAAAACCAAATGAGATACTGATTCACTTGTAGAATGACAATAACATCATGATAAGCATCAAAAGAACAAGAAGTGACAAGGGCATGCATAAATCAGAACCCTTTGAGTTGCTGGTAAGAATGTGAGATGGACAGCCATTGGACTAAACAGTGTGGTAGTTCTCAAAACACAAAGCATAGAACTGCCTTTTCATCTGGCAATTCCAATTGTGGGAATACCCAAAGTAACTGAAGGCAGGAACACAAACAGATTATGTGACAACATTGTTCACAGCTGCACTACTCAGAATAGTCAAAACAACCCAAGTGTCCATGGGCAGGTAAACGGGGTCAACAGAATATATAATACTGTTCAGCTATAAGAACAAACAAAATCTTGACAGATGACACAATTTGAGTGGGCCCTAAAAGCATTCTGTTTAATGAAAAGAACCAGACACAGAAGAATAAATGTTGTGTGATTTTGTTTATGTAGGATACAGGGAGTGGACAAATTCATAGAGACCCCAGGTAGAATAGAGGTTACCCAGTATCTTAGCCAATTCTCTATTGCTGTGAAGAGACACCATGACCAAAGAAACTCTTATAAGAGAAAGAATTTATTTGGGGGTTTGCTTACAATATGAGAGGCTTAGTCCATTACCATCATGGCAGAGAGTGTGGCATCATGTAGGCAGTGGGTACTGGAGCAGTATTTGAAAGCTACTTCTGTAGGCAGAGAGCAAGAGACTGGGGCTGGCATGGGCTTTTGTTTTCCTTCAACAAAGCCTGTGGTGGTTTGAATAAGAATGGCCCCATAGGCTCATGTAATTGAATGCTTAGTCACCAGGGAGTGGTACTTTTTGAAAGGATTAAAAGGATTAGGAGGTGTGGCCTTGTTGGAGGAAGTGTGTTTCTGGGGTTAGAATTTGAGGTTTCAAAAGCCCATTCCAAGCCTTGAGTCTCTCTCTCTCTCTCTCTCTCTCTCTCTGCCTACAGATCATGATGTAGCTCTCAGATACTGCTCCAACACCTGTCTAGTGTTGCCACCATGCTCCCCACCATAATGATAATGGACTAAACCTCTAAAACTCTAAGCTAGCCCTCAACTAAATGCTTTCTCTCATAAGAGTTGCCTTGGCCATGATGTCTCTTCACAGCAATAGAACAGTAACAAAGGCAAGGCCACATCTTCAAATCCTTCTAATCCTATCAAACAGTCCCACTCCCTGGTGGCTAAACATTCAAATATGTGAGGGGGGGCATTCTTAAACAAGGCGCTACACTCAGCACAGTTAGGGAGAATGGAAATAGATTGATTAAGAAGGACAAGGTTAGATTGGGGATGACATTTGGGGATGGATTTAGTGGCAATGAATTATACAAGTGTATACAAATGGTTAAGATGATAAATACTTGTGTACATGTTAATATAATTTTAAAAAATTTACTCTTCAACATCCATTTAAGTACTTGGTATCTGATTCTTGCTTTGGGCTTGTATTCTCATAATCTGGAAGGGTGATTTCTTCCTTGAAGCCAAGAACAAACCCATAGATCCTGCATACCTCTCCAGGAAGCAGAGCTTTGCCTATAGCTGTGATTTGGGGATATGTGAACTAAGGCCATAATATCTCTGTTACAGAAGAGCTACAATTCATCTTAATGATGGCATGTGGATGAACACCTCAGAAGAGCACCTTAATGAAATGACAATTGGTTGAAGACTTCGAAGATTAAAAATACCCAAGATTATCAGAAGCTATATCTCTTCCTATTTAGATCCTTTTAGGGAACAGTGTAAAACAACATTCTTTGGCAAACAACATGAATGTTTATAAGAAACAGAACAAAAATCCTTCGAACATGTTTTTAGGACAAAGCCATTAACAATGTTTAATCAGAAAAGCATTTGAAAATAGGAACCACGTTCTCAAGTCTAGGTATTTAGAATAGACTAAAATATCACCCCAGATACTTATAATCTCTTAAAGTAAAATTGTCATTTATTAAGCAGCACAATGTTACCATGCAAGAGAAGCCACGAGATACAACAAAACCTACTGTAAGAGTTTATTAAGAGAAGGGAACAGAAGGGGTGTGCATAGGCCTATGGAATGACCGTGCAGAAAGAAGGGGGAGGAATAGGTGGACCCTGTTTTTTTAGGATCTCCCACACAAGTGCATATAGGTTTACATACCTATGTCACTCATGCGCATAGATTATGTGATCACACTGCATACAGATTATGTGATCATGCAGTGCATGGATTATGTAGGACATAAGGCCCTAGAATGACTAAGCATCTTGCTTGGCTACTGGACAGCACACTCGTGGTTATGTACCTGGGGGAGTGGCTAGGAATTCTAACAAAAATAGCTATAATTCTCTTTGTGGAACACAGACACTTTTGTGATCAAGGACTGTACTATATACAATACATAGATTCTTTTAAATAACTCCAGGAACAATGTATGAGGCAGGTAGCAGTAAACCCACTTTACTGATGGAAAACTGAGAGTGGTAAGTGAACAGATTGAAGCTTGTAGTAAGGGCTTCACTATTCTTAAGGCATAGGTGTCATTTAATATGAAATATGTGGCCAGATCCTACGTTCATTGATTGACACCACAAAGAAAAAAAAAATCATCCTCCAGTTAAGTTTGCATTTTTTTAGTATAACATCTCAAATAAAAGGCAATACATTTAATGAGAAGAATCTCAGTTCTTTCCCTGGCTCCAATTCAATCACATTGCTTAACTCAAGACAACATTCCCTGCCTCTGTCTCCCCAAGAAAAATACTATTGAGCTCAAATCTACTTCAATCCCATTATATGCCACCCATTTTCACACAAATGTTCTCTGCTGGGGGATTCAATCCATTTATTATTTTCCATATCACAGTTAACAAACATCAAATGTGTGGTAATGCCCTGTGTAAACAACCATATGCCAGTGTTTGACAATAACATTACAAACTGCTATAGTTTGCAATTAACAGCATTTCTCATTTTTTCCCCCATGTTAAATGCAGTTACCAACATTTTACAAATTAACTAAGCCTGGGGAGAGGGCTCAGCGTGCAAAGGGTTTGCTGTGCAAATGTGAGGACCTGAGGTAAGATCCCTGGAACCCACATGAAAATCAGGTCACGGTAGCATCAGTCTGTAACTCCAGCACTGGAAGATAGAGTCAGGCAGATTCTGGGGGGTCACAGGCTAGCCAGCCTAGCATAAACAGTGAGTGCCCTGTTCAGTAAGAGACTTGACTCAAAAGAGAACCACTGAGGATGATGCCCAGCATCAGCTATGTCTAGCACATGTGCCCAGGACAGGTAAGAGCACTCACATAAACATGTGCACACTTGTATACAACACACACACACACACACACACACACACACACACACACCTACATGCATGCGCCCACATACGCACACACACACATGTGTAACTGGAAGTTTCTCTGTGTCCCGCCTGGCCCCCACGGTCAGGATGAATCTCTCCCACCTGTGGTCCCGCACCTACTTATAAATAGTTACACAGAGGCTTATATTAATTACAAACTGTATGGCTTATGGCTTCAGTTAAATTAACCCATTCCTATTAATCTATATGTTGCCATGTGGCCATGGCATTACTGGTCTGCTGGCATCTTGTTACTTCTTTGGTGGCCACTGATATCTCTCCCAACTCCACCCTTCTCTCTGTATCTCTGCTTGAATTTTTCACCTGGCTGTAAGCTTTCTTGCCATAGACCAAAACAGCTTTATTTATTATCCAACGGGAGCCACACATAGTCACAGCATAAAGAAAGACATCCCACAGCACTTCCCCTTTTCTGTCTAATCAAAAAGGAAGGTTGTGGTGGTATTTTACTTGTACTGAAATGTGATTTTAATTGTATGTTAATAAATAAAGTTGCCTGGGGGGTCAGAGCTATTAGAGCCATAGCAAGTGCGTGGCGGTGGTGGCGCACGCCTTTAAGGACCTGGAGGGCGGTACATACAGGCAGTGACAAGGCAGTCACATGTTTAGGTTTACAACCAATGAGAAGGCAGAACAGCTAGACTATTTAAAGACATACACACAGGAAGTAGGCCCCTTTTTCGGAGAGCTCTCTTGGCTGAAGCAGGAAGGGTAAGGCTCTTAGTTCTGACCTCTTGGCTTTCTTCTCTGAATCGGCTCTGTGTTTCTTATTTAATAAGACGGTTGGTTACATCTACATTTGGCGCCCAATGTGGGGCGAATCCATTAAAAACCGTTTAACTTGGCTTGGCGGCAGGTCCGGGTTCCCGCCAGGGCGGCCGGCAGCCTAGCCCAGGCCCAGGTTGGCTTGGCCTCAGGCCGGACTAATCTTGAGCTACTTGCTTAAAGCCAGTGCTACAAACAACTCAGGCCTGCCCTGCCGAACAGGGCCCCTGCCTGTAAAGCCAACGCACGTGGTTGGAGCTTAAGGTAGCCAGAGCCAAGGCTTGACTAGGCTCAAGCGGGAACACGTGGCTGGATTCAAGCTCTTAGGCAGAACTTGTGGCTACGCTTGCTTGCTCTCTCTCTCTCTCTCTCTCTCTCTCTCTCTCTCTCTTTGGACTCACACCTCGGACACTAGATGGCTGTTTTGAAATTCCCTCGGATTGGTACTGTTCTACGAGGACTTGGTAAGTCACTTAACATATCAGATATTTTAAAGGAAACTATTTAAAAGAAAAATTTTTTTTCCACATTTAAAAAAAAATGGGTTTTCTGTGTACATTGGAAGAAAATTGGGCTTTGTTTGCAATTTTAGACAGTCTGATTGTGGTCTTCAGGCAGCGTACTGGGATACAGTGCCTGGACCTTCAGGTTCAATACCACCACATGCACGCCTTTAATCCCAGCACCCAGGAGGCAGAGACAGGCAGATCTCTGTGAGTTCAAGGCCAGCCTGGGCTACCAAGTGAGTTCCAGGAAAGGCGCAAAGCTACACAGAGAAACCCTGTCTCGAAAAACCAAAAAAAAAAAAAAGATTACCTATATTGTTTGTTTGTTTCTAGACAGGGTTTCTCTATGTAGTTTTGGAGCCCGTTCTGGATCTCACTTTGTAGACCAGTCTGGCCTCGAACTCACAGAGATCCGCCTGGCTCTGCCTCCCAAGTGCTGGGATTAAAGGCATGCGCCACCACCGCCACGCACTTGCTATGGCTCTAATAGCTCTGACCCCCAGGCAACTTTATTTATTAACATACAATTAAAATCACATTTCAGTAAAAGTAAAATACCACCACAGAAGGTTTTAACTTTAACATAGTAAAATTATATATAACAAAACAGTTATCAAGTAAGAATCACAGTCACAATATCTAGTCTATTTGTATTTGGCAAAATTAAAGGAAATATTCTATCATCTATCCTATTTTTGTGAGTCTAAAGTTTCTTATCTAATTTATCTTTTATCATGACAAAATTAATTACTAGTTAATTACAAGGAAAACTATAATTATAACTATCTAGTCTTCAATTCCTTCAAAGACCCTAAAAGGATATAATATTACCTCAGTAAATAGGAAGTACATTGCAAGCAACTTCCATAATTCTAGAAATGACAAACAGCTGGCTGCCTGGACAGTCCTCAAAAGTTCATCTGTAACGTTGGGATATCTGTCTTTAGCCTACAGGCCTAGAGACTCTCATAGCTTTCAATGAAGCAGGAAATTTTAAGGACTATTCTGCCCATTCTAGCAAAGTTTGTCAGTTGCTTCTCCCCATGTCTTGTAAAATGTCTGGGAGTTTCTTCTGTGAAGCAGGAACCTGAGGACCATCTCACCTTGCAAAGTTCAGTGGTCATCTTCCTAAGGGTCCTGCATGTCCAGTTTATACGGCATCCTGTCAAGCAGTTGAGGCAAGGGCACTTTTTTGCCCAGTGACTAACTTTTGACACAAAGAAAGCAAACTCCATAACGAGTTTCTTCGAGGTCCATCATCCTCTTTGAAGTAATTGGTGCTGCCAGGAACAGATGTGTCTCACTGTCCAGAAATGTCTAGCATTTTAAAACATTTTAAATGCCATATTCTATAGGTCTTTGAAGTGTTTGAAGATTATCTATCTAGTTGAAATATATCTTTGTGTACAAAAAAACTCAACTAACATGACTATAAATTTGATTATCATAGATGACTATTAATCTATATTTCTTAATGATACATTATAATTTTAAATGAGATACATAAACATAATACCTTAAACAAAAATAGAAATATACATACAGTATAACAAAATTGTTCTTAAATTTGTATTAATAAACCAAAATCCATACCAATGTAAAGTATTTTGAGATTAACAGTTGTTTCTTGGATTAAAGTAGATTCAATAATCTACCTTTTTTTCTCATCATTTCTATATCCTATCTCCCTTTCTTCTTTTAAAAAGAGATTGACTATGACCAATAACAATTTGTAACCAAACCCCTAAACAAAGATATACACCCATAATTCATTTTTTTATAATGTGGGCATAGTATTCTAGGCTACTTCCTGCTGATTGGGGGTGCTGTTAGCTTTATGGGGATCGTGAGAAAATTCAAGATAATGGGCAGGTCCTGGGAAGACCTTTGTTGATAGATACCACCTGTCAGGGTTCAGGAGGTCTTGCTTGATCAAATTTGATCCATCTTAACCTGGAACAAATCCACAGCCTTTTGCTTCCTATGGAAACAAAAGCAGAGCCTCCTTTCCAAATCAACATATCCTTAGACCCAAATTTAAGTCAAGATACCTTTAAAATATATATATTGGTTTAACTCAGCAGCTTTTACAATCAAATGTCTCTCTCCAGTTAAAAATCCCAAAGACAACACAATCCAGACTCTCTGTGTAATTTCCATTTTTATGTGCCTTATTATAATTTTTATGTATTATTTTATTTTTTAGACTATTTCATTTTTATGACTATCTATATTCTTTCTCTTCTCTCTCTCAAGCCTATGTACCTTTTTACACACACCATAAACCGTTTAGAGTTTTATTCCATCTGAATCTGTCTTATTGTAAATCTCTAATCCTTTTCTGACCAGGAGAGATTTTAAACTGCTAAGCTGTGTGGGTAGGATGAAAGCGGTAGCCTTGGCTGCTGACTCTGTCCCTCTCGGTTTTTTAACATGGCAGAAGTATGTTTACCGCCAACTCTGGGAAGCAGTGGATCTCTGCCTCCAGGAAGCAGCGTGTAGCCCAGAAACAACCTGGGCTTTTTTTGTTTTTGTTTTTGTTTTCTGTACTAGCAAAAGCTAAATACACCACCATGCAGTGTGCTGCGTGGCTTGGAGACGCCTCTGTGTACCACCATGCTGTGCTCAAGCTTGAATGCCTTGGCGCCTCTGTACTGACGTCCGCACGAGAGACATGAACTAGGAAGCTGCTCTTAGCTACATTTATACTCTCTTCTTAAGCTCTCTCAGGTTTTAAGTGGAAACTCTTGCTACCACATCTGAGTGCCAGTTGTACCTGGAAGTTTCTCTGTGTCCTGCCTGGCCCTGGGGTCGGGACAAATCTCTCCCACCCTCGGTCCTGTACCTGCTTATAAAATAATTACACAGAGGCTTATATTAATTATAAACTGTATGGCCTATGGCTTTAGCTTCTTGCTAGCCAGCTCTTTCATCTTAAATTAACCCATTCCTATTAATCTATATGTTGCCATGTGGCTGTGGCGTTACTGGTCGGCTGGCATCTTGCTGCTCCTTTGTTGGCCGGCTGATGTCTCTCCCGACTCTGCCTTTCTTCTCCCTGTATCTTCTCTTGGATTTTTTGCCTGGCTGTAAGCTTTCTTGCCACAGGCCAAAGCAGCTTTATTTATTATCCAATGGGAGCCACACATATTCATAGCATACAGAAACACATGTGCACACACACTTAAACTAATTTATTTCAGAATTAGCAAGTTATCTTTGAATTATTATACAGTAGATAATAGGGACCTCCTCATCTCATGCCATAGTGTTCAATAACATTGACTAACATCTAGATATCAGGCCAACAAAAATATTCTGAGTTTCCCAGTTCCTATGTGAACAGGTGTGTTAGTGTTGAAGGTGCCTCTCAAGTTATTTTCTAAAGGCCAGAACTGTAGCAGAAGTATATGGTTAAGTCTGATTTGAGCCAAATTTGTGCTTTTTGGAGACCTTAACTAGATTATAGTTATCGTTTTGAGGAAAGGCTGAGAATTCTGTTATATCTGGACCACGTGGGTTAATAATCCAGGTTTTTTTTTGTGTGTGTGTGAGTGTAGAGGAAGTGTTGTTGTTATTTTCAGTACTGATTGAACACAGGATGCCAGACATGCTGACCAAGCACTCTACCCCAGGTCATATTCCTAGTGCAACAATCTAGGCTTCGAAATAACCTCTCATTCTGCCACGTGCCTTTCAGCCCTTGGGTCCTGCTGTCTGCCATGGAGGCAGCACCCACAGCAGAGGGGCCCGATATCTAGATAGTTCTTTACAGAACCATCGGTCTCCACCTGTCTTTGCCATCCCTCTGGCTCCTCTCTTTACTACCCAGCTCTGCTTGTGTCCTCATATGGTTCTCATCTTCCCTGCCATTCCTACTTTGAGCTACTGCTGCCTTCTCTGCCACAACCTGGGTTTCCCCTGACATGCCAATCTTCAATATTTTTGCATTTTACATGGCCAGGTGTTGACTATGGAATTCTGCTGTGCTGTTCTCCTCACAGCACCACTTCTAGGTCAGTGCTGCCTTCCAAGCAGAAGAAGATCAGAGTAATGTCAATTCTAAAGTCAACAACAAGAACAAAACAACTTAGTTCAAATCAGGTACCAAGTCAATCTCCAAAGGGGAGTTAATCACTTATTTTGTCAATGCAACACACACACACACACACACACACACACACACACACACACACACACACACACTTATGAATTGTTAGATCAAGTAGAAAATTGGAGTTTGATCACCACTGTATCATCTGGGAGACCAGGTGAAAAGTAATGGATCATTGTGGTCAAAGGACTGAGCAAAGGGTTTGTCCTCAGTGTCCTACATGGTTGAGAGAGTCTCTGTTCCCACCATTGGTGACTGTGTACCCAATGTTTTCACATCATGCTTAGTCATCATGGGTAGGTGTGGTGCTAATTATGAACTGGTGGGACTTAAAGAGTTATGGTATTCATCAAGACCTAAAGGGTAGACTAGAGATAAAAAAGACACCACCCCTGCATGCTTCTAAATATGAAGTTGGAGATCAGGCCTCCTCATGCTGGCAGCACTGCCATCCAGGAGACAATGAAGTCTGGGGGCACTTTTAGTTTCCAGAAAAAGGAAGGGGGTGAAGCTACTTAAATCTACTCTGGTAAAGACCAGAGATACTGCTGAATACCTTCCAGGGAATAGGGCAGCTGCCTGCAACAAAGGTTTGTTTGGACCAAAGGCCAGAGTGAGACCAAGACTAATAAAGCCCGACCTAGAGTGTATTCCAAAAGCAGCTGCTGACAGGTGACTCCTGTCAAAGGCAGACTTACATCTCTCCATACCTTCTGGGGTGCAAGCTCCCTGGCCATGTGTCAGGCTCCCCCTGCTGCTTCAGCTTTCACTGATACTCAGAAAATGAATCATAATATTCTTTGTAATATCTTTATACACATCATTTGTCAAAATCTTAAAGTTTCTTTAAAGCAATAACATCAACCCTTCCCAAATCATTAGTGCCAACAACACAAAGTGGGTTACTGTCTCATGACCATTCTTTTCTGCATGTGGAAATATTTTCATATGATGTGAAGTATTAAGACATAAGTATTGAATCACTAGTTATGAAATCTAAGCTTGGGCAGCTTCATAGTATGGAACTATTTTTCATTTGGGAGGCTTAGAGGTGATATCTCTCCCAGGTAACTGACACTTTGCTCCAGGATAAAGCTAGCCCTGGCTTACTCATAGAGTGCATTGCTCATGATCTCACCAAACAGATACTGGCAAAAAGGGACATTTGCCAAAGCCCACAGTCATCATATAATGAACAATTGAACTAACTTGCTTCTGAACAACAGATGTCCTGTGAAGATGGCAACTATATAATTTTTTCTTGTAAATTAATTAAAGATGTAATTAGAAAATGCTATTTGCCTTTCAATATTTCATTTTTTAATACTTTATTTATTTTTATTTCATGTGTATTCATGTTTTGCCTGTATGTATTTCTGTGTAAAGGTGTAGGATCTCCTGAAACTAGAGTTATAGACAGTTGTGAGCTGTCATGTGCGTGTTGGAATTGAACTCAGGTCCTCTGGAAGAGCAGCCAGTGCTCCTAACCACTGAGCCATCTCTCCAGTTCAAAATGAAAACATTGAGTGATACCTTTTTGAATGAACTCTTGTGTAAAGCAAATTATATTGGACTGATAGGATCTTATGCCTCAAAATTCTATCCTCTCTAAATTTTGATTTTTATAGGAAGCTTTAATTGAGAAACTTGGGATTTTTTTAAAAGAGATTTTGAATATTATGAAGAGACTTTGGACTTTTAAGTGTTTGAATTTTTAAAGACGATGACATTTCTTAAAAGTTGGAGTGTTTTATATTTTGATGTTTATATATTAATGTGTGATTTTTCAGGATCAACAAGAAAGGAAAGGTTGTGGCTTAACAGTGATGTGTTTGTGTGTCAAGTTGACAAGGGGTCAGTGTGTTTTATATTCAACTACTGAAAAAGTTTCATTTTCAAGTCATTTTTAAATGTGTAAAAGCAGCTCAGTGTAAGCTATATATTTAAACATGTAATTAAATATGTATGTATAGATATCTCAAAGTAAGCTTGCAGTTTTATTTTTTTAACATATGTCTATATGTATTTAAATATATGAGAAAAATGGTAAGAAGTAGATATACAAGAGGAAGAGCATGGATTTTTTTTCCTGGTAGCAGAACAGGTCATTTAAATTTATTTCTTTGTATTTCTCAATATTTTTAATCAAACTATTTATAATTTTTATAAGCCGAATGTGTACCAGAATTCTTTCATTGCTCTGAACTATTAATAATAATTTTTGAATGATATGGAAGAATGTATATCTTATAAAACACCACTAGGTGATCCTAAGGCATGACCCATAACTGTAATTAGAGAAACATTTTCTAGCCAATTTTGAGTTCCAACAGTCCATAGCAGAATCAAAAGCCCATTTTTATTTCTAATGTGGAAAAATGTACACATACAGCTATATTTCTAAGACTAGGAACCAGAATAACAGCATCTGAACATTCAGAACCATTCTGGCATCCTTTCTTAACAAAGGGTAAAAATGTTCATTACAAGCTGTGCTCCCTTCCACTTCTGGAGGGAGCTGTCTTGGAAACTGGACACTGGTTCTTTTGGGAGGTGATTCAGGTTAAATGGAGTCCTAAGTATGGGACCTACCCAGACAGAAGTGGCGCCTTTGCCAGGATAAGAAGGGGCATCAGAGGCGAAAGGCAGACACTACAAGGGGTGAGGCATCACCAGACATCAACCCTGTGGGCATCTTGACCTTGGGCTGGAGAAAACCCATCTTTGTGTTTAAGCCACCCAGGCTGTGGTAGTCTGTGACAATATTAATATATGTACCATTCTGAAAAACAAATATAGAGCAGTTACCTAGAGATATGCCTGTTAGTGATCCAGGTATGGACACAATCCTTTGTCTTTTAAAGAAAATTTCTATGAAAAAAAGTGTTTTCATGAATCTTCTCTTGTAGGGGATTTTAAAAAAATGATGTTTTGGTTTAATAATTGTATTGATATACATTTAATATTTTTGATAAACTCAGTATTTTAGAACATAAGCTAAGCATACAAAATCAGGCATATTTGTATACATGAACAGTGAACTCCCTGAAAAAAAAATGAGAAAACTGTTTCTCATTCAAAATAATAGCAAGCAGCATAAGCATAAGGTATAGATGTGTATAGTAAAAAGTTTAAGATATGGATTAAATAAATCAAAGACACAAACAGCGATATAACTCCTGTTCATTGACTGAAAATATCATTTAATGCCCATCATCAGCCAAGTGATTCACAGAGGTAGTACATTCTCTGTCAAAATTCCAATGACAGTTTTAGTAGAAAGAGGAAAAAATTCTAAAAGTTTTGTGAAACCACAAAAGTCCATGATATCCAAATCAATTTTGAGAAAAAAAAAAAAAAAAGAGCTGAAAAAATTATATGCCCTGGTTTCAAAATATATTATAAAGAGATAGTAACACAAACAGCATGGCACTGGCTTAAAGTTGGACATACAGATCAGTGGAGCAGACTAGAACTCAGAAATAAATTATTTACATATCACTGACTGATTTTCAACAAGTCATCTCAAAATCCACAATAGGAAAAACATGATTTCTTCAACAAGGAAATTAGAAACTGGATGCTGCAGACAAAGAACGAGGTTGGACCTTTATGGAACATCTCAAAAATCAACTACAATGTATTAAAGATTAAAAGCACAACCTAAGCTTTAAAACTACAAAACCCATAAGAGAAAACCAATCATCTGATGCCAAAATGAAAAAGAAAACAAGTGGGGATAAATCGAAGACAAACACTTAAAGGAGTAAAAAGGTGAAAAGGAGGAAATATTTGGAAAGTACATGGCTACTGAAGGCTTGCTTTCCAGAGTACATAAAGTCTTTCACAACTCAAAAACCAAACCTTGCAACACATTTAGCAGTGGGTTATGGCCTTGAGGAGCTATCTCCCCAAAGAGGCCACACACGGCCAATTAATAATAAGGACCAGTGTCCTTCCAGTGTCACTAGTGATCGAGGGGAAGCATGTCCACACTACAGCAAGACACCAACATACAACTTTCAGCATGCTCATTATCACAAAACCAATTCTTGGCAAGGTCCTGTGAAATTGGGACCCTTGTACACTGTTGATAGGATTCTAATGGGAAATCAATATGAAAAACAGCTTGAAATGTCCTCAAAAAAGTAAGAATAGTGTAGTAAGCTTTCTTGTTGGACTGTCTTTGGATTGCCAGCTCCCAAATAATGACACAGAGGCTTATTATTAATTATGAAAGCTTGGCCTTAGCTTAGGCTTTTTCCAAACTCGCTCTGATAACTTAAATTAACCTGTTTTTATTAATATTCATTGTGCCATGTACCTTTTACCTTTCCTTAGTACGGAATGTCCAACTTGCTCTGAGTCTGCTGGCAATATCCCCATGCTTAGATACCTCCTCTTCCTGTCTATCCCTGGAAATCCTGCCTATCATCGCCTGCCTAGCTATGGGCCATTGAGCTCTTTATTAAACCAGTCAGAAGGCACCTTGACAAAGATGCACCTTCACAGTGTACAAATATTCTGCAACAGAATAGAACTATCATATGATCCAGAATTTTTTTTAGATTTATTTATTTATTATGTATACAGTGTTCTGCCTTCATGTGTCCTTGCAAGTCAGAAGAGGGCACCAGATCTCATTATGGGTGGTTGTGAGCCACCATGTGGTTGCTGAGAATTGAACTCAGGACCTCTGGAAGAGCAGTCGATGCTCTTAACTGCCGAACCATCTTTCCAGCCCCAAATTATTATTATTATTATTATTATTATTATTATTATTATTATTATTGGTTTTTCAAGACAGGGTTTCTCTGTAGTTTTGATGCCTGTCCTGGATCTCACTCTGTAGACCAGGCTGGCCTTGAACTGACAGAGATCCTTCTGGCTCTGCCTCCCAAGTGCTAGGATTAAAGGCGTGTGCCACCACTGCCCAATCCAGAAGTTTTACTTTTGGATATTTATCCCAAAAAATTTAAACAGGGCTTGTGAGGGTGGGGGCTGCTCCGTAGAGCATCATCTGTACTGCCATGTCACCACAGTGTGATTCTCACCAGTTGAAAGGTGGAAGACCTCTGACGTCTGTGCACATGTGATGAATGCAGTACTATGCAGGAAGGAAAATCTCTAACATGTGACAACTTTCATGAACCTGAGGTGATGATGGTGACAAAAAGACAAACACTCCAGGGTGCTGCTTAAACAGGACATCTAAGATAGTTCAGTATGGGGCGGAGTGGAGTGGTGAGTTCTAGAGGCTGGAGGAGGGGAAACAGTTATTAACCAAGGAAGCTCCCACCAAGCACGGTGGAGACCCACCCTGCAGCACTTACCTACAGAGCTGAAGGCAACTGGACTCCCAGATCGGCCTGGCCGTGACAGAGCTGAGATGGCATCATGGGGCAAGTGAGTGTGGGGCTGGAACTCAGAAATGATCTTGGAGCTGCCATACTCTTCCCTTTAGCACAGAGCACAATCTTCTCAACACCTCTGACTTACAGTAAACCCTTATTACTTTTTCTAATTACCAAACCATCATGAATCTCACAGTCATTCTTACAATTCAAACAATATCAGAAAGCCCAAAGCTTACCCAAACACACTCCATCCAAAAGACATAACTATTCTTTTTTTCTCAGAAGCTAACTAACCTTCCAAATGATCTCAACAAGGTCAACCTAGGCACCTGCGAATGCAAGATCAACATTGTAAACCTATATATAGGATTCAATAGCAGTTAAAAATCACAATTTGTTTTTAGTTACTTACAGAAAATCAATTAAAATTTCTTCATAAGCAATACTGACCTGAATAGCCTTGTTTGTTTGTACATCTGAGAATACTTATTGAGTTATTTTCTCTGCTTACATTCCTAGAAGAATAACTGAGTAATCAAAGTGGATGCACATTCATTTCACATCACATTAAAATTATCCTCTTCAGCCTTCCCATTGGTATTAAAAAAAGTTAATCTCAGTCTCAATGAATAAAGTTTCCACCTTTTTCATCTATTAGAATTTTCTGGCCGTGGGGATCCGAGGAAGCCTTGAGTGAATGTGTACTGTTTGCAAGGGCATGCCCATGTCATTGACCCAGTGCCTGAGATCATAGGAATGGAAAAGCCTTTCTCTGGTTCAAGTACAAGTATTCACAAGTGATGACAAGTGTGCACAAGAACTAGCAGCTGCAGCTTCCTTCTCCCCATGTTTACAGCCTAACACTGCTCTACTGCAGAGAACTCCGGATACTAGTCAATTCCTCCTCTGTGCTGTACCTATCACCACACTGAGGTTCTCTGTTGATGCAGTAGTTGGTGGCACTCCACTAGAGTGCACCCAGCCCATCTGACCCCTGACTTCTGTATGCATGCCTGACATTCCTTCCGTGTGTGTCCCTTTCTTTACCCCCTCTCTGCCGCAGTCAGGTTTCAAAGCACCAAGCCATGCCAGTGGTGGTGTCTGATGGCCACTGAAAGAATGAATACTATGTAAACATAACTTAACTTTACCTTTACATACTGAACTTGTCAATATTTCATAAAGCCTCACTTTCTAACAAGGATATGTCCAATCATGGCAGTCATAAGATTGTGCCTGCTGTAACAGCAGACGTGTCTGACATGAAAACAGCCTCAGGAGATGCCTCAGCCTATCCTAAAGTGATCTCACGTTTGATATGGATGGATTATAGTCCAATATTTACTCAATGTAATTAGAATTGTAAAATGTGTGAACTATCACCCTTCAGTACTTCCTATGTCCTGCTGAACAACTTTAAAGAACCCAAACATTCTGAAGACTCTTTGGACTCAATCAAAAACTAGAACAGTAATAAACAGGTGTAGTGGGTAGCTGTTCCAGCTTTGACCTGGAAGTACTACCCCCACTGAGGCTTCCAGTAACTGTCATGCCCAGGAGGCAGGGCTGAGATGGGAGCCCTTAAAACCCCTTAAGATCTGGATGTGCTGGCTCTCTTGGTTCCTGGATCCTGGATGTTGGATGTAGACTGAGCAGAGTTCTCCAGAGAACCCAGCTGGACTGCACTTCACTTCTCCCAGACCCTGTGACCTATCCCTTTATTTGTAAGTTACTTCCCAAAATAAACCTCCCTTTTAACTACGTGGAGTTGCCTTAATACTTCCACCAATAAATGGGAGTATTCAAAAGGCTAGTAAGTATTATTTGCTGCAAAAAGACCCATTAACACTCATGTTTTAAAAAATTCCACATGAGAAGAATTATTACCTCATTTTAGAGATGAGAAAACTGAAATTATTTAATCAACAATTTGTCTTAGGTCACCCAAGCTGTATTGGTAAAACCCTGCTACATCCTGCTTGCTTCTGGAATCTGTGAGGTAGGTGTCCTCTCTGATACACAGATGAAGAAATGGCCTCCATGAGTTCTACATCCATTCCATTTGTTTTCTACCTCTTAGGACAGAAAGCTAAGCACACAGTAGGAGGGGGTATATAAATGTATAGGCAAATGTGTTCCTCTGCAACCCATAGATTTCCCTATGGGTACATAATAACCATTTAATTAACTCATCGAATGTCTTTTTTTAAAAATAACTTTTTATGGTTCGTCAAGAAAAATACATTTTCTTACATTACCAGGTGTTAGGAACAAAAGGGGAACGGGAAGATGGGAGCCTTAATTGCCATGCTCTGTCCACCAGCTTTCTGAGGCATCTCCTTGGTAAAGAATTACAGTGGTGCCATGCTGATGGTGGGAGGAAGGCTGGATGGCAAATAGATGACTTTCATGCATATATTCTTCTCAAAGTTAATTTTGAAAAAAATTACATACTATTTTCAAATTTCAAAGTGTTATTTGATTGTATCATGGCACTTATAATGAATAAAGACCAGTGTTTAAAAGAAGAGGAATAAGCCAAATAATTTCAAGGCCAAATATGTGTCACGTCTAGATTAAATTTGCAAATCTATTCATTTAGTATGCTCAGTTGAAAAGATGGAGATACAGAGTCCCCTAAATGACCTCTCCCTGAGAAATAATTAATTGGCATGTAGTGTGCTTTGTTAAAGAAAGTAAAACCCTTCATGAATATGAATTTAATGCTGTTTGAAGCAAATTGATCGAGATATTTTTAATCCTCCCTCTTCTTTTGGGACTAGGCATCTTTTTTGACGAAACAGAAGAAATTTTATAGCATTTAGATATATTTTCATAAGTAAATAAAAGGTTTCGAGATTTTGATTGTTACTCATGGATTTCCATTAACAACTGATGGTGTAACTACAGTGTGACTCATGAGTGAGGTGTTGAGAATGTGTCAGAAATGAGCAATGGCTGGGGAACATGTGATTCACCTCCTTCATTCACAGGAGCCACGGACAGAGCTACCAACAAAGCTAGATGTTCAGTTCCTGCAGCAACAGGAGCACAGAACACCACAATGCTGCTACTGCAAATGCCAGATGCAAAGGGCGGGTGTGTGTGTGTGTGTGTGTGTGTGTGTGTGTGTGTTGCATTTGCTCATCTTGTCCTTCCTCTCTTCTCCTGAGCAATGAAGTGCAGACCTTGAAAGGACGTGTTTTCTGAGCCATAAAACCTCCAATTTTTTGTTTTTCAGTGCTGGGAGTGGAACTTGGGGCCTCATGAATGCGGGGCAATCACTCTAGCTCTGAGCTGTATCCCCACCCCAAACTTTCAAATCCTGTGTGCGTGCGTGCGTGTGCATATGTGTGTGTGTGTGTGTGTGTGTGTGTGTGTGTGTGTGTGTACATGTGCTACTGCTCTAGAAACATAGTGGGAAACACTGATGTACATGAAGCTGTGAGACTGAGAAAATCTGAAAAAGCAGCTTTTAAAATGTCTTAGGCAGAAGCCTAAGAAGAGAAACAGAAGGGGAGAGAGGGAGGAGGAGAAAGGGAAAGTGGAGAAGAAAGAGACAGTAAGGAAAAGAGAGAGAAAGGGTCTGGGAGAGAGAAGGAGTAAGAGACAGAGAGAGGCAGAGGTAGGCACACACGGGGGTAGGGTAGATCTTAGGGGGTTTATTCTAGAAGACAAAAATGTTTGGTAATTATTTTTGCCCAAACTGTTCAAGTCAAATGAAAACATCTCTTGAGGATGGAGAGAGAATGGGAAAGAAACGGGACAAGAGAGAGGGATAGAGAGAGAAAAAGAGAGGGGGAGGGGAAGGAAGGAAGAAGAGTGAAGTGGGAGAGAAAAATTAATCTTAATGTAATTTATTGTATAAGGTAACCATGCTCAGAATTCTTGTTTGCCCAAATTGCCCAAGACAAATGAATGTTCCCTGATGAAGAAGTGGAGGGGGAAGGAGAGATGGAGAGATGGGGGGAATTGACTCTGTCCATTTTAAAGTTAATCAGCACCCATGGTGATGTATTCCTCCAAAATAATAAAATGGATTAATCAGGAGCTAAGGGAGAGAGGAGGTTGCCATTTGTCCCCCTCCTGCGCTGGGATGAAATATACATAATACAAGAAAGGGCCCTGGCAAGTAGCCACAGGAAGAGCACCTGGAAGATTAAAGCGGAGGCTGTAACATTAACAAAGTACAGACCACACTGAATTAATGAGCACTGGAGATAGACACTCGGTGGAGTCTTAATTTATTTCCCTTTTCTAGCTCATCCTTTAAGAAAATGACAGTGTCTTCTTATCGATTTTACACTCAGAGATCAATCAGAATTGCCCTGACTCAGACAAAATTTACAGCAGAGTCGACACCGCCCGGAGCATGCGGGCCCAAACAGACACTACAAGGAAGCAGTAGATCATGTTTGTGTGTAGAGCTTGACGTGCTTAAAAATAAGCTAATCTGGAGTGGAATTTCCTTCCCTCTGACAAGCAGCTCTGCCCAGCTCTTCGGCCCCTTGTTACGAATTTCTCTCCCGGCTCCACTATTAATTATAACATGCGAAAAGGATTCATGTATTTAGGCCCTGAGGGAGGTCATCTGATCTGCAGTTTTAGATAAAATATAAACTAACAGATCACTCCTACTTAAACAATGTGAAACGTCACTCTAAGGCACTCCATAAAAAAAAGAGCTGGAGGTGTTCCCGTCAAGAGCTATGATCAATTCTGACAAGCCGACAATATCAGGACTAAATGATGGGCCTGTGCATTCCTAAACAGCCCCCAGTGGAAATTGCTGGATCCGGAAGCTCTTTTGTGCAAGTAACTAGCTGTATTAAATGCAATAATTACAGAAAAGACACTGACTGTGGCGCTCAGGCAGTTGTTGGCTAAGCCAATTGTTTCCACACCGCCATTTAGCCTGTAAGAGCCGTGTGTGTCCTGCCTTGATGGAAGGAACTTCGGTGTAGTGTCCCCTCTGTGCCAGTCAAAGCTCTGGCTCTCTGGTGACAGTGGGTGAGACTGGACAGGCATGGGGAGCAGAGGAAAAGCACAAAGTCAGCTGCTTGAAGGAAATGTGTTTGTGGAAACGGGATCCAGAACCTTGCCCATGCTCTACAAGAGCTCAGACCTTGTCCCCAACCCTTTATTTTGCCTGGAGATGGTATCCCTCCCACAAATCATATACAACAGCATAAATCAAAATATGTAAATGTAATTTTAAAGTATGTTCCGAAAAAACTCCATGTGTGGCAGGCTCTAACAGATCCTGGAGATATAGATGAAGAAGGTATGACCACTTCCTAAATAAAGTCTACCGAGAAAAATAGCCATGTTAACAATCCTCTTAAACTTGGTGTGGTGTTACACACCTTTAATCCCAGCACTTGGGAGGCAGAGGCAGGAGGATTTCTGTGAGTTCGAGGCCAGCCTGGTCAACATAGCAAGTTCTAGGACAGCCAGGGCTATATAGTAAGACTCTATCTCAACAAACACACAAACAAAATCCCAGTCTCCTTAATACATTATGATATGTATGTATGCATGCATGTATTATGTATGTATTCATGCATGTATGTGTAACATGAATCTTAAAAGGTCTTATTAATAAAACAAATGCAAAGCCAGTTATTGGGGTGAACACTGAAAGATCAGAGAAACAGAACCAGCCACAGCTAACCTCACCTCGCCAATTCCTCAGCTGATCTTGTTTCCTCAAACTGAAAGCCTCTGAATCCTCATCTGAATGGATCTCAGCTGAACTGCTGCTAAAAGCTTAAAAAGGCCTCTAGTTCCTGGTCCTCATGCCTTATATACCTTTCTGCTTCCTGCCATCACTTCCTGGGATTAAAGGCATGTGTCACCATGCCTGGCTGTTTCCAGTGTGGCTTTGAACTCACAGAGATCCAGATGGATCTCTGCCTCTGGAATGCTAGGATTAAATGTGTGTATGCCACCATTATCTGGCCTCTATGTCTATCTAGTGACTGTCCTGTTTTCTGACCCCAGATAAGTTTATTAGGATGCACAATATATTGGGGGACACAATATCACCACAGGTATGCATATAAATACAGCTGAGAAGAGTATTGCCTGGGAACAATACTTCAGGAAGGATGACAGAAAAGATTGCATTGCAATAGAACCCTAGAGACCAGCAGAAATCGTCCCTGTGATCTACACAGAATGGGTAGTATTCCTGTCAACTGGAAAAGCATGAGGCAAGAAATGTCAGGAGCTATGAGAGCAAAATCAGCCAGTGGGCTCATAGGAGTTAGGCAACAGAGACCCTGAGTGATGTGTGTGTGCACAAGTATATGCATGTGCAGGATTGGCACGAACTTAGAATAACTGGTGAAACCTGGAAGGTAGGTGGACAGTTAATCGAAAAAAGCCTTCATCTGACTTTTATTGTGTTGCATGTAACCATATCTAGTTGAATTTCACTCAGTTTCATGGTCCATAAGGTGAGTTATGAATATACGTGTGTATTCACACCCACAGGTGTGTGTGGGTTCTAGATGTGACAGTCTGAGGCACCTAATACACTATGCAAGACACTTTACATTGTGCACATCTATCCTCTCTTTCTGAGGCCTTTCCATTTAATTAGTCTTCCTATAAAGACACTCCTATTCATTTGTGCCATCATGTCTGTTTGTCCTTTGAAATCAGTAGTTTTTCAATTTGACCTGAACATGGCTGTTTCAGTATGAAGTTCTAGATTTTGCTTTGTTAACAGAAATTCAAAAAGTATTCTTTCTGCAACAAGAGACAGAAAAAAACAAAAGCTTCTAAATGGTTCCTAAATTAAGTTCCACCACCAACCTCACTTAATTTCCTTTAGTGCAAAATGTTCCCTGTTCCCTATAGATTTGTTTGCCTAACCAGCAGCTTAATTGCTACTCATGGTGCAGACAAACAACCCAAGGTGAGTCTAAAAGGCACCGATGTAGAAAATATTCAAATGGATTCATTTGTTGTAGCTCCCCCTCCCCCAAGGGTTGCCTCCCATCTCCCTCCGCTCTTGCAGTTTCATCCTTGTGACTCAACTCTACTTAGCAAATTCCAGCCCTGTTACGGTTGACTTTATCCATCCTCATGGTCTTCCACCATATACATACTCAGAAATCGTCTTAACTTGTGAGTCAGAGTTTTTAAAATTAAGGAGCAAAGTGACCTCTACCTAAATATTCTTGGCAATATTTTATTTTTATAATAAAAATAGTTACAATAATAGGTGTTCATTGTAGAATATTTAATTTATATTAAAGCAAACTAAGAACTCAAAATCATCCATAATGCTAACCTTCCAATCAGAAATTAATCACTGCCAAGAATGTACACAATTTGTTCATTTTATGAATTAAGATTACATGTGTTTAGACATACTTAGGTTTGTATGTGTATGTGAAATCAGAATATGAAGTTACTTTGTATCCTTTTTAAAGAAAAAACTTAAAATTCATATTTTCTTTCTCTATTCCTCCCCTCTCTTTGTTTCTTTCTCCAGAGTGGAGGTTGGAATCAAGAGCTACATCTATACTAACTACACCCGTGATAACCATCAAGTTACATCTCCAACCCCTTTTTTTCCTACTTGAATACTTTACATTTTATTACAAGAAGGTCAAAGCATTATTAAGTCAAGTAATTTAATTCCCAGTGTTATTCTTTTTGTTCATATTAAAATTTGTGTTATTATCAACACTAAAGTTGAATAGTCTATGTTTTGTGTGGAATCTTTATTCTGTCCCAAGGGCACTTTTCTGTGAAACTATTTGGGGAAAGAAATTGTTAGCAGCAAATGTCTCTCCATCTTTCATGAAGAGTAACTCAGGAGCAGGCCAAACCCTCTCTAAGAATCTGTTTGGATATTCTGCCTCCCTGCAAAGGCTAAGAAAGTCCTTTAGGGCTGCACGATAGCTCAGCAGGTAGAGGCGGCTGTTGCCAAGCCTGAAGACTGGAGTTTGATCCCTGGAACCCACAAAAAAAAGGAGAGAATCAATTCCAGAAAACTGTCTTCTGACCTCCACAGGTGCACCCCAGACACACAAATAAATACAATAATGCAATAAAAAAATTTAAAGAAACTAAAACTACCATTTTTGTACACCAAAAGTGGTTAAAAATTGACAATTCTATGAATTACAAATTCACATAACTGCACCCAGTAAGTGAAAATGTTTTTTCTCTTGCCCAACTCTCCTCAACTGAATGTATTTTTAATACTTGGAAACATTTTTGTGTTTGTTTGTCTGTTTAGGCACTTGTGCTGCAAAAAAAATTGCTATCTCAAAAGCAGAAAGGGAGCTTTTGTCTGAGACATATATTAAATGAAAAGACATTCAAGTAGGTTGTGGGTGTGTTCTCACCTGTCCTCAAAAAAAGAGGGGAATAAGCCAGGATGAATTTGAAGATGTCCATGGTAGGCCAGAGGATGTTCTAGTTTCATTGAAAGGAAGTCAAAGTATCTGGATGACCCAAGCCACCCAACACATAGATTACCAGGACTCAGTACAGTTACAGCCAGGACTCAGAATTTTTCAAAGGTCCCACACCGCCTTCCTGTGTGGTCCAGCAGAAGGGCACTATAACACATGCCCATGGAGAACCACAGAAAACTTTCATGCATCAAGTGAACAAAGCATGACAAGCAGATCCCTTTGATATGGGTCATGCTGCTGATAACTGTCGCCCTTTTAAAGGGTACACTTTAAAGGTTACATTAGTGCTGAAGCTGTGCATGAAGATGAGTGCCCTGTGCAACTTAAAAACATAGTTGGTGATATAGATGGGACATAACATTCTGAAGAACTCACTTGGTATGATAAGGACTTCCCAACCAAAGTACCACCTTTTTCTGAGTAGTAATTCCATTAAGGGGGGAAAAAAGCCTCATAAGACCTTATTTTCTTACTATCTGCTTTCAATCATACAGCAATATTATGAAACAAATTGCTGCTAACAGTGAGGCTGTCATATTCAGGAAGAAAGTGGGCATACCCACACATGTAAGAGATTGGCACAGCTTGGATTTCTTTTTATCAATTACATAAATCAAGAAAATACCAATGTTTTAAATGGCTCTATAAAGTTACTAACAGAAAAGCATCCTATTCACTCAGAAGACCCCAAGGTCCCACCTACAGCTTTTGTCTAGAGCTTACCAATAAATAGGTCAGCAAGTTGGTACTTATGCATCATGACTTCTGCCTCCAAGTTGCTAGGCTAATCCACTGTCAAGAAGACACTTTTATTTAGCCTTGATAGTCTTACCTATAAGATGGACATAAAAATGCCCAATTTCAGTACAAAAATGTGTGCTTCTATGATTAACAGGGGAAAACTTTTATATCTATTAACAATTTGAGAATGTTCAAAGATATCCTCCACCTCCCCATGGTTTTACTTTGACAATTTTTAAAAGTGATTAATTTAGCAAATATCTACTGAGCACCTACTGTGCATTAGATATGTTTAAATTAAGCAGGGGCCTGGACAAACAGGGCCCTGTCTCTCATGAAGCTTCTCTTCTAATGATAGTGCCAGAGCCTAAAACTTGAGGAAGTATTGGCTCATTGGTCTTGTCCCTGAGTCCCGTTGCTCACCAGCAGTCCTTAGGTCAAAGCTTAGGATTCAGTTACTGAACTATAAATTCTGCCTCATTTTCTCCTCACAGCTCTTTGAGGGGTCTGGAGAGGACTGGAATGTGCTGGACTGAATTCATAAGTTCATAAGTGGGACTAAATTGTTTTGCATACTACAAAGATTTTATTTAAGGACTCAATAACATTCTGTTATTTATTAGAAAGTGGAAGAAACTCTCTTGATTAAAAAGTATGTATCAGTTGGGCATGTTGGTACATGCCTTTAATCCTAGCATTTGGGAGGCATAGGCAGGTGATCCCTGTAAGTTCCAGGACAGCCAGGGCTACATAGAGAAACCCTGTCTTGAAAAATGAAGAGAAAAAGTGTGTTTCATTCAGAAAGTGCTATTGAAGATAGTCATACATCAAGGATGCTAACCCAGGTCACTTAAGGATGAGTTCCATTCTTTGAACTTCTTGATCAATTGGTTGCATTTTCTCAGACACCTACACAACTAGAAATTTTTTGCCTTTGACAATTATTATCTTACAACTAGAAGAATATTGTTATCTAATACCCCCATGATATATAACAGCTTTTTAAATTGTGTGTAATGAACAATTAGTTGGTCAAGAAATCAATGTGTTAGTAAAAGAGAAAAAGTACTGGGCCAGGGATGTAGTTGGCAGAGTGCTTGCCTAGCATGCACAAACTTCTGAGTTTGAGCTACAACATCATGCAAATTAGACATGGTGATGAGAGCTATAATTTCAGCACTTGGGAGACTAAAGTAGGAGGATCAGAAATCCAAAGCGATCTTCTACCTAGTGAGTCAGAGGCTAGCTTGAGGTGCATGAAACACTGTCTTCAAAAATAAATAAATGAGTCAGGTGTGGCAACACATGCCTTTAGTCTCAGCACTTGGGAGGTAGAAACAGGCAGGTGTCAATGAGTTCAAGGCCAACCTAGTCTACATAGAGTGTTCTAAGAAAACCAGGGCTACATAAATAAACACTATAACAAAAACAATAAAACAAAACAAGAATGAAGCAAACAAATAAATGGAAGATAAGCACAGGGAGCATCAGAAAACATACTGTGTAGGAAGGGTTAGGTCATTACTTGTATATGATGTGCTTATATAACATACATAGTTGTATATACATGTCCATGAAAAATGTATTTTTCATTGGGAATCAGGATAAAAAAGTTCAAGTATAATTGATATGTTGGCACTTTACCATTTTTACAATATGAAGACTCTAGTAACAGAGCTCAAGTTCCCTTTCCAACAATCCTTTCTGTGATTCTTATATCATGACACCTTTAAGAGTGTCCCTTGATCATGAGTTATGCTTTTGCCCATTAACCATCCCTTATTTCACCCACAGGTCTGTGATGATTTCCTTTCCTTCCTTCATCCTGAGTTCTCAGTAGTTTCTTTGGCATGAGATACTGTTGTGTGTGCTATTCCCTGGAAGCTCCAATAAATGTCTTCTCACCCTAGATGGAAACAATGGACCAAAGTGAGGTCCAGCTGGTGACCAATGAGTTTATTGGGGTTACTTAAAGGAGTATGGGTGAGGGGTGACTTCCAGGAACAGAAATGACTCAAAGTCAGATGCATTAACGAAAGTCCCCCCACACACACACCATGGGTGAACACTCACAAAAGCTGGAACCCTAGAGCACAATGCAGACCCTTCAGGCAGCTAAGAGTATCTTTTCGAGGCAGCTCAGGTGGTTTGAGCATCTCTCAACAGTCTTTACTGCTCATATACACTTGGGAAGAAGGGATTGTGCTGTGGACAAGCCTGTAGAGCATTTCCTTAATTAAAGATGAAGATTCTGTCACGCTCTCTCGAGCACTAGTATGTGTGGAGGTCAGAGGACAATTTTGGGTGTCTGTTCTCTCCTTCTACCGTGTGGATCCCAGGGATTGAACTCAGGTGGTTAGGATTAGGAGTACGTTCCTTAACCTGCTGAGCCACCTTTCCAGCTCTCCTCTTCCTTTTTAAAGTCGGAACTCATCAACAGCTTCTAGACTCTGTGAACTGGAATCCCAGATCTACCACTTATAAATCTTCTGACTTTGGACGTTTGGCTTCATAGCTGTGAAACTCTTAATCCCTCATCTGTTGAAGAAGGTGTCAATGGGGTTCCCCTCCTGGACTTGCTACTCAGCTAGTAATAAAACTTAAGTAAGTGAAATTTATTATTATTTATTTTTACCAGTGTACCAAACAGCTGTGTTCTCCCTAAAATGCATGAACAAACAAACAAACAAACAAAACAACAATAACAAACCAACCTTTAATCTCTGAATTTTTGGCTCAGTTTAACAAATTTTAGGTCCTCCCTTCAGCATATCATTTCCATTTGTTCTAAAATTATACAACCTTTCTAAGGCAGCATCACCATGAAAAATCATTTATAAAGTAGATGTTAGCTATTTACCCACAGTTTACCTTCTTGTAGAAAAGAAATGACAGCCCAAGTATTCTTAGAAGTTTCCTGCTCCCCAGCCTCTGTCAGAGTTATCAATGGCAAAGGTGGGTTGCATCTTGCAAGGTTTTTAAAAACTTATATCTGTAAGGGGGCCAGGTGGTGGTGGCACACACCTTTAATCCCAGCACTCGGGAGGCAGAGCCAGGGGGATCTCTGTAAGTTCAAGGCCAGACTGGTCTACAGAGCGAGATTCAGGACAGCCACCAAAACAGCACAGAGAAACCCTGTCTCAAAAAAACAAAAACATAATCTGAAAGGGGTTAGTAAGCACATGTACAGTTAGCATCCATCTGTTTGGGGTAAACGATACTGTTGGTTATGAAGATTAAGAGGATTTGAGAGAACAGGCCACCCTCAAACCCACAAGAGACCATAGTAACAGCAGCACACAGCACAAGAAGACACATAAGCAGTTTCCTAAAACCGTGAGAAGATATAAAACTTCACATATAATTTTTTTTTGTGTTCACAAATGTGACATTACAGTAAATGCACTCAGAAGTGTTGATGGATGGAGATGTGGAAATTCTTACCTAACAGGCCTTTTTGCTGGGCTGGTTCTCCTCCCCACCTCATTTGTCCCTTGGGTTAATCTGCAGACACTGATACAAGAATCTGTAGAAAGGAATCAGCTAATGCCCCCTAGTTTCTTGCTTTTCTCCAAGTTATCCCAATATTCGGTGACCTTATATGTGAACCTCTAAGACATAGCATGGAGTCGACTGTTATTTAAATCTTTGGAAGCATGCTCAAGTCCACCCAGGGCAGCATGAGAATTGGGATGCTAAACAAGGATCCATCACAGCTCTGCTCAAATCAGTGGAACAAATGCCTTTCTCTACAGCCTCAGAGAACAGTTCATTCATGCTGTAATTCCCAGGTTGGAGATGTAGCTCAGAAGCAGAGTACTTTGACTAAAACACATAAGACCCCTGGGTTTAGTCGCTAACAGTATGGATGTGGGGATGGGGGTACTTTAAGAAGTGAGTGTGTATACAGTGTGTGTGTGGGGGGTACTTTAGGAAGTATGTGTGTATACAGTGTGTATGTGGGATGGGGTACTTCAGGAAGTGGGTGTGTACAGTGTGTGTGTGTGGGGTACTTTAGGAAGTATGTGTGTATTCAGTATGTATGTGTGATAGGGGTACTTCAGGAAGTGGGTGTGTACAGAGTGTGTGTGTGGGTACTTCAGGAAGTAAGTATGTACTGTGTGTTTGTGTGTTGGGGTACTTCAGAAAGTGGTTGTGTACCAGAATGATAGGTCAAATTCTTAGCACTTGCAGGCCCTGGGCTCTATTCCCAGCCCTGAAAACAAACAAACAAAATACTGAAATATGATTTCCATGTAGGTTCCTGGAGTTAGAACAAATGTCACTCCTTTTCCTTTTACAAGAAATAAAAATCTGATCTTTTGTTTTGTTGAGATGGGGTCTCATTGTGTAATCTACCTGGCCAGGAACTTGCTAAGTTCCTCTCCAAATCCACAGTGATCTGCCTGCCTTTGCTTCCTGAGTGCTAGCATTAAAGCTGTGTGTATTTTGGTTGCAATTTTCTTGAAAAAGCTTTGGTCTGAAATGAGTTGGTTCCAACTGTCAGTAAACTCTACCAAAGTTTAACCAAGACCGTAAGCTTTGTTAGATATTTATATTACTCTGCTGTTCAAGAATCTCTTTCCAGTTGGACATGATGGGCACACATCTATCACCTCAACACTCATAAAGCAGAGGCAGGAAGACTGCTGAGAGTTTGAGGGCAGCCTAGGCTACACAGAAAAATTCTCTCTAAACAAACAACACAAAGCCAACAAGAGTCTCTCCTTCCAGAGAAGGGAGGAGAAAAAGCAGAAATAGCCAGCATGCCGCCAGAGTCTTTGTACAAATAGCCTTAGGGGAGTCTTCTGTAGGGATCTAGACTCTAGACATCACTGGAGGGTCTTAGAGTTTTGCATCTAAGATATGAGTATCAGTCCCAAATCCTTACCAAGTAAAAGCAGGTGAATAGTGAAAAATCCAGTGGTTCCTGTTGCCATTCATTTATTTCCTAGTATCCGTGTTAAAAAAAAAAATATGCATGCCTTTAATCCCACCACTTGGGAGGCAGAGGTAGGTGGATCTCTGAGTTCAGGGCCTGGTCTACAGAGTAAGTTCCAGGACAGCCAGGGCTACATAGAGAAATGTTGCCTCAGAAACCAAAAGAACAAAACAAAAAACAACAAACAAACAAACAAACAAAAATCGTGTGTGGTGGCTTGAAAGAAAATGGTCCCCAAAGGGAGTGGCACTATTAAAAGATGTGGCTTTTTGAACTAGGTGTGGCTTGGTTGGAGGAAGTATGTCACTGTGGGGATGGGCTTTGAGGTCTCCCATGCTCAAGATACTGACCAGTGTCTCAGACCACTTCCTGATGCCTGTGAGTCAAGATGTAAGAACTCTTAGCTCCTTCTCTAGCACCATGTCTGCCTGCATGCTGCCTTGCTTTCTGCCATGATGACAATGGACTAAACCTCTGACCTATAAGCCACCACAATTGAAATGCTTTCCTTTATAAGAGTTACTGTGGTTATGGTATCTCTTCACAGCAATAGAAACTCTAAGACATTGTGTATTTAGATTCTTAAGTTAACAGCAAGCTTTCACTCCTTAGCTCAAGAATGAGAAATTAGGAGGCAAGGGAGGAGCTGGGATTTTAGCTCAGTTGGTAGAGTACTTTTCTAGCATATATGAAAGCTCCGAGCTCTATCCGGTACAGTGTAAATTGGGAATGATGGTTGTCCTAGACAGGGTTACTATTGCTATGACAAAACACCATGATTAAAAACAAGTTGAGGAGAAAAGGTTTTATTTGTCTTACACTTTGACATTGTAGTCTGTCATTGAATGAAGTCAGGGCAGGAACTCAAACTAGGCAGGACCCTGGAAGCTGATGCTGATGCAGAGGCCATGGAGAGGTGCTGCTTACTGGCTTGCCTTCATGGCTTGCTCAGGCTGTTTTCTTATAGAAACAAAGACCACCAGCCCAGGGATGGCACCATCCACAATGGGCTGAACCCTCTCACATCAATCACTAATTAAAAAAATTCCCTACAAGTTTGCCTATAGCCTAATGTTAGGGAGGCATTTTCTCAGTTGAGATTACCTTCACTCAGATGACTCTAGTTTATGTCAAGTTGACATGAACAAGTCAGCACATGGTGCTTCCAGTGCTTGGGAGGTGGAGGCAAGAGGGTCAGAAGTTCAAGGTCAGCCTCAGTTTTGAATGTGAAGCCAGCTATGGATAAAGAAGATTTTCTTTCAAAACAGAGAAAAACAGAGAGGGCAGTGACATCTTCAGCCTGCTTGGGATCATATCCGGGTTTACCCCTTATGAGCTATATGACTGACCGTGTGTGAGCCTTGGACTTTCTCAGCCTCAGACTGCCTCAGCCTCAATTGGCTCATTTATAAACTAGGAAGAACCCTACTACCTCACCATAACAGCTTCAGGAAGATTAAATTACAAGAGCCAGCTAAAAGTCTTATAGTGCCAGGCACTTTGTAAGCCCTAGCTTTGTGAGCTATATCATCATTAGTATTCAGGTCACCATCAACAGGCTTGGTTCTGGTTCAGAAAGATGAATGAGTAGTCAAGACACCCTCTGTGATCCCTGTCCATGCTAACTCATGAGCTTTTCTCCTGTCATGAATCACTTTACTTCCCATGTCCCAGAAAAAGGAAAAAGAAAAAAAGAAAAAAAGTTTAAAAAGTTCTAAGTCATTTCACCAAAGTGATTTAATAAAGTCCACAGGTAGAGAAAGCTTTGTGAGCCCTGCTCCCATTTTTAAATATTCATACTACTACTAATAATTGTTATTATTATTTTATTTCTTGGTTTCTCAAAACATGGTTTTTCTGTGTAGCCTTGGCGGTCCTGGAACTCGCTCTGTAGACCAGGCTGGCCTGGAACTTGCAGAGACCCACCTGCCTCTGCCTCCCAAATGCTGAGATTAAAAACCTATACCACCATCACCTGGCTATTGAAATTATTTTAAATCATGTATATATGCGTTGGCAGGTACCCGATGAAGCGAGAAGAAAATGTCAATTTCTCTGGAGCTGAAGTGACAGGCAGCTGTGAGCTCACAACATGGATGGTGGGTACCAAACTCAGGTCTTCTGCAAGAGCAGTATGTACTCTTAACCACTGAATCATTTCTCCAATCCCCCAATTAACATATTTTAAATTTCCACATTTTAACAAATTGAACACCCAAACAATAGTCAATCTCCCATCTGTAAATATATAACTATGTTTACAGTAGGAAATTGAATCCTGTCTAATTGTTCCAGAAGAATCTATGCTCCTGATCCAAAGTAATAACTATATTAGACCCCAATATCCCAGTGAAATTGGTTGTTATGAAAACTTACATAAGCAGAGGATAATAGACACATTCTCTTCTTTCAACAAATAAGTTGCTGTGTTGTAAATAAATCATTACATTACACCAAAGGTGCTAAAATCAGCAATCACCTGATCATCACTGGCTAGCCTTGTCTGAACTCCACTTTTTTTCCTCATTAAATGAGAAGAGAGTAAAAGAAACCTTTGCAAACTGTCCTTCATACAACGAGTTCCTGGCTGTAGGGGGTAGGAGGATGCATCCATCTCCACTTATGGTATTAGGGAATGACTAAATTACTTTCTCCATGTACACTTATGAGGAATAATATAATTTTCTAAATCACATAAAAAATACATAAACAAGAAGCAGCTCTCTGTACCAGCTTCCTAAGAATTCATGTAGATATGAATTTCATGCAATAATATTAGAGGGATTTTTTTCAAGCGTCTTCATTCTATTCAAGTTCTGTCTACCTGTTTGTTGACACAGATTTTAGCTCTGAATGGATGGGAGACTCATATTTTGTTGAACTTTGGCATCTGTGTTTGGAACATAAGACCTTAAAAGTTATCATTTCTAAACATGCTTACCACTGTCTCTAATAATATTAAGCTTGTATCCCAAGTCTGACTATCACATTCAAGGCTGCTTTTAAAATGTTGAGTGACCATAAAACTGGCAATGTGAATTTTATTTAAATTGATTTTGTATCTTCATTACCACTCCTTAAAATGAATCTTATTACTAGAGATAATGTATGTGTCAAAAAAAGAAGCCTCAAATGCACTTCCTGTGCTCTTGACAGGGTGACAAAATATTTCTCCTATCCTTTCCTAATTGAGCTTCAGTACAAAGGAGGACATTATAATAATATTAATAATAGTTACATGGATATTTGTAGGTACTGTGTAACCCTTCAGTCCATTTTCCCAGACAATGGTGACTACAAAGAGGCTTCAAAATAGAACATTGCACAATATGAATGCCACTTTTTTCTATCTTACATTTTAAAAACATCATTGAAATCAGAAAGTTCATTTACAAAGGACTGGCAGTTGCAATCACAGCAATAATGTAGTGCTGAGAAAAAAAGGGTAATTGGTTTGGTAAAGATCGCTTTCCATTACACCATAAAGCACTACACAATAGGAAAGGTCGCCAATTAAGCAATCATGAATACCAAGTACTGAAGCTGATGAAAATAGGGCAGTGGTTTAAATAGATTTGCAAGCAATTTACCTTTTCACAATGTTGGCAATCTGATGCAATTTGCTTGCAATTTTGTCTGCTTTCAGTAGCACTCGAAGCTGACACTACACAGACCAAATGGCAAAGAGGCCCTGCATAGAAAATGTAAAACTATCTTGGCTGCATCAGGAAACCAGAATGGTGGTTCATCAGGAAAATTACAACAATTAACATAAGTGCTGCAAAAATCAACACTTTAAATGTCACACTCACTAGTCTGTCCAAAGACTGTAAAAGTACCATCCCCATCACTGGACTAACAGTAAATATGAAGCAATCACTAGCAAACCTTGGGCTGATGGCTTTACAATTGATGTGACATTCTCTGGGTGATAAAATAGCCTCTCATTTTACAAAAGTAAGTATTTTTCTTTTTTAGACTTAACCTGAATTATGTCAACACAAAATTTACGTTTAATTTTTTTCCCCAACTTTTTCGGCAAAGCCATTTCATGCCATGGTGGGTGTAGTTGGTCTTGACATTTAAAAAATAACTTTATATTTCAGAGAATTAGAGCCAAGTTGATAAAAAATAATCCCTCCTCAAATATTGATCTGAGGCTTTCAAATGTAAATCATGGCCCAGATTTATGTGGAAAGCTATTACAGAGGGTGAGGTACAGCATGTCTGACCAGAACCTACTTTATTATCTTACAGAGGACTCCAAAAAGCATCCCTGGAGATTCCCTGGAGGACTGGCTGGAATTACAGATGCCATCACATGTCTACAGCAATGTATTCCTAGCTAAAAGTTAGACACCTTGAAAATAATTGATAACTTCTGCTTTGGCACTCATGTGAAGCTATAAATTTGTTAGGATTCGGCGAGAATTGGCTCATAGTATAAACCCGATGATTTTTCAGTGAGCTGGGAGGGTCTTGTGGTGAGAGAACAAGAGTGGAATGTCACAAAATCTAAGTTTAATTTTTATCTCAATGTTGGCTGACCGAGAGAGGTATTTCTCGGTTGTGTCTACAAAGAGTCATCTTCCTGTTCTTAGTGGATTGTTTCATCTTTGAGCGTAAGGACAGGGTAACATTTTTGACTCTCACAAACAGTTATGCTTTTCTTGAATTCAGATCTTGTGATTCACACACCAGTAAAGAAACGAGAGATTCAGGCTTGGGGTAATGGGAGATAGCATGTTCATAGTAAAAATTAAACAATTATAAAAAACAAGATATTGGTGAAAAGTCCACTATAGAAGATGAACCCTTCCCAAAGTTCACTACTCAGTATGATTTGCCTTTTTTCCTTTAGGTCTGCAGAGACTCGTGTTTGAGAAGAAAATTCAGAATTGGCCTGAAAACTCAGGTTATCTTTAACTATGGGACCTAATGGATTGTGTTGACACGTGATTCTAGGCTCCTTTCCCAGGTGGCCTCTGCTGTCATTACTGCAGTGAGTTTCATCCAGTCAGGAGTTTCAGTCCCCAACACTTTTCTGCCTGCAACTCTTACAATGCAATAATATTAACTTCAAAGAAAAGTTGTATCAAGCACTTCTTTCTCAGATTTGTTCAATGAATACCTACAAGCAGCATCCAATTAATGTAAGTCTCTGGGGTAGTCACCCACACTACCCACTGAAAGCCATTCCCAGACAATGAGGATACTGACCAGAGAAATGGGGCCCATATTTGATGTCTGGGAAGAAGTTCATTGCTTTCCTAAAAACAAGGGACTCAGCCTCCATGGGAGCTGACTACACAGTTTCTCAAAAATGTTCCCATTTTCTGCAGTGTGAAGCTTCCAGAAGGAATGAGTTCCTCCTTGGTTTTAGATAGCCTATGTGCATCTGACCTCTGAAGGAAAGTGTAGACGTGTTGCCTGTTCGTGGAAGACTTGGAGAGTAAGTCCGCACAGGGAAGGTATGACCTTCAGTTGCTGTCTACAGCACGACAGAAGTGATTCTCTGGAAGGTTGGCATCAGCAGGTTCAAGGTAAATTATAGGCTTGGAGTAGCAATAAGGAATTTGCTGTATCACCAATAAATTGTTCAAAAGTTTATAAAATTGCTTCCAGAGAAGCAAACATCGAGAAGAATTAGCATTTTCTCTCTCTCTCTCTCTCTCTCTCTCTCTCTCTCTCTCTCTCTCTCTGTCTCTCTCTCTCTCTCTGTGTGTGTGTGTGTGTGTGTGTGTGTGTGTGTGTGTGTGTGTGTGTGTGTGACTCAGGATGTGTAAGGGAGTAGTATACAAGAGGATAGGCAGAACCCTTTCATTAATTTTGGTAAATATAATGACCTGTGGGATTTTTTTTCTCAGCTGTTGATTGGTACCACTGAAAACAATTATTACTGGTTAATTTCATTGCTGGCATAGTACATAGTAAATATTTTTGTTCTATCACTCTTTATTAACTGCAGAAAAGACCCTTTTGATTTTATTAATCAAATTTGTCAAAACCACACACAGCTACTACATGACTATAACGCACAAAGTGTCTGAATCATCAAAATGATTTCAATGCCAGTCATAGGTCGTATGGTTGACTCCAAAGATCCGAATTTAGTGGAATCCAGAACTCAGACTTGGAGTTAAACGATAAAGTTACCAAAGAGGAGATTTTAGAGTGTTTGGGTTGATGTCTATACTCACTGTAGTTATTTCCTAATCCAGTGTAAGAATGTGAGTAAAAGGTTGTGTAGATTATTACAAGGCTGCTCAACTAGATTCACTCCACTACCCCCCCCCCCCAAATAGTCTCCTCTGGAGGTTAACATTTATCTGAATAAATATTTTAATTAGACTTTTCATAAGACATTTTCATAGTCTCTTAAGAAAGCAATGAAATGAAAGCATTATGTTTTAAACTTTTTTAAAAAATTATTTTATTATTTTCTGTGTATGAGTATTTTGCTTGCATGTATGTTTGTGGCCACATGTGTGCCTGGTGCCCTTGGAGGCCAGAAGAAGGTGGTGGATCTTTTGAATCTGGAGTTATGGACAGTTGTGAGCTGGCATGTAGGTGCTGAGAATTGAACCAAGGCCCTCTTAAAGAGCAACCAATACTCTTAACCACTGAGCCATCTCTTTAGCCCTGAAAACATTATTTTTTAATGAACATTTAAAATATGAAAATAAAATTGACTCGAGTGCCAGCTGTGAAGCCATGTGGGTTAAATAACATTGGATTTTTGCTTGTTTGTTTATTTTTTTTTTACCCTGCTCTTCATCCCTGTGCACCTGTAGGGAAATCACATTTCTATGTCTAAATTTTGTCTTTTTTTAAAATGAGGACAGAAATCTCACAGGGACTTGTGTGAATTGT
This sequence comes from Peromyscus eremicus, assembly GCF_949786415.1. Classification (NCBI taxonomy): domain Eukaryota; kingdom Metazoa; phylum Chordata; class Mammalia; order Rodentia; family Cricetidae; genus Peromyscus; species Peromyscus eremicus. Next base: position 65,602,592 of record NC_081430.1, read on the forward strand.
AAGAGCTGTGGATTAGAAATGGCACATATCAGATGCTTAAATAAAGAGCCTGGGGCTGTAGTCATGCTGGCTGTTTTAGCTGTGAATGATGATGGTTGGGAAGTCTAGCCTGGTAAACATCCAAATGTGTCTGTGACTCAGGTTTGTTTGTTTGTTTTCAAATGCTAATAGGTATCCAGAGCAAAAAATGGAAAATAATTACTAGATTTGAGTGAGATAATCTGTATTAAGACATTTGAAATGTACTGTAAAATTGAAGAAGTGTTTACTATCATAATCAGAAAGAGGGGAAAGGTCTCCTAGAAGGTACTCTTCACATTGCAACTTTCTTTTTTGGTGGTTATAGTCAACACATAAGACACTTTACAATCAATCATCCACCATGTATTGACAGCATTCGCAAAAATCTATTCTGCCTAGAAATGCTGTGTATGGTCATCCTAATTCATGTAAGCAGAGTCTGGTGTTCACACAATGACAAAAATCAACTGTCAATGTAATCTTAGAAAGTATCCTATTGTTAAGCAATGCATGGCTATGCTACAGAATAGTTTTGAAACTGAAACAATTTGAATTCCAAAGGCTTGGCATGTGCTTGGCAAATGGACCTTAGAGTTTCTCTCAAATCTGTAGAATTAAGCAGATTTGTGTTCTTGCGGTGTTTCCTGTATTGACAGTTCTGATAGCCTAGGAATCAACGCAGAAGGCTAGAGAGAAGGCCTGGGAAAGCATGTGGGGAAGGAGCAAGAACTCAGAGCAAATCTAAATCTAGAACAAGTTGCAGACAAGATGAAGCCCAAGAGACTACAATGTCTGTCAGGGATTACAGATCGGGAGACATCATTGAAAGGAGGAAGGATAGTCATCAGGCCTGTGAATCCTCAAGATCTGTGCTACATAATCCACCCACCAAACCATATACCGAGTCCCTGATACCTCATGGGACATGTACAGAATCCATGGTCTCCATCTCTAGTGACCCTACAGTCTAGTATAAGAGATCAGCCGGGTGGTGGTGGCGCACGCCTTTAATCCCAGCACTCGGGAGGCAGAGGCAGGCGGATCTCTGTGAGTTCGAGGCCAGCCTGGGCTACCAAGTGAGTTCCAGGAAAGGCGCAAAGCTACACAGAGAAACCCTGTCTCGAAAAACCAAAAAAAAAAAAAAAAAAAAAAAAAAAGAGAGAGAGAGAGATCATGGCACCCTATTTTAAGCAAATATGTAAATAAAAGTATGGAAATCATAGGTGCCTTACAGAAAATGAAGGCATCAAGGTTGATGGGTGAGTAGATATTGATGATGCCTCTGAAGCTGTAGTCCACAGTATAGTGTTTCAATAAACATTGCCCTTTTCTTCAAGCAAGGCTGATAATGACATCAGAGAGCTGGTGCTTGAGACCATACTTAAACATTTCCTTAGTTCTGCTTTGGGTGTGTGGCAGAAATATTTCAATGTGAAAGAACAAAAGAAGAAATGAAGAAATGGAAGAAGGGAGGGAGGGAGAAACCCAGCCCCGCCCACCCCCCCAAGGCCAGCAATCTCAAGTCCAGTTGCTACTGGAGACTATTAAGAACTTAAAGTGACCCTGTCTAGTTTCAGACTCCCTGATGCTGTAAGGGAGTTTCCTCATACAGCTTTTCATACAGCATACTCTCTATTCCTGGATCTCAGCATGCATTGTAATTCTCCCTCATAAATGCTTACAACACAATAATCCTATACTCGAGTTATCTTGAAAGGACAAGTCGAAGTCAGAACAGCTGATTTTTCATCACTCTGAGGCCCAATCACACTCTAAGGAGAAACAATGCTGTCATCTTCATGACCTTAGTCTTCCAGGCTGAACCTGAACACAGCCCCAGGTCATCCTTAAGAGCAAATGAGGATGTCTCCTGCTAGGGATGCTTCAAACTCTGCTTTCCAGTTCACTGGAAGGGTAGACAGTTTAAGCAGGAAGTTACAGTCTGTACATTAGTGAAAGTTTGTATTTGCATTAGAAATCTCTGTATATACTAGGCTAAATAAACCCGATAACATCACGTCTTGTCCTGTGTGGCTGGCTACAGTCACTTTTTCTGCTGTGGAAGTTCCATTTGCAGAACACTCAGTCCTTTCTCTACCTGTCCCAGGCTCCTTTCAATACCTACCGATACATCATCGTGTCCACAATGCTCTGCAGCAGCTCTCGTTGCGGCTGGGATCTACTGCTATTTAAAGCAAGCACAACAAAGACCAACTCTTCAGCAGCTTTGGTTATAGTCGCCACAGAATGGTGACTTCAGGTTTCGAAGGGTCTTTCCAAGGGAGGCCTTGGGGCCAGGATTATCAAATGTCATAGACCAAACTTGTCTAACAGCCTCCTTGCCGTGGAGCTACTTTATCTCCTGGCTCCCAAGTTTGGTGGGAATAAAAATATTGCACAGATGGGCCTATAACTGACCGTAGCCTGCCCCATTGTATGTCCAACCATCTCTAATTACAGCAACACATGAAAGGAAGAGATTTGAAAGGGCAGGTGACGGGAGAGGAGAAGAACCTGTTTGACTTAAACAGCACAGGATCCCTCACCATCAGGCCTGATGTACATCAGCCTGACAGCTAATTAGGGTAGACATGAATTTTTCCAATGTAACAGATGTTCGCTAATCAGGCCAGATTTGGAGCCCTTGCGCCAGCAACATTTCATGCACAATTTAACTATCTAAAAGGAATAAACTACTTAATGCATTGTGCTGAAGGCACAGCTGTTTCACAATCAGAAAATTTGCTGTCAAAGATGTTCTCTTTAAAACTGACATGTTTTTATATAACTCTGATGGGGTGTTTATAATGTATTAATAGTTGTCAGCGAGAGCTGCTGTCATCATCAAGGAGTAAAATATTTCTGAAGGTATATTAAAATGAACAGGCTCCTTTCTCTTCCCCCAAAATCCATTCAGATAATTTAACTAGGTTGAATGTGGTCTGCTGGGTTCCAGAATGTATTTGAAACAAAGGACACCAATGTATGCTTTCAGCATGTTCTAAAATTAAGACAAAACCCACGCTCATGCCTGGCTTTTGGCTTAATGGCTTAAAATAATCATAATTCCACATTTGGTTGTAAAGGTGGAATTTTTAAAAATCATTCTATTTTTGTGGAAACCCACTGGAGGGACAGCATTTCCACACGAAAAATGTTTTATTGAGGGAAATGAGGTTTGCTCCTCACAAGCACACACTAATGTAGTCATGTAATGAAAATGCTTCTCTCTCTCTCCTCTGTCTTCTTCCACTCTCCCTTGTAATTCATTTACTAATTGACCCTCTATTATTACAAATGACTGATAAATACAAACTTGGAAATCTTTGTATTGTCTTTTTCCAGGCAGTTTAGTCTTGATTTTTGTTACTAGAGCTTATCAAAAAAAAGTTCACATCTTTTTGAAGTATGAGTGTGGAAGTCTTCAAGTTGTGTTTGAAGGAAACATTATATACTGTGTGCCAGTGACTTCAGGTTGTGTGACAAAAACAGGTTGCAGGGCTGTAGTGAGCTGTACTGCCTGTATAATTTAGTAATTTGCTTATTTTAGTAATGTACTTTATCAGTTTTTTCACCATCCTATGAGGCATAATTGTGCACTTTATTTTCAACCAATGATGTTAAAAGTGTCATGAATTATGCTTTATTTGACAAGAGAGCCACGATCGATGGTTTATGTAGTTTCTATGGAGACTGGGTTACTATGACCCTCTTTTTCATGCACAGGCCCACTTGCACTTGTGACTTCTGAGCCAGCTATGTTGAACTGATTGGATCAGTAGCTCAGCTCTGATAAATTCAAAAATGAGGTCTTCAAATTCCAGTCTCAATTAAAGAACTCTCCTCAGGGCTGATGAAAGAGGCCAGGATTTTCTGCTATGATTGAAGAGCATTCTGTTACATTTTTCTGGTAGGATGATTAGTTCTTGTCACTAAAAACTATCTGCCCATCAACTGTGCACAGTGTCACATTTCTAGAAGATGATTCCCATGCCACACCCAGAAAGAGAGTTTCCTATCTGTGTCCCAAAGCAGATCAGCCCTGAGAGTTGTTCAAAACAAACTATGAAAGATTGGAGATAGAATGTGCTGATGTACCACCTTCCCTGGAGTTGTTCTCTGTAAACACATTTCTTACTGTCATCCTTATGAATATCTTAAAGGTACACATCTGAGTATTCAAGACAATTTCTTAGTCACCAGTAGTTTTTCTTTTATATGGGGCATGTTGTCAGCTGTCTTAGTTACGGTTACTATTGCTGTGATGAAACACCATGAACAAAAGCAACTTGGGGAGGAGAGGGTTTATTTCACTCACAGTTCTGTATGACAGCTCAGCAGCAGCAGCAGTGAGGGCAGGAACTCAAGCAGGGCAGGAACCTGGAGGCAGGAGCGGATGCAGAGGCCGTGGAAGAGCGCTGCTTACTCGATTGCTCTCCATGACTTGCTCAGTCTGCCTTGCTATAGACCCCAGGACTACCAACCCAGCGGTAATGTCACCCACAATGGGCTGGGCTCCCCCATCAATCACTAATTAGGAAAAATGCCACACAGGCCTGCCTACAGCCCGATCTTATGGAGGCATTTCTCATTTGAGGTTTCTTCCTTTCTGATGACTCCAACTTGTGTCAAGTTGACATAGAACTAGTCAGCACATGAGCTAACCTGTAGGTAAAGCTTTAAAAAGTTTTTAAAATATTTATAAATATTTATAAATATTTAAAAATATGTATCATAGGTCTACCTGTTTCATCTTTGATGATTCAGCTTGAAATGTACATATTTTATGGGATAATTTGAAAAATTTAAAGATCTTCTATAGATTTAGATTTCACTCAAGGTAAAATCAGTCACTTCCTATCGTCTAGGAAATGCTTCTCACCTGGTTCTTCCATCTCCCCAAGGGCTTCCATTGGCTTCCCTGGCTCCTGTGCTCTTGCCCACCGCACCCTACTCCCTGAGGCAGGAGTGTGGGGTCTTTATCCTCAGTATTTTTTATTCACTTTTTTAGACCTAGCATGTTCTCCTCCCTTCTCGATCTGTCTGGCTTCTCTTCACTTGAGTCGTTTTAATTGGAGCTTACTCACTGAAGTCTCCCTGGAAACTCTGACCTGTGCTTCCATTTCCCCTGCCCCCGTCATATTGCCTACTTACTTTCTTGTTGTCTTCACGGAACTCATCCAAATAAAGAAGTTCATTTGCAATATTTGCTCACATTTTGGTCTCCATTTCTGGACAACCACTCCAAACCCTCTAGACCTAAGAAGCTGGATATAGTAGCTACTAACTACATGTGGCTATTTAGATCTATATTGGGTAAAATTTAAATGAGATATAACTAGAAATATCATTGCTAAGTTTTTCTCATTAGCTCAGATATAGAACATTTTCTTACATAAAATGTTACGATCTAACGGAGACCAAAAGAAAATATTGACATCTTCTGTACTTCTGGGGTCTAGACTAGCAAGTTGCCTTTCACAGCTCTGTTTGTTCAGTGGATGGATGGGTTGGTAAACAGAATACTATTTATAAGTAATTACTAAAAATCATGATAGTCCAGCTAATATAATATTATAGTTTCTACTTAACCTTACACAATACACTGAATAATTTCAGAAGGATAAGAACTAAATTGTACATCACTGTAATATATCTAATATAATTTCATTTTTAGAGACTCATTTTCATATTAACTTGTAATAGAACCACAAGAGTATCAGGATCTCTCCAGAATCAAAGAAAATATAGGATATAGATCAAAGAATTAGTGAAATCAGAAAGAACAGTCACTGAGATTCCAAAATTCAAGTTCAAATCCATACTGATCCCCCACTCTCTGCTTGCTTTTTATCTCAGCGTCCAAAACTCTTATTTTTCCCACATGCAAGTTGGAAGAAGAGAACAGACATCACAGAATTGTTCTACGGATCAGATGTCATGAGGATGCTTGGCTTGTCGCAGGCCTGCACTCCGTGATAGCTCCCATTCTCATACCTGGTAAGTTAATGGTGTGATGACACCGTGGACGTGAGATCCCAGGACACCATGCGCAGGTGTTTTACATATAATCTATCCTTGTCTTTCTGAATACTTTAAATCACCTCAGGCCTACTTATCACACCTACCACACTACAAATGCTGTGCAAATAAATGCTATGCTGTGTGTTTAGGAGGAAATAATGACATGGGAAAAGTCTCTGCTATTCAGTACTGACTTTGCTTTTTCAAGTACCCCCCCCACCCCCACCCCCCCCCCACCCCCCCGGAGCTGAGGACCAAGCTCAGGGCCTTGTGCTTGCTAGGCAAGTGCTCTACCACTGAGCTAAATCCCCAACCCCTTCTTTTCCTCTTCATTTGATTTAGCTTACGGGTGCAGAGCCATGGAGGACAGACTGTACTACAAGGGACATGATTGAAGAGTAGGCAAAGGTCCTGAAGAGAAAAGCTTAACTTCTGTGACACTATGGATGGTACGATAGGATGATACATTTTTTTTTTAATGCTTTGACATCATTTTTTAAAAAAGCCTTGGAAAGAGAGAGCTTCAGAGCCTCAGGCTGGCCACTTCTGACCCGAACGTCTCAGAATAAGCTTTGCAAACTAGCTTTCCACTCAAATGATATTGCTCATTTGTTTCACAAGTGTGTCTGCAACTTACAGTTACCACTTTATTGCCATTTCTCTCTCTTCTCCACTAGCTCACAGTGGTTATACATATTAAAATAAGCAACCTTTATCTAAATGGAACAGAGCATTGGCCAGAACACTGAATAAAACTAAACCAGTCAGTAAACAAAATGAAAGGCTAGGCTAGAGATCTCAGCTGGTTTCTGTGACCCTCGCTGATTCTCTCCAAAGCTCCACATCTCAGCTTCCGTGGTTACAACTCTGGGGCTTCAGTTCTGCTTCTGTAGGGGGTCTTTGGGATGCTGCTGAGTCGAGACCCTAGGTTAAATCAGGTGGAACAGCTTTTGTCACTTGCATGTCCCTCAAAGGAATGTGGTTTTGCAGGTGTGCAAAGTTTATCTGTAAGAAAAATCCTCAGAAGTAGTGTTGCTAGATCAAAGGAGGTAGGCATTTATTCCTTTCAATGATAACAGTCTCCTAGACTTTCAGATGTGCATCCATTTACACCATCAACAATACAGCAAATTATCTGTTTCCCACAGGCTTATGAAGAAAATGTTTTTTTCATTTCTATATTTTGGGAAAATCTGAGATTTTGGTGGTATAATTTTGAACTGAGATATTTTGTTAGAATTTTACATTTCACTTATATTAAGTGAGGTTCTGTTTTAAATCTAGGATATACTCATTTTCTATTTACTCTTTTCAAATTATCATTATTACTTTCAGTTTTAGTTATTTTTAGAATGTTTTGACTTGTTAGGACAATTAGCCATTTGATTGGCATGTAATCATTTTTCTAGCTTATTACTTTTCTCTGGACATGCTTACTGATTTTGTTTCTATTCCTAGGGATTTTTTTTCACTCTATAAATTTACTTAAATTTTATATTATGGTCTTTGAATTTTATTTTTTAAATGTATTTTTATTACTTTTTAATTTATGTATATGTGTGTAAGTGTGTACAGGTGCTCATGTAGGTCAACAGTGCCAGATCCCCATGGAGCTGAGTTACAAGCAGCTGCAAGCTGCCTGATGTGGTGCTGGGAATTGAACTCAGATTCTCTGGAAGGGCAGTACATGCTCAACCACGGAGCCATCTCTCCAGCCCTCTAGCCCTTCCACCTGCACACTGACTTGAGATCGCACTTGATTGATTCTTGGACTACAAGCATCTGGAAAGACTTTCACTTTTATCAGTCGGTGTAAACATTTGGGATTTAGCCAGTCAGAACCTTTGGCCCTTTCTCTAACTATCTGTGTACTACTCTTCCTTTCACATCAAGTTATCCAAATTGCAGAACATTCCAGTCACCTTGAAACTGATTTAAGTACCTTATTCTGCCTTGCCTTGCCTTGCCCTAATTTGCAAAACTTGATTTGTCTGCAAGACCCACAGAAACCACAACACTTTCAAAGAAAGAGCAGAGGACAGCACTATCTAACTGAAAGTGGTATAGGAGAGATATACATGTATAGGGAGATGATACATGTGTGGGGGAAGGATACTATGTGTGGGAAGATGGTACATGTCTAGAAGAATGATGCTGTGTTGGGGGAGATGGTACATAAGTAGAAGATGATATGACATGTGTGGGGAGATGACACATCTATGGGAAAACTACACACATGTGGAGAGATAGTGCTATACATATATAGAGAGGATACATGTGTAGGGAGAGGATACATGTGTAGGAGACAATACAACACGTAAGGGAAATGCTGTTATTCATATATGTGAAGACAGTGATGAGAATGACTTTTAAGCTATTGAAAATGTTTATCATGTATTAATTTTAAAGATATATGTAGGGGCCTGGAGAGATGGCTCTGTGGTAAAGAGTATGTGTTGCAAGTCCAGCAGTGGTGACACACGCCTTTAATCCAGCACTCGGGAGGCAGAGGCAGGCGGATCTCTGTGAGTTTGAGGCCAGCCTGGGCTACAGAGTGAGTTCCAGGAAAGGCTGCAAAGCTACACAGAGAAACCCTGTCTCAAACAAACAAACAAACAAACAAACCAAAAAAGAGTATTTGTTGTTCTTGCAGAGGACCCAAGTTCAATTTCCAGCATCTACTTGGCAGATCACAACCTTCTGTAACTCAAGGTGATGCCCGCTTCTTAAGTTTGTGGGCACCAGGAACACACACAGTGCACAGACATATATGTAGGCAACATACTCAGACGCCTAAAACAATAAAATAAACACATAAAAATAAGATACATAGTATTTTTTCTTTAAGATTGTATACTTTTATTGAGTAAATCTTCCCAGTTATAATACTTTTTAAAGAACAATTTCATGCTCAAGGAACAGCAATAGAACAATTATCTTTGTTGGCCAATGAAGTTAACAATGTAACAATGTAATAAATAAAAGACCATTAGGAATTTTTTCAAATTAATAATATATCATCTCTACTGTGCAAAATCCCTCACCACTACTCCATCCTCAGCAGCAATTACAGATTTATTCTGTCCTTTTCTCATAGCACTTCATACAAACTTCCATTTTAGCATTTTGTTCTAAATTACAGCATTGTCATTTGCCTGTCACTCCACCGAGCTATCGGCTCCTTGTTCATCTTTGAAGCTCAAACAATAGATAAGAATTGCTGGTTCTTAGTAAGCAAACAACGAATGTCGGTGGAAGAGAGGAAGGCAGGAAAAGAAAGGGGCGCGGGGGGGGGGGGGAGGTAAGTATTCAATGGTATCAGAAGAAATGTCTGCTGGAAATTGGGGAATGTGAATATGAATGGAATCGTCTACTAAATGGCCAGAGATGAGTGTGTGTCATCCACCAAAGTACACTGCTCAAGACCCTCTGTGTCTCACATAATCCAGGCCCAATCTTTCTAGTGGATATCTGGCAGCTAGAGTAGTCTTATTAAAAGGATGTCAGTTCATACCTCCCCTCTGGTCAAAGCCTTTCCCCCATTCCAGAGTACATGTTAGCATTTTTACAATTTCTCTGGCCTGCATGGTATGGCTAGCTGTGACTTTTATGAACTCTTACTATTCCTTCTGAATACTACCCGAACTCCTGTCCACACTGCCCTCCTCCAACACACTGGAAACACTCTAGACATTTGCACCTACTGTATTTTCTAGAATATTCCTTTTTTTCTGAAGATAGCTCTGTGATGCTCTTAACTTTTCAAGTAACAAGTAAATAAAAAATATCTCCTCCATACCCTTTATAAAATAGGTCCTAATCTGGCATTCCCCCATCTACTTTCCTTGCTTCATTTCTTTTTTTTTGTTTTGTTTTCAAGGCACGTGTGTCCTTTTACCATAAAATTTAATATAAGAAAATATTTTGTTTACCCTATTAGAATATGAACTCATGAAGGAAGGGATGTCTAATATAAATTAATTGTCTAGTGATAGTTACTAAGTGATAAAATAAAGATATGGTCATTGAATAGATAGATGTCTACTGTGGGCCTTTTTTTCATTTGTAGCTATCACTATATTGAAGACATTTATTTTTTTACTCCTAATTAATTAAGTATTCTTATCATGAAAGGATTATCAAATACTTTGTCTTCATCAATTCCTCATCTGATAATGTAATTTATTATTATTTTAAATGTTGAGCTAGCCTTATATCTCAGGAATAAATCTTACTTAGTAATGGTCTATAATCTTTCTAACATGCCATTGAATTTGATTTGCTAGTATTTGGTTAAGGATTTCTGCACCAATGATCAGAAAGGATGCTGATCTGTAGTGCTTTCCCCTTGAACTAGCCTTATCTGTGCTTGGTATTAAAGTAATGCTGACCTTGCAGAATGAGCTACCAACTTTCCCGATCTCTTTAATTTTTTTAAAATAAGTTTGAGATGGATTGGTAATAGTTCTTCAAATTTTGGGTAGAAATCCTCCATAAAGCTATTAGGTCTAAGGTTTTTTATGTCCGAACTTCTTTTTTTAATTACAATCTTAACTCTTTATAGTTATGTAACCACTTACATTCAGGGTTTGTTTCTTCTGCTTCAATCTTATTATTGTGTTTGTGAAGATGTGCCTTCTTCATCTCATTTACTCAGTTACCCCACAGCTACTTGCTTTTTGGCTACTATGGAATCATGTGTCAGTTCCAAAGCTATAGTGTCTAATTTGACTTGGTACCAGTTTAACTTCAATATCATGTAAAAGCTTTGCTTATAGTTCTGTCCTCTCCTCCTTGAAAAGTTGTCATCAATTACATGTTTAAACATTGTGGGGCCTAAAACATAAGCTAGCAATTCTTTTAAATGCATTAGTCTCTTAAGTTGTGTAAAACAAAACAAAACAAGCATGGAGCTATACTAATAAAAATAGCTTTTAAATTAATACATTTAAAAATACATTTAATGATGAAGAAAACAAAAGTTGGAGTTGCAAACTGCTATGACAACACCATTGCCTCTTGTCATTGCCCAACCGTTTACTTTTGCTGAGATCTTTGTCTCTTCCTGTGACCCCCGCCTCACTCTTCTCTCCAGTTACTCAACTTAATCATAGAAGTTCTGCTTCCCAGGCCTATTTCAAGTGTTTGCATCTCCACAAAAACCCCACAAACAGACACTGGCCCAATTCTAATTTCATACACAAGGAAATGGAGGCATCAGTTCTCTCTGTAACTTGCTGGGCCCAGTAGAAAGTACATGACCTATTTCCTTCTGTGTGTTCCAGAGTCAGACTTCGTGTTCATTGTCATTACTTCACCTGGCTTCTAAGGATTTATCACATCACTGCTTAAAAGCTAAGTAGCTTCTCATCCTTCCCAAAATAATGCTCAGATTCTTTGCTATTCTTGTCAGGTAACTGACTTAAGCTCATCTCTCAATGTCTTTGACCTCAACAGCAATCTCCCCCCACCCAAGCTCCACACCCCTTGCCCTGATCCATTGCTCCACCACCAAACTTCCAGGTCTTTGAATGTGCTGACTCAAACCCATGCTAACCTTCTGCCTTAACATTGTCATTAATACCCATCTCTATTTACCTAACTTGTCCTATTTCCTCTTTGAGGTCTCACTGTAAAAGGCTGCCTGGTGAGCTCAGGGCATTATTCACTGTGCTTCTATCCCTCAAGGCTGTGAGGTCCCAGGGTGAGTGTGTCCAGTCCTGTGCCAATGGCTCATAATCTCCACTCTGAGCTCTTCTTGGAATTCAGCTCTGTGGATCTAATCACTGCTATCTCTGCATGGGAACCTTCATTAGCCCATGACTTGCCCAAGTCCCAAATTCTGCTGCAGGTCTTAGTTCCATTGTCTCTGAAATATTCCATACCCACCACCTTCTCTCAGTCTGTCTTATTTAGAACATGTCAGTCTTGTAATTAGAGTCCACATTTCCATTCTTGCCACATGCAGCAAGCAGTGCAAATATTTAAAATCTGAGCCATACAGTGCTTTCTCCGACTCAGAATATTTCTGCTCTCTCAATGCCTCCATACTTCACTGATCTTAACTCCACTCTTACTGACTGTACATGCATCCCATGCCGTCTAGGACTGGCTTCACCTGTGTGTAACAGAAAACCCCAAGTGAAGATGCATCTGTTGCTTCTTTTACTCTCATATAAAACAAATCAAAGCCTAAATAATCTGGTGGAATATAAACAAGTTGATGGCTCCATGTTGCTTCTAATTATAATGATATTATCATCGAGACATGGCCAGCACCATGTGATCCATGATGTCAACTGGATCTCCAGCCATTACAGTCACATTCCAGACAGAGAGGAGGTCACAAGGTATTCTTCTACCCTTTAAGGTTAAGCATGTTTTATTCTATTGGCCAACCCCTGTAGCAGGAATCTTAAAAGTTCTTATTAATAAAATCAAACCCGAGGCCAGTTATTGGGGTCAATGCTGGTAGATCAGAGAGACAGAACAAGCCACAGCTATCTCACCTTGCCATTTCCTCAGCTGGTCCTGTTTCCTCAGACTGGAAGCCTCTGAGTCCTCATCCAGAATGAATCTCAGCTGAACTGTGTTGCTCCAAAGCCTGAAAGCTTAACCAGCCAAATGCTTCTAGTTTCTGATCCTCACGCCTTATATACCTTTCTGCTTTCTACCACCACTCCCTGGGATTAAAGGCTTGCTTTCTGGGATTAAAGGTGTGGTGAGTCACCATGCCTGTCTGTATCCCTGAACTCATGGATTTCTGCCTCTGGAATGCTAGGATTAAAGGCGTGTCCTAACATTTTCTAGCCTAAGTATCTTGTGGCTTTTCTGTTCTCTGACCCCAGATAAGTTTATTAAGGTACACAATATTTTGGGGAACACAATACCACCACAAACCCCATCAACACAGCCACATCACCCACAGAAGCTGTCTAATGGTTTCTTTTTACTATTGAATAATATTTTATGCATAGGCATATCACAGACTATTTAACCATCCACTGAGGGTGTTTGTGTTGTTTCTAGTTAGTTATTACAAATAAAAGCATGGCACATTCTGGTATGAGCTTAGCGTTAAGGTAACATTTTCATTTCTCTAGGGGAAATACACAGCAAGACCATTGCCAGATGTAATAAATGTTTGTTAATATTGTAAGAAGCTGTCATGATCTATTGTTTTACAAATACCAGGGACTTTAGGTGATGGAGTTCCTCTTAGCTGCTCAGGTCTTCTCAGTAACCCTTGTTTTTTTTTTTTTTTTTTAATCTGAGGTCTTCTCACATATGCACAGTGATGTTTCCTTGTGGTTTTAACTTGCCTCTCTTTCCCACCTAATGGCGCCAAGCACCTACTGTTTAGTGTCGTCTCTGCCTGTTTCTGTTTCTGTGAAATGCCACTTTTTGTCTATGGTCTATTTTCTAGTTCTTCTCCTCCTCCTCCTCCTCCTCCTCCTCCTCCTCCTCCTCCTCCTTCCTTTTGTTTTAAGCATTTTTTAGGTTTTTAGATATGTGCCTATTGTCAAATGTGTTTTGCTCAGTCTGCAGCTTTTTACTTGTTTTAAGGGGGTTTAGTCCAATTAATATTTGTTCCTGTTATGGTTGGGCTTTTGATATCAAGTCTGAACACTCTTGCCCTAACTCTGGGTCCCAATGGTTGTATGTGTGTATATGTGTGGTGTGTGTGTGTGTGTGTGTGTGTGTGTGTGTGTGTGTGTTTTATGCATGTATCTGAACATGTGAGTGTCTTGGTATATGCACCTCTGTGTGTGTGTGTGTGTGTGTGTGTGTGTGTGTGTGTGTGTGTGTGTGTGTGTAGGCCAGAGGTTGACACTGGCATCTCTCTCTCTATTACTCTCGCCCTATTTTCACTGAGCTTAGAGTTCACTCATTGCCTAGGATCCCCAGGATGGTTTGTCTACCTCCCAGCACTGGTACTATAGGCTTAAGTTAACACATCCAGTGTGCTGAGAATCCACACTCAGGCTCTCATATTCACACTGAAAGCATTTTACTCACTGTACCATCTCCCCAGCTCCCCACTTTTCTTTTGTGGTGCTAGGTGTCAAAATTAGGGCCTTGAATACATGAAACAAAAGCTCTTCCACTGACCTTCACTTTGTCCTTGTTCCATATGTTTTTCTAAGTACTTAATTTTGCATATTTTGTATAATTTCATGATCTGATCTGACTTGGCTTTTAAGTTATTAGAATTAAATTGAGGTTATTTTTGCATATAAAGATACAAATATAGGACATATTGTTACACGAATCTTAAAAGTTCTTATTAATAAAATCAAACCTGAAGCCAGGTACTGGAGTCAACACTGGAAGATCAGAGAAGCAAAACAAGCCACAGCTTCCTCACCTTGCCAATTCCTCAGCTGATCCTGTTTCCTCAGACTGGAAGTCTCTGTGTCCTCATCCGAATGGATCTCAGCTGAACTGCTTCTTGAAGCCTGAAAGCTTAACCAGCTCTAGTTCCTGGTCCTCACACCTTATATACCTTTCTGCTTTCTGCCATCACTTCCTGGGATTAAAGGCTCACTTCCTGGGATTAAAGGCATGTGTCACCATGCCTGGCTGTTTCCAGTGTGGCTTTAAACTCAAGATCTCTGCCTCCCAAGTGATAGGATTAAAGGTGTGTGTGCCACTATTTTCTGGCCTCTATATCTAGTGGCTGTTCTGTTCTCTGACCCCAGATGAGTTTATTAGGGCACACAATATTTTGGGGAACACAATACCACCACAACATATTTTTAAAGCAGTCATTTGTTGGGGGCCATTTGTAGCTAGAGTTTTCCTGCCTAGCCCACAGTCAGGACAAATCTCTCTCACCTGACAGTCCCACAGCCACTCAGACCCAACCAAGTAAACACAGAGACTTATATTGCTTACAAACTGTATGGCCATGGCAAGCTTCTTGCTAACTGTTCTTACAGCTTAAATTAATCCATTTCTATTAATCTATACCTTGCCACATGGCTCGTGGCTTACCAGCATCTTCATATGCTGTTTCTCATCATGGCGGCTGGCAGTGTCTCTCTCTCTCAGCCTTCTACTTCCCAGAATTCTTCTCCTTGTCCCGCCTATACTTCCTGCCTAGCCAATGGCCAATCAGTGATTTATTTACTGACCAATCAGCAACACACTTGACATACAGACCATCCCACAGCACTTCCCCTTTTCTTTTCTTAAAAAGGAAAGTTTTAACCTTTACATATCTCCAAAGTCAGCTTGGTATATTTGGGAATTTGGGCGTAGTTTCTCTTACTACTTCCTGCTGGAGGGGGGCGCTGTATCTCATGGGGACACAAAGAATATTTTAGGATTATGGAGTAGTCCATGAGGATGTATCGTCTGAGCCAGTTGCCTTGAAACAGTTCTGGATGTTGGATCATCTGGGCCTTGGTGTCATCGGAGACCTTTCAGGTGGTCTTGGCTGGCCAAACCTGATGTATCTTAATCTGGAACAAATCCATAGCCTCTGGCTTTCTGTGGAAACAAAAGCAGAGCCTCCTTTCCAAAGCAACATATCCTTACATCCAAGGTACCTTTAAAATATACATTTTGGCATAACTCAACAGCTTTTGTAATCAAATGTTTTTCTTCAGTTACGAATATCAAAGAGAACATAATCCAGATTTTCTGTGTGGTAGCCATCTTTACGTGGCTTATTTTTTATATTAGCTTGAGCCTATTGCTTTAAACTGCAGCCTTCTAAGCCTGAAATGGCGCTGGCGCTATGGCTGCTGGCTCCGCCCACTTCAGCTTCCCAACATGGTGGTGGTACGTTTTCTGCCAGCTCTGGGAGCCATCAACTCTCAGAAATAGTGGGTCTATGCTTCTATCAAAGCAGCGTGTAGCCCAGAAACCTCTTTTTTTTTTTTGTACTAGCAAAGGCTAAATCCACCACACAGCTTAATTTGCCACTTGCAGAGGCCTCATTCCCGCCATACTGCAGATTGAGCATGCACGCCAGGAACCCGCCATAGTAGCTCAAACACGCAGGCTGCCGCTAGCTTAAAAGAGACAACTAGGAGCTGTTTTTAGCTCCATTTTAGAATCTTTTTTTTTTTCAGTTTTTAGGTGGAAACTCTGGCCACCACATTGGACGCCATTTGTTGGGGGCCATTTGTAGCTAGAGTTTTCCTGCCTAGCCCACAGTCAGGACAAATCTCTCTCACCTGACAGTCCCACAGCCACTCAGACCCAACCAAGTAAACACAGAGACTTATATTGCTTACAAACTGTATGGCCATGGCAAGCTTCTTGCTAACTGTTCTTACAGCTTAAATTAATCCATTTCTATTAATCTATACCTTGCCACATGGCTCGTGGCTTACCGGCATCTTCATATGCTGTTTCTCATCATGGCGGCTGGCAGTGTCTCTCTGACTCAGCCTTCCACTTCCCAGCTTTATTCTTCTCCTTGTCCCACCTATACTTCCTGCCTAGCCAGTGGCCAATCAGTGATTTATTTACTGACCAAGCAGCAACACACTTGACATACAGACCATCCCACAGCAGTCATTAAACAAAAGTTGTCCACACACACAGGAGACAATGGCTAATAAAAGCCAGAAGGGCTCACTAAAATCAATCCGGGCCAGGATACTTTCCTTCCTCCTCTCTCTCCCTCTCCTTTCCTTTCTCCCCTCTTCCTTCCATTTGTCCCTCCCTTCCTTCCTTTTTCCTTTTCTCTCCCTTTTCCTTCCCTCCACTTCCTATTTGTGTTAGGGACTAAGCCTAGGGCCTCTTGCATGCTGGGTAAGTGTTCTACCACCGAGCTTCATTCTTTACCTTTTGTTTTCTAAAATAAGTTTGTTGTTGTTGTTTATACTGGGAGATACTGGAATGTTGACAAATAACATATACTAACATACCTACTGCTGGAATAATATCTGGTGCCAAGAGGTAGTCCCATAATATTTGATATTTGTAGGATTTATGGGGTGTAGATTTGTAGAATGACGCATTTTAAGAACATTTCAAAGTAGGTGTGAAGAAGAAAGGCCAAATGCCTGCCATCATACCTTTTGAGAAATGCTGAAAGGGCAACATTACTTGTTTCAGTATCAATGAAAAGTGAGAGGATAGTGAAACTAGGCTGGAAACCATCTAAAAAGCAAATGAATGAATAAATAAATAACACACACGCACGCGCGCGCGCGCACGCACACACACACACACACACACACACACACACACCCCAAAATATAAAGTAAGCCTGGAAAACACTCAGTGTAAAAAGATTAGGAGATGAATTTAAAATGTTCAGCAAACCATTGTATAGAAATGGAAGGTAGATTCTAGACAGATTTAAGGGCCTCCAAGCTCAGACAATGACCGGAAGCTTGATTTCGGCCCTATATAGAAAAGACCTTTCTAATACACTGTGCTAATAGATTATGGGGTTATGTTGCTCAAAACAAAGTCAACTTTTCATTAATACAATGATATGATCTTCAATGAGCATTGGCCACAATGACCTCAAAGGTCTGTGGACAGGATTAAAGGAGCTGAGATTTGCTGGAGAAGGGTTTTCTTATTTCCAGAAGAGGTCAGATAGGGTTTCCTAGCATGGAACATACATGTTTGACTTCTTAAACAGTTGGTATTGTTGACCTTTGAAGATAGGAGGAGGGATGTGGAAGTTGAATCATCTTGTGAAGAAGTGTGCTGGATGTTCTTCATCAACTTGACACTAGAGTCAGCGGGGAAGAGGGACTCAATTGATGCTTGGCCTGTGGGCAAATTTGTGGGACATTTTCTTGATTGGTGATTGCCATGGAAGGCCCTAGCCTACTGTGGGTGGTGCCACTTGGGGGATACAGGTGGGCCTGGGTTGTATAAGAAAGCAAATTGAGCTAACCATGGAAAGTAACCCAGGAAGCAAAGTTCCTCCAAGGAGTCTGAGTCAGTTCCTGCTTCTCGGTTCCTGTCTCCAGGTTCCTGCCTCCAGGTTCTTGCCTCTAGGTTCCTGCCTTGAGTTCTTCCCCTGGCTTTTCTTGATGTAATGAGGAAGGTAAGCCAAACAAACACTTTCTTCCCTAAGTTGCTTTTGGTCAGAATGTTCTACCACAGCAACAGAGAAACAAACCGAGACAGGAAGTCTGCAAAACTGATGGTGATAACTCGTAAGCCAACTCTCCAGTTAAATCGTTCCAAGTGGTCTCCTGACCTTACACACATTCAATGGCATGTGTGAGCATGCCCGAGCAGACACACACACACACACACACACACACACACACACACACACACACACACTAAAATGTAAAATAATAATAATATAACAAAAGATAGGTATAATGGCACAGGCCTATAAATCCATCTCTCCAGAGCTGATCTTGACTTTAAGGGCAGCTGGACCACATAGTGAGACTGTATCTCAAATAATAAATAAATAAATAGTTTTTAAATTTTAAAAATAGTTACTCTGATGAATATACACAAGCAGACATGAAAACATCTAAATGAAAAAATTATTATTTTGTCCCAATAGTGAAGAATTGTTCCTTCTATGCAGTTTCACTCCAGAGAAAAAAATGAGTAGCTAGCTATAGGAAGCTCTGAAAGCAAATCTTTTTTAGGGCTAATTGTGTTGCTTTTTCACCCAAGAAAAAGTAAGGTGTTTCTTTTCCTTCCACAAGGAAACCGATTAGCATTTATTATGCCATAGCTGTATTAAAATACTTGTTCCTGTTATGAGGCTGTGACACATTGAAAGAGATGATTTGTTCAGTTCATTGCTTTTAATAATATAACCTTACAAAGTCATGCATTTATTTAATCAGGGACTATCTTGCCTTGATTTATCACTTGATGTTACTTTTTGGGTTTTGTTTGTTTGTTTGTTTCAAGACAGGGTTTCTTTGTGTAGCAGCCCTGACTGTCCTGGAACTCACTCTGTAGGCTGGCCTTGAACTCACAGAAATCTATCTGCCTCTGCCTGCCAAGTGCTAAAACGTTTTTCCATGAAACTTCCCAAAGAATAAAATTTCCCTCTATGATTTGGAGCAGCTAAGAGCAGGTCAAAGTATCAGGACACTGAGATGAACAGCCAATCAATACGCTTTCCCCTGTACCCCAAACTCATCTGCCACTGTTCCAGCACACGGGGTGGTTGCAGTGGAGTGGAAGGGGGGCACACAGCTCCATCCACAGAGTGAGTCTTGGTTTTCCGTGTCGTCCTCAGAAACCCCACAATGCAGATTTTGCGGTGGTTGCCAACCAGCTGGGGCTCCAAGTTTCTCAGAGAAATAGCCTGATTAGAAAATCATCGTGCTTCCTCCTCGCTGCTCTCAGCACACCTGCACCTCTCATTTCCTCTAAGGTACAGTGGCAAAACTGCATCTTTCAACCCCGTCTCTTTTATCTGATGTAGTGGATGACAGGTAATCTAGCTGAAAGTTCCGACAATTGCACCACCAGAAAAACACTGGCTGATGAAATCCAAGCAGTTATCACACTAACCATCACCTGTCAAGTCTCTTGCTTCAATTTAAGGGCGCATCAATTTTCTGAAGAGGAAATCAAGGGCAAAGAATAAAAGCGCTTCAGATAAACACTGACAAAGGCCTTTTCTGCTTTCTTCTTCTTCTTTTTTTTTTAATTTATGATGGGATGTACTATCATAGGTTGCTCCGTGAGGTTTTATCAACTGTCCTGATACATCCCAGATAGCTCAGAATTCTTTGGCCATTGATGAAGTGCTATACAGCTCTCACAGAAAGGGCAGAAGATTTCCAACTGAAAATTACTTTCACTAAATACCACAAAGATATTGAAGGCAGAGAGCAGGTGGAGATGGGACAAACGACAGCAGTGTCTAACAATGAACCTCTCAGTTCTCTGGGATGGCAGACAAGACTGATTAGAGTAAGAACACGAAATGATGTTTTCTTAAAGCCAGGAAGCATATTGTATAAAGTGTCAGGTACAAAGAGTTCGTATGTTCTTTGTGGTAAACTGAGAAGCTGGTGCTGCAGGCTGTACCTACAGGTCCCTCATAGCTACCAGGCCAAGGTATACGCATGCAAATTCTGGTGAGGAAAGAGGAGGATGGAAGTGAATGAAATAGTGGGGCAGATCATGTGAAGGACTTACAGCTTAGGCTTTACAGAGAGATCTGTTTGACTTTGGGGATTGGTGTTTCACTATAGTGGTCCGGGGATTTGAGGGGGCAGCATTTCAAGAGGAACTAAATAGGTAGGGCAGATATTCATGTTTTTTGTTTTTTGTTTTTTTTTGTTTTTTGTTTTTTGTTTTTTTGTTTTTGCTAGTTTTTGAGGTACTTGGAATTGGCCCTAGGCATGCACATGCTAGGCATGCATTCTACCAGTGACCTATGCTCCTTTTCATTTTGAGACAGTCTCATTACATTGCCCCAGCTGCTCTGGAACCCCTCTGTAACCATAGCAGGCCTTAAACTTCATGATCCTCCTGCCTCAGCCTCTTGAGTAGCTAGGATTATAGGCTTGTGTCACTCCCCTGAAATGCTACTTTTGATTGATCTTAAGTTCTACAATTTGGTGTGAGGTGAGCTGGAATCTTCCCACCGCTGATGTCTCTGGCAGCTCTTGGTCCATTGGAAAGCGGCAGCTGAGGTTCCTGAAGGAGTGACTGCCAGTAACGCCTTCGTTTCTTCAAATTGTGACCCATGAGTAAAATAGCCAGGGTGGAAAATTCCTACTTTATCAACACTGAAGTGAGACTGGAGATAAAGGTGAACACTGCAGGAGCTTTGAAAGCCACATGAGCATGGACTTAGCCTGCTGGCTGAGTAAAGGAAAACAGATATAGACCACCTGAGTGTAGCTGAGCTTTTCAGTTCTCCCAGCCAGGTGCACAGCCTGTCTTTAGGTGGGGAGAAACAAGTAAGAATGTGGACAATGGCTGACACATGCCTGTAATCCTGGCACTTAAGGGGTAGAGACAAGAAGATCAAGAATTCAGGGCCATCCTCAGCTACATGAGACCCTGTCTGAAGAGAAGAATAAAAAAAACAACAAACAAGAAACAAAAAACAAAACCACAACAAAATGCTAACAAAGCAATATATTCTGAGAGGCCTAAAATTTGATTTTTTTAAAAAATTGTGTTGACCAAACCTTAAAATTTCCAATATTGGTCTATTTATTGGCCTTTTTGTTGGTTCTAGGGGCAGTGAAAAAGAACTATTAACAAATTAATTTACCTTTGGGTCCAAATCACATTCACCAATGTGTGTGTGTGTGTGTGTGTGTGTGTGTGTGTGTGTGTGTGTGTGTGTGAATCTTTTAATGGGAAAATCGTATTTTGGTTCATTGGCATTTTAAATTGCTTTAATTCTGTGTAGTCCTGTATGGTCATTTACTATTGGTAAATGGTATATAATTGACTAATGATTGATAAAATAAAGAAATCATTTTGTGTGAGAGAATAAGCCATCAACAGTATTAACAGTCCTAAAGCAAAGGCAAAGTGTTAACTTCTCATGGGGCCTCTCTTCTGTGGCCATGAGGCAGGGCACTCTTGTCAACCACTAGAAGCAGAAAGGAGGGGAGTGTTTTTCTATTGCATTTCTAGTTCTACGTAAATGTTGCAAAGCAAGATATTTGTTAATGTAACCCAAGGTATTTTTTTTTGCTTTTACTTCGAGTTTCTAGATATACCTGTGAGTAAGTATGGGAAGCTGCAATCTACTTGTCTACTTTTCTTTCATTTTGTTCATTTATTGGAGGGTGGAGGAGGGCATGTGCATGGGGGTCAGAGGACAGTTTGGTGAGTTGGCGCTCTCCTTCCACCAAGGGGGTCCTGGGGATGAAACTCAGGTCATCAGTGCCTTTACCCTCCGAGCTGCCCTGCCAGCACTGCTTTTTCATAGTTAAAGTGCCTTTTGTTTAATGTAGTTATTTCCTCCATTTTTTGAGCCACTACTAAATCCTCATCCTTTCTCAGGGAATTTTACTTTCCCTACAAGTCGCTTGGGACACAATGGAGAGTCACGCTACATTTAAGACAACCTTGGACTTAAGGCAACCTTGGCTTTGGTACTTGGAAAGTTCTGTGTTGATTCACCTGGTAACTGCTTCTAGAGACAAAGCGGAACAATTTATATTAAACCAATAAACAAATGACTTACATACTCTTAGGTTTAAATATGTGGTGATGGGAGACTTTTATTTAGAGGGACCAAGCATTAGGAATATTCAGATTGAGTAAAACCAGCCTTCATCTGGAAACAGCTCTCTTCTCCCTAAGAATA